>NW_022059994.1:353882-707764 GCF_007399415.2 Gopherus evgoodei | reverse complement strand
CTAGCAAATCCAACACACACAGATCTCCCCCTGATTTCTTCCTCCCACCAATTTCCTGGTGAGTACAGACTCAATTTCCCTGAAAATTCCCAGTAAAGAAAACTTTAACAGGTTTTAAAAAGAAAGCTTTATATAAAAAAGAAAGAAAAATACATACAAATGGTCTCTCTGTATTAAGGTGACAAATACAGGGTTAATTGCTTAAAAGAAATATGAATAAACAGCCTTATTCAAAAAGAATACAAATCAAAGCACTCCAGCACTTATATTCATGCAAATACCAAAGAAAAGAAACCATATAACTTATCTGATCTCTTTGTCCTTACACTTAGAAACAGAAGATTAGAAAGCAGAAACTACTTCTCCAAAGCTCAGAGAAAGCAGGCAGACAGACAAAGACCTCAGACACAAAATTCCCTCCACCCAGAGTTGAAAAAATCCGGTTTCCTGATTGGTCCTCTGGTAAGATGCTTCAGGTGAAAAAGACATTAACCCTTAGCTATCTGTTTATGACACCTGCCCCATCCACCCCCCTTCCCTGTCCCCTACCTGACACCCCATCCAACCCCCTTCCCTGTCCCCTACCTGACACCTGACACCCCATCCAACCCCCCCTCTCATTCCTGATGGCACCCCGGGACCCTTGCCCCATCCAACCACCCCTTCTCTCTGTCTCCTGACTGTCCCTGGAATCCCTACCCCTGATTGCCCCCCACCACCCCATCTAACCCCTGCTCCTTCATGACTGGCGCCCCAAGACCCTTGGCCCAATTCAATCCCCCTGTTTCCTGCCCTCTGACCGCTCCGACACTAATCCACACCCCCAACTCCCTTGCCTTCTATCCAACACCCCCTCCCTGCTCCCGGCCCCCTTACCATGCTGCCTGGAGGTGGGGGCCAGGCTGGGGTTGGGACTAGAGTCACTCTGCTGGGGCCAGGGCGCTCTGCCAAGGCCGGGCCCAGGGGCTGGAGCAAGGGCGCCTGGAGCCAAGGCACCTGGCCGGCCGGGATCAGAGCCAGGCCGGAGCCGTGCCGCCCGGCCAGCCGGGCCCAGGCTCAGGCCAGAGCCATGCCGGACGGCTGGGGCCGGGCCCAGGGGCCGGGCCGGAGCCATACTGCCCAGCTGAGGTCGGGACCGGGCTGGAGCCATGCCACCTGGCCAAGGTGGGGGCCGGAGCCGCACTGCCTGGCTGAGGTCGGGGCCGGGTCAGAGCCACGCCGCCTGGACGGGGTTGAAGTCAGGGTCCGGGGCCAGACCGGAGCCATGCGGCCCTTGGATCCCTCCTCCCGCTCACACCTCTATCGCCCTGCCCCAGCTCACCTGCGGGAAGCCGCTGCTTCCTTCTCAGCCCTCCCAGGCTTCCCGCATGAATGAACAGCTGATTTGCAGGAAGCTGGGGAGGGGGAGGAGAAGCCGGGGGAGTGTTCAGGGGAGGAGGCAGAGGTGGAGTGAGGTGAGCTGGGGCCAGGGGAAGGGTAGGGAGCTGCTGGAGCTTTTTATAAATTTAAAAGCCCTGTTCTAAAAGGGCTTCCAAATTTAACAACCGGTTCCTGCGAACCGGTGGGAACCAGCTCCAGCTCATCACTGGTTACCCCCCTGCCCAGCCTGTGCCAGGTTTTGCCCTCTGCCACCACCTCACTTCTGGGCTTAACTCCACTTCCTCCCCCCATTCCTGATTTTCCCCTTTAGCCCCTCTCCTAATGCTGCCTCCAGCTGCTTGACCCCCTGACCAGTCAATTTCCGCCCTCTGCTCAGACCTTGGCCACTCCCCTGCTCCGATTCGTCCCCTTTGCCCTATTTAAACCCCTGTAAATAGCAATAAGCAGATTTTTAAGGCTAGTAAAGGCAGGATGAAGGGCAGTGGCTTCAACAGATGTACTGAGCATGCTCGGTACACTGTCAGTAGCACATAGCTATGGAGAGCACAGTACTAGAGGATACCAGCCTACAGGGTCTTGTTATGGCCCAGATCTAGCTTCTGGCTGGCCAGGGGGGTCATGGCAAAGAGGAGGTGGCTAAGGCCCATCACAGCCCCACCCTGGCACCGGGAATCCAGGACAAATGGTGTCCCAGAGTCATTTGGCCCAGGACCGGGACTTGAACTCCGCCCAATTCGGGACAGACGGTCACCCTGGTTTGGCAATTTGTAGGGAAACAAATCCCCGCTGGCTGCTGGGCAGGGCAGCCCCTGCAACCTCGCTTACCCCATGGGGCTGGGAAGCTGCTTGTATCTCTCCCACCCCTCAGCCTTATCCCTGCCTCAGGGCTCTCCCTTCCCCAGCCAGTCTACCCCCAGTCTCCCCTTCCCACATCCCCCCTTTCCCTCCCAGACCCCCCCTCTACGCCACCCTCCTTTCCCTCGGCCCCATAATTCCCCTTCTGCCCCCCGATCACCATGCATCGCCCCATCCTCCCTGATTGCAATCACTGCCCCTGCTCCCCCCTCCTGCCCCCGATCTCACACACCCTGTTCCATCCTCAGCCCCCTCCCGCCCCTCGTATTATTATCCCACCCCCAGCAGGGACCAGGCTGGGTCCCCCCCGCACACACCGGGGCTGGCGGCAGCTTTCCCGGGCCCCGGGCGGGAATCGCAGCCAGCTCCGCTGGGAGCAGCCTGGGACCAAACCTCCCCCTGCAGCCCGGGGGTGACTGGCCGGGGGGGGCGGGTCTCTCTCACCTTCCCTCCGAGCGGGGCCCCCCGGGGCAGGGGCCGGGCCGGGCTGGGGGCTCTGCCCTGGGAGAGGCTCCTGGGGAGCAGCGGGAAGGGCCCTGCTGGAGATTCCCCTCTCCCGGCTGCAGCCAGGGCTCCGGGCTCCCAGCACTAGCCGCCGGGGCTCGGGGATCTCGCCAGGAGCCTGGGAGCCAGAGTCACCGCAGCGGCTGCGAGTCACTTCCCGCTGCCGGGCCGGAGCCCAGCGCTCGCTGCCCCGGAGCCGCCTCCCGGCTGCTCCTGGGTCCTAGCGATCAACTCAGCGCGCGGGAGCCGACTGCCCCAGCCCTATGTAGGTGTCCTGAGTAGAAGCCTCAGGATCAATGGGTACAGAAAGGAGCCGGGCAGATCCCGGGGATGGGGGAGAAGGGGGGTTTCTAGGGAGACTCTGGTTGTTCCAGAGAATCCAGGGATGATGGCGAGTCAGGGACGCTCTGGTAACAGACTGGCACAGGGAGCAGTTGGGCAGAGCTGGGCTTTTATCTCCACACCACACTCACTGGTTACCAGCCCTGAGCCTGAGCTCCTGGCTCTGCTCCCCTTGCTCGGGTCATGGAGCTGTCAGAGTTTTGCCGCTGAATTCTGCCCTTACTTGTAGGTCCAGATGAACCCAGCCCTGGGCTTTATTTAAAAGTGCTTCATGTCTGCCCCCCTCCCAGGGATCTCCTCTACCCATCTCCCAGCTGGTTCTCCCCTGTGGGCACTGACTGCAGCTCCCCGTCGGGCACCTGGATGTCTGCAGCAAATCTCCTGGTGCTCTGGGTCAGGGACTGGTGCTATACCCACTCAGGATAGTCCCCTATTTCTCCCTCATTGTTTTCCAATTGTCACCAAAATCATCCACCTTCTCCTGATGGCCACCTAGAAACTTCCCTTAAATGTTAGAATTGATCAGATGCAGCCACCGAAACAGACCAGTGCCCCCGAGGTAAGTGCAGGGCCTCATTTTGCTAGGCCAAAACCAGGTCAAGATATTAGATAGCACCCTTAGGCTATGGCTACTGATGCAGCTCCACTGTAATCTCTCTAGGGCAGGGCTTTGGTTGCCTCAGAGCTCAGCCACCAACTCTTCCTGATGGCCACTATGAGAATTTTTCCTAAAATACTTAATTAACTTTAGGAAAAACAAAAATATGCACATATCCATCTCCAGTTGTTATAATTTATTTATGTAGGTATTTTTTCTTTGCAGACTCAATAATGAAAATAATGTACGGTTGCCTCTATTCTTTACTGGACCTACACAGAACAGAAACACAAATAAGGTGCTTTCATAGAATATCAGGGTCAGAAGGGACATCAGGAGGTCATCTAGTCCAAGCCTCTGCTCAAAGCAAGGCCAATCCCCAGACAGATTTTTGCCCCAGATTCCTAAGTGGCCCCCTCAAGGGCTGAGCTCACAACCCTGCAGTTTAGTAGGCCAATGCTCAAACCACTGAGCTATCCCTCTTATTCTTGTCTTTTTGTTAATTTTTGGGTTTTTTGGTTTTTTGGCTGCATTTCTTTTTTAAAAGACTTGCTAGCTAGTAAGTCTGTTTCTGTGAAAAGTGATGTTTGTACGTTTTAATACCGTGTTTCACAGCAGCAGACTTTCTAGCGAGCTGGGAGGCAGTGAAAAGTGATTAACAAACATACAAATATCACTTTTTACAGCACTTACACAGACCCAGCACACTGGGGGGAAAATTAAACCCAGGATGGGAAGTGGGTAGGGTGGCAGTGGGGACCAGTGGCGATGGGGGGAGGAGGGGGAGCCCAGGGTCCAAAGCCCTGCAGCAGAGGTCCAGAGCTTGCTGCTGTACGGCCGGAGCCTGGGGCTGGAGGTGACAACGGGGGCCAGGAGCAATGGGTGGACAGGGGAGCGTTGAGCCCGGGGCTGGAGCCCAAAGCTCCATGGTTGGAGCCTGCCGCCTGCCACCCCAGGGCTGAAGCCAGAAACTGGAGCCCCACCGTCCCCGACAAGATGGGAACTCACACCGGCTGCCTGATCCTCTGGCGTTTGTGGCTACAGAAAGCAGCTGGGCTGACTCCCTGCTGGCAGCCCTGAGGGAGGGGGCAGCTGCTTTATGCCCCAACAATCACAGCCCAGGAGGCTGTGGCAGCAAGAAAACCCACTGGTGGCCAAATTTGAGAAATGCTGCTCTAGTGTATCCAGCTGGCAGCAGCTCTGGCAGTGGGAGAAGCTCAAAAAAAACCAACCACAAAAGAAACAAACAAACCTCCCCCAGCCCCCTGGCAGCTCTGATCTGAGCACCGGCAGAGGTGTAATAGGCCAGAGGAGGCCTAGGCTGTGGTGGTCCTGCCTACGCTCTGCCTCTTCACCTCCCTGCTTCTGGCCCCTTCCCTGAGACCCCCACTGCCTGCACTCTGCCTGGTGAGTGCCTCCACCTCCCCCTGCCAGAGGTTCCCTCTGCTCACTGTGTTCCTCCTCTGGACGGCCTGGGCAGGCAGCTCAGATGGCTCGGACTGCTCTTATTGGAAATTCCAAGAGGCGAGCGGGTGCCTCCCCCAGCCTTGTGGGAGGAACCACTGGACCCAACTGTGTTCAGGGGACAACTAAGGGATAACAGGGATGGGAGTAGGGGGGGTCATAGGTTCAGAACTAGGGATCCAAAGGGGGACACCAGAAGAACCCTGGACAGCACCCACTGCTCCTCAAAGCTGTCTAGGGAGCCAGCATGAGATGCCCAGAGGAACTCTGCCCGGATGAGTGAGACAAGAGAGGAATTGAAATAGGCCCCATGGTTGCAGAGCACCCCCTCATCCAGCATGTTCCCCCTGGTATTCTAAATGGCCACTTTGGCCAGTGCCAGGAGGACATTGATGAGGTCTGTAGGGACAGGGTGTGAATATATAAAGAGGTGTGGATATTGATATTGATATTCACAGTGGGCCGTGGGACCAGGCTGGAATATAGGCTGGCCCACCAGGGTTCCTCACCCTCTACAGGTGGTAGAAAGTCCTACCACTTGGTATCCAGGCAGGACACAAGGGTGAGGAAGTGAAACGTGTGGAGCACGAGATTGGAAAGTTGTTCCCTTGGTGTTCTTCGGAAGCAAACCGGCTGCAGGACACGCAGCTGGATTGGGGTATGGAGGAGAGGGAGTTCACAGGACAGGGACCTGATGAAAAGGTCCAGAGGGTTTGGGGTGAGGTGGGCAGGGAGCACCATCTCGCAGGACCTACTCAAGGAATACTTGAGAGGTGAGTGATAAGGGTGCCTCCACCTCCTTGAGTACGTGCAGGGGGGTCTGAAGTGTGGAGATCCCCATGCAATGACTGAGTGCTCGGGTATCCACATATCTCCCTACTAGTTACATATAAGACAGAAGCGTCACATTCATACTCGCTTTCGGACTGGGTTATGACATCACCCTGAGTAAACATACTTGTCATGATCAAACAGCATAGCAACATTGGTATAAACTGGACTTCCCCAAGATGATAGTTTCTTCTGTTCTTTCATTGCTTTTTTGATTTGGAGCTTAAGCCCGGCAGTTTCTTGTTGCATCTGGTGAACCCTCTGCTCATACACATCCTGTCAGCTTCTCTGGCTCTTTCTTCATCTTGCTTGGCTCTCGCTTTGGATTCTTTTCCCAGTTGGGCCCAGACTTGCTTCTCTTGCAGGGTCGGCAGGTTTGTATAATTTTTGGTGGTGCCCAGAATAGGTCCAAGTCCTCCCCCCCCCCACACCTGCCTAAGGCTTTGGGAGGGAGTTTGGGTGCGGGAGGGGTGTGGGCTCTGGGAGGGAGTTTGGATGCAGGCTCTGGGCTGGGGCAGGAGGTTGGGGTGCGGGAGGGGGAGTGAGGTGCAGTGATTACTTTGAGTGGCTCCTGAAAGCGACCCGCACACCCCTCTGGCAGTGGCTCCTAGGCGGGGCGGCAGAGGTCTCCATGCACTGCTGTCTGCAGTTCCCATTGGCTGCAGCTCTAGTGGCAGAGTTGGTGCTTGAGGCGGGGGCAGTGCATGGAGACACCCCCTCCCCCAAGGGCCACAGAGACATGCTGGCCACTTCCAGGAGTGATGAGCTGCGTGGAGTGAGGCCGAGCAGGAAGCCACTCTATCTCCACTGCGCTGCCAGGAGATTTTAAGTGGCCGGGGGCAACAAGAGGGTCTGGGAGACGCTCTGGGGGAGGTGCGTGGGGGTGGCAGGTGGGCCCAGGTCTCTCGAACATTGATGGAGCCGGGCCCCTGTCCTCTGAATATTCCTGGAGCACAGGCACCGCAAGCCCATACAACTCGCTGTCCCTGCCTGCATTCTATTGAAACCTTCCTTGACGCACTTTGTACAAGATCTGTTGCAATTATGTAACAGTAGTAGCAACAATGATCTACATAGTCACATTTTGTCAGATAAAGTCACATGGTTAAATCTTAGTCTTTGTTGACAAACTCCTGTGTGTTTTCGCTAAAAAGACATCTCAGTGCTGTGAGGTTATATTGATGCTGATCCTCAGTTGAATCAAACAAGCTGGTATTGTCCCTTTGGGGACAGTTTACATGGGAAGAGGACACTGCAGAAGAACAATAATGGTTTGAACTCAGGGTCTGGTTGAGAAGCATGGGCCTAGTGATCACAGCCATAACCCTGGACTGCCAAGGGGGTCTTGGGAAGGGGATCTCAGGCCTTCCCACTCTACTCGGCTCTGACCCAGAGCCCTTTTAGCTACCAGTAACCTGGCAAGCAAGACTACTTAAGTCTGTCCTCCCTGGGCCTTTTCCTCTCTTCTTCCACCCTGGGATCACCTCAGTCCAAGGCCTTTGCCTAATGGGAAAATCCAAATGCCAAGGAAGTGTTGTGGAAAATTGACCACAGGGTTGATTTTAGATCAGACAGCCTGAGGCTCCTTTATTTTATACAAGCATATATGCAGGGAGAGACAGCATGACCCCACGCAAGAGGCAAGCCGCTCTGCTTTTTACAAATTTTACCATGCTTATAAAGGTTAAAATCGCAAAACGTAGCACGCTGGTTACACATGTTATTTGCCTTATTTGGAATATAATGCTGATAACAAGCAAGTTGACCAATTAATTTTCCATCTATGGCAGAGCCCCAATTTTCCATCTATGGCTTTTCCTGTTATCGTCTTTGCCAGTCAAGTCTGCGGTTTGACTGTTCTACCACCTTTTCTGTAGTCTCGACAGCAAGCTCAGCTGTTGTAACTTAACAGATCTCCTGGTTCCCCTTTATCCAATTCCAGTTCCTCTTTTTGGGGCCCTGACCACATCTTTCTGCCTCAGCATGCCCTTTGTACAGAAAAACAAGCTAAGCTAAGGCTCTAAATTATTTTGCTCAAAGGCCTAGGCCCTAAGACAAAGGGGGGAGGGGTTGCTTTTCCCTGACAGAAGCAAGAGGAAGTTACCACTGTCCAGGGCCACAGAATACTTCTCTCTGTGCCTGTCTATGCGGAGGGCCCCTTTAGGCAGCTGTATCAGAGCCTTTACGTTTCATGGTGCTCTGCTCTTCTGGAGATGTGGACTGCAGGTCTGCTCATCTTCAGCACTGCTCCCAGCTCAGCTAATTTGCTGCCTTTTAATTCCTCCAGCAGATGGAGAATTTGCTGCAGGTGTGGCAGGGCAGAGCTAGCTAAGCCCAAAAGAATCCTTTAAGGCTTTGTTACTCAGTGTGGGGCTGGTGCACCTCATCCCAAGGACACTTCAGAGGAGTTCAAGGAAGAGGCTGTGCCTAGAGTTAACCTGTAAGGCAAAGTAAGGACTGGCAGAGCCCTGGGGAGTTTATGTGGGGAGCTAAAGGCTGCAGGTGACAGGGAACTGACACCCAGCTCAGCAGCAACATGTCCCCCTCGTGCTGAGGCTGGGGGGTAACAAGGAGATTCACAGTCCAGGGCATCCTGAGAAAATGTCACAGCCGGAACCAGCAGTATGTGGAGCTCAGGGATGGTGAAGTAACAGCTCCAAGGGGCCTAAAAAAAAAACAAAAAAGAAAACCAAACTCCAGAGCTTAAATATCCTCCTAGATAGAAAGTTTTCCTAATCTCTACCCTAAACCTCCTGCACTGCATCTTAACACTTTTAGGGTCCTCCCTTCAGTGGCCATGGAGCACAACTGCTCCCCAGTCTCTGTATAACAGCCCTTAGCATGGCTGCAGACCATCCCCAGTCTGCTTTTCTCACGACTAAGAGACCCACTTTTTTTAGCTTCCCTCCACGGGTTGGGTTTTCTAAATCTTTGATCATTTTCTGTTAATCTCCTTGGGCCTCAATCCAATTTGTCCTCATCTTTCCTAAAGTGTGTGGTGTCCAGAACTGGACACAGGACTCCAGGTGAGGCCTCCCCAGTGTCCAGCAGAGCATTACGATGACCTCTGGCAACTTACATACATTAATACACTCCAGAACGATACCAGCCTTTTCCCCAGCTGCGTCAACGGGTGACAGCCAGACAGCATCTGAGTGACTCCATTAAAGACCATTCTCCCTCCCCCCATTATTCAAGATGAGGGACACTGGGAGTTTGAGAAATTAAATTCTACTTTATTCTTTTCAAAGTAAGAAATAAAAGCTAAATTCTGTCCTCCCTCCCCAAACCCAGGTCGGCACGGTGCATTTCAGCCCCAGCTAGGGTGACCAGACAGCAAGTGTGAAAAATCAGGACAGTGGGTGGGGGGTAATAGGAGACTATACAAGAAAAAGACCCCAAAATCAAGACTCTCCCTATAAAATTGGGACATCTGGTCACCCTAGCCCCAGTCCAGCTCACTGATGCTCCAGTCACACAGGTGCCCCAGGGAAAGTGGAACAAGTTAAAGCTGGTAGAAAAGAGCTAACAATCCATGAGAGAGGCATTTGCCCGGCCTCCTCCTCTCAGCAATGGGGAGTCACCAACCGCTCTCCACATCAGTCCTCTTGGGGCATCATTGGTAGCCCTTCGGAGTTCAAGGACGACTTCACCCAGTACTTGTAGGACATTTCCTTTCTCTCTGGGACTTGTGCAGTGAGTTCTCAGTTCTCAGACTCAGCTCTCTGGCTCGCAAGGGCAAACAGTGCCCTTTCAAGGCTCTGCCCACCCGACAACCCTCTCCCCCTCCTGACTGTATCTCACATCTCTGCAGGGATCAGGCAGTCACTTCCTTCCCCATTTCAGTCCCTGACTCTCGGAGTGCGTATCCAGCACTCACCCTCAGTGTTTTGCTGACAGACACTGGTTACTTTCACTGTTCAAAGAAGAAGCATATGTGATGTGAGAAGAAAATCAGTAAGGACTATTGTGGCAAATTATCATTTCTCTTTTGAAGTCCCCCAGAAATCTGAACTAGGTCCTTTAAAACTTATTTATTATCGAAATACGTGACAAAATAACCTTCACCAAAAAGAGAAAAATCCACACTCCAGGGTGGGCTATAAATCACTTTCCTGTTCATGAAGTGAAAACCCAGAGAATTTTAAAACTCAAATCTTGGGAACAAATTTGCCCATTTCCTGCTGAACAGGCTAAAGTTCCTTTCCTCAGCACCGCCGCATTATTTGACTGGTTATTGACAAAAGTTTTAGCATCCTAGTCATAAAAGAAAGAGGAAAAAAAGACAAACAGCCAAAAACTTCCTATCTACAAATGATCTGGATTTGCCTGGAAAAACTCCAGATGCCACTTTACCAATAGGTGCAGGCTGGGCTTGAAGCTCAAACTGTCCTTTGGGGTTCATTTGAATTCCCTCTTCAGGAATGTGACATTTTCTTCTCCAGCACTCAGGGGCCTGATTGAGGATCAACGAAATCAAAGCCTGATTCCTAAGCATGGTGGGAAAGGACACTGTGGTAAATGACACACGTGAAGGTGGAGGGGTAGAAAGGGAAAAGGATAAACTCTGCACGGCTTGGGCAGAGGCTGTTCTGTGACAGAAGATGTGTGAGGTTGATGGGGGCGGGAGGGAATCCCCTGGAGTCACCCTGTCTGTCAAGGTTTCTTTCCCCACTTTGAACTTTAGAGTGCAAAAAGTGGGGACCTGCATGAACACTTCTAAGCTTAATTACTAGCTTAGATCTGTTAATGCTGCCACCAGTCAGAATTTAGTGTCTGGTACACTTTCTGTTCCCCCAAAACCTTCCCTGGGGAACACAGATCCAAACCCCTTGGATCTTAAAACAAGGGGAAATTAACCATCCCCCCTCCTTTCCCCCCAGGCTTTCCCCTCCCTGGGTTGCCTTGAGAGGCTTCACACAGATCCAAACTCCTTGGATCTTAAAACAAGGAGGAATTAACCATCCCCCCTCCTTTCACCCCATCAATCCCTGGTGAGTTCAGACCCACCCCCTTGGATTTTAAAACAAGGAAAAATCAATCAGGTTCTTAAAAAGAAAGCTTTTAATTAAAGAAAGAAAAGGTACAAATTATCTCTAAATCAGAATGGAAAATGCTTTACAGGGTACTCAGATTCATATAGACCAGAGGGACCCCCCTGCCCAGCCTTAGATTCAAAGTTACAGCAAACAGAGGTAAAAATCCTTCCACTAAAAAGAACCATTTACAAGTTGAGAAAAACATAAGACTAATCCACCTTGACTGGCTATTACTTACTATTTTGAAACACAAAAGACTGACTCAGAAAGATTTGGAGAGCCTGGTACATCTGGTCCCTCTTTGTCCCAAGAGCGAACAACACCCCCAAGAAAAGAGCACAAACAAAGACTTCCCTCCACCAAGATTTGAAAGTATCTTGCCCCCCGATTGGTCCTCTGGTCAGGCGTCAGCCAGGTTTACTGAGCTTCTTAACTCTTTACAGGTAAAAGAGACATTAACCCTTGGGAAAGGACACTGTGGTAAATGACACACATGAAGGTGGAGGGGTAGAAAGGGAAAAGGATAAACTCTGCATGGCTTGGGCAGAGGCTGCTCTGTGAGAGAAAATGTGTGAGCTTGATGGGGGCGGGAGGGAAACCCCCGGAGTCACCCCATCCCTCTCAAATAACACAGAAGTTAAAACACCACATTATTTCACTATCCCTGCTCCAGCTCTTTTAGACTGTATTGAATGCTGGTGTAAAAGGGAGAAAAAGCACAAAAAATGCAGTGCTTTTCAGCAGAACCTGGAGCAATGTGAGGACGTCTGGGAATGAGACAATCTCACTGCAAAGGGGGGACTTAGTGACTCTAACAATCACTTTGCTAATAGGGGATTGGAATAAACTGCTCAGGGTCAGTCTAGACTAGAAAAAGGGGTGGAGGAACAACGGAGATGCCCTAGCTAATCCCAACCACTTTTCCTGTCCTAGACAGATGATTGGAGGCTGATATCATCACTCCCCATTTATTCCCTCTCTGGAAGGCACAGATTTGTCTCCGGCCACCCCGCAAGCTGCTGGCAGAGTTGGGAACAGAGCTCACGTCTCCTGAGTCCCAGGCCAGTGCTCTACCCACTAGGTAATGCTGTTTCCCTCTCACACACTGATGCTGCAGTAGCAGAGGTGGGAAATCCAGACTGCCAACAAAAGGCCCTATGGGAATCAGTCTCTGCTAATGGTGCTGTCTGAATCCAGCGGGGGCAGGGAGAAGGGGCAGAGGGGGTGAGTGATGAGGCAGCACCTCTCTACCCCTGTGCTCTCCCTCGCCTCTTATCCCCTGATCCCCAAACACTCGATAGCCCCAGCACCCAGCTCCCCCTGCTTCCCAGCTCCCCCAGCCCCAACCTTTCAATCCCCAGTTTCCTCCCCAGAATCCATCAGTCTGGTCCCTTAACGGTTGATCTCCCAGAGCCCAGCGCTCTGGGGCATGTGGGGAGGGGAGGAGTTACCAGCCCCCAGGGACACACACCCTGCAGGGAACAGCTCCAGGTCAGTGTGGGAGCCCAGCCCAGCGGATGGTGGAAGATGGGGGATGGGGACAGGTGTTTAGCATGAAGGTGGGGCCTGGCCCTTGTGTCCTTCTCCTAATTTTCATGGCAGGGGGATCCCAGCTGGTAGGGGAAGGGAGGTGGGGAACTTCAGCCAGGCAGTGGGAGCAGCTGGAGGAGTTTCCCCTCTTTCCCTTCCCCCACCTGTGGCCCATCAGCTCAGTAGCCAGGGCTGCAGCAGGGAGGAGGAGCTGATGGGGGTTTCTCCTCCTCTGCCTGGGGTTTGCTTAGACCAGGCAGAGCCAGCTGATGCTCGGCTGCTGCTGGATCCTCCCCCCAGTAACGAGCAGCTGGATTCTTGATGCCCCTGATGTGTGTGGGAATAAGGAAATGGGTTTGTTACCATTGTCGGCCCCCGTCAGGGCCCTGAGAGAATTTCCCTGCTCTGTGGAGGAGTCTCTGACGTCCAACATGGCGTTAGCACCACTTGGAGCATTTTCCACACTGAGAACATCTCAGAGGAATCTTTCTGTTAGGGGGATTTGCAGAAACCTGATACTCCGGGAGCACCAAATGAAGCTTCCCCCATATTCAAGGTCTCTGTTCCGTGGATCACTGATGTATGAAGTCAACTTGAATCTTTTCCTGCAGTCAAGCTGTTCCTAGGGTCTCTCATTCTTGTGCATTCTCTGATGTTTGGTCAGCGCTGAGCTCTTACTGAAGCTTTTCCCACAGTCAAGGCATTTATCAGGTCTCTCTCCTGTGTGGATTCTCCCATGTTTAGTAAGGTGTGGGCGCTGACTGAAAGTTTTCCCACAGTCCAAGCATTTATAGGGTCTGTCTCCTGTGTGGGTTCTCTTATGTGCAACAAGATTTGAGCTCTGAGTAAAACTTTTGCCACATTCAAGGCATTTATAGGGTCTCTCCCCCGTGTGGGTTCTCTGATGTGTGATAAGCGCTGTGCTCCGAATAAAACTTTTCCCACATTTACAGCATTGAAAGGGTCTCTCTCCTGTGTGCACTCTCTGGTGTAGAATAAGTTGTGACTTCTCGATGAAGCTTTTCCCACACTCCAAGCATTTATACGGTCTCTCTCCTGTGTGCACCCTTTGGTGTAGAATAAGTTTTGACTTCTGAATGAAGCTTTTCCCGCAGTCTAAGCATTTATGGGGTCTCTCTCCTGTGTGGATTCTCTGATGAACAGTAAGTTTTGTTCTGTCAACAAAACGTTTCCCACACTCAAGGCATTTATACTGTGTCTCTTCAATGTGGATTCTCCCATGTTTAGTAAGGTTTGAGCGGTATCTGAACGTTTTCCCACACTCGTGGCATTTATAAGGTCTTTCTCCCGTGTGGATTCTGCTATGGTTAGCAAGGGCTGAACTTGCGATAAAACTTTTCCCACACTCAAGGCACCCATAGGGTCTCTCTCCTGTGTGGGTTCGCTGATGTGTAATAAGTGTTGCACACTGACTAAAACCTTTCCCACACTCATGGCATTTAAAGGGTTTCTCTCCTGTGTGCACTCTCTGGTGCACAACAAGCCTGGACTTGTGTATGAAGCTTTTCCCACAGTCGAAGCATTTATGGGGCCTCTCTCCTGTATGGATTCGCTGATGACTTGTAAGTTTTATCGTATCAGTGAAACTTTTCCCACAGTCGAGGCATATATAGGAATTGTTGCTTGGTGTGTGGATACTCTGGTGCTTAATAAGGTCTGAGCGCTTAATGAAAGCTTTCCCACAGTCAAGGCATTTATACGGTCTCTCTCCTGTATGTTCTCTCTGGTGTTCACTAAGCTTTGACTTCTGAATGAAGCTTTTCCCACAGTCAAAGCATTTATGGGGTCTCTCTCCTGTGTGGGTTTTCTGATGTGTATTAAGGGTTGATTTCACACTGAAACTTTTCCCACACTCCTGGCATTTATAGGGTCTTTCTCCTGTGTGGATTCTCCTATGTCTAGTAAGTGCCGAGTTCTCAATAAAATCTTTCCCACACTCAAGGCAGCTATAGGGTCTCTCTCCTGTGTGGGTTCGCTGATGTGTAATAAGTGCTGAGTTATGATTAAAACATTTCCCACACTCACGGCATTTAAAGGGTCTCTCTCCTGTGTGGGTGATCTGATGTTTAATAAGCTCTGAGCTCCGAATAAAACTTTTCCCACACTCACAGCATATATAGGGTCTCTCTCCTGTGTGTACTCTCTGGTGTACAGTAAGCCTTGACTTCTGTATGAAGCTTTTGCCACAGTCAAAGCATTTATGGGGTCTCTCTCCTGTGTGGATTCTGTGATGACTAGTAAGTTTTATTCTGTCAATGAAACCTTTCCCACAGTCGAGGCATTTATAGGGTTTGTCGCTTGTGTGGATTCTCTGATGCTTAATAAGGTCTGAGCGCTTAATGAAAGTTTTCCCACACTCAACGCATTTAAAGGGTCTCTCTCCCGTGTGTACTCTCTGGTGTATAATAAGACATAGCTTCCTGCTGAAGCTTTTCCCACAGTCTGAGCATTTATAGAACTTCTCTCCTGTGTGGGTTCTGTGATGTGACATAAGCTGTGACCGCTGACTAAAACTTTTCCCACCCTCAAAGCATTTATAGGGTTTCTCTCCTGTGTGCAATCTCTGGTGTACAATAAGACATAGCTTCCTACTGAAGCTTTTCCCACAGTCCAAGCATTTATAGGGCTTCTCTCCTGTGTGGATTCTGTTATGTGACATAAGCTGTGACCTTGCGTTAAATCTTTTCCCACAGTCAAGGCATTTGTAGGGTTTCTCTTCATTGTGACTTGTCTGCTGGATTGTGGTTTCCTTGGGATCCTTACATCCTCTGCCACATTCAGTGGATTTATCCAGTTTCTTTCTGGGATAGTTTCCCAGCTGCTTCTCTGATCCGCGTCGATCTCCCCAGGCTTCTCCCTGTTCCAAGCCCTGGGAAAAATTCTCTTCAGCTTTTCTCAAAAACCTCTCTTGCTCAGGACCTTCCTCCTGCTGATTCTCCTCCTTGTTCTCACTCACTGTCCTATCACCTGCTGGGAGAGAGAAGCAAGACAGGAGTCACTGCCTGTGTCGGGGAGAAAGGACAGAAAGGGGAATAGCAAAGAGGGAAAACACAACACAGTGACTGTTGGGGAGATGGAGACATTCGATTCTGCCTCTGCATCCACCCAAATGCTCCCAGGGAAGTAAAGTCAGTGAGGAAATTTGTGACAGTTAACAGGATGGGTGGGAAGCTGTGACTGATATCTGCCTTGACGATACGACATCTGCTGACTGCAGCCTTGATCTGGGTGAGACGGGGCAGAACTGAGGGCTCTCGCTCATGGCACGTTTTGAGAGTCCCAGCTTTTTCCTTCACTTGACAGATGGTTCTGTCTCCGTTTCTCTGACTCCTCACCTGTGCAGGTGCCTCTCAGGCTCACACTTTCCTCAGAGGCCTGGAGATCCGGGACCCACGGCTCTTCCCCTCGTTCCAGCCGGGTGATCAGGTCAGGTTTGGGAACAGGGAATCCTGCTCAGGAGGTGAAATCAAGCAAGGTCAGGGCACATGGAGCATTGGTAGAGTATTTGCCACAAGGAACATTCCCTGAGATTAACCTGACCCTACATGGGACTGTGGTAACTCAGACCCCTTGGGAGCAGCAGATATCCAAGGCTGTGGAGGTGTTGTTACCCCCTCACTAGGAGGTCTCAGGGTAGATGCTCTGGGGGATTTGCTGACACACACACAGCTCAGGTACTAAGCTCTGCCTATTTCCAAGCCTGCAGCACCGAGAACCCTCCCCACAGATGGAGCTAGTCCCAAGATGGCAGGTGAACGGTGTGTGAAGGAGAAATAATACAGGCAGGGCAGTTCCCTGCTTCTAGCTCCTGGGCAGCTGGAGAGATGGTGATGAATTAGCCTGTCCATTAACTTTCTGACTCTCTGGTTTCCTTGAATGGGGTATGGAGATGCAAGTCTCTCTCATACTGGCATAGGCTCCTACTCAACCCCACCTCTGCCTCCACCCCCACTCCACTTCTTCCATCCTAGCTCCCATTTCAAACCCTTCCCCAAAGTCTCCACCCCAATTCCCCCCCGCCTGCCCTTATTCTAACTCCTTCCTCAAATCCCTGCCCCAAATTCCTGCCTCAGTCCTGCCTTCTGCCCTGAGTACTCCATGTTCCCGCTCCCTCTCCCCACCACAAGCACACAAACAGCCGTTTGGCGCCAGCCGGGCAGGAAACACTGCGATAAAGGTGAAGGGGCGGGAACACGGCGCGCTCGGGGGAGAGGAGGAGGTAGGGCAGGGGAGCTTGGATGCTGTAGGATGCAGAGCACCCATTAATTTTTCCCTGGGGGTGCTCCAGCCCAGAAGCACCCACGGAGTCGGGGCCTATGCACACTGAAGCTGTGGACTATGGGACCGTCTTCCTCCTCCAATCTAACGGACCGGGGAAGAACCTGACCAGAGTCAGATACACAGACCCCACAGCTTCCAATAACCAAGGGGACGGGAATCCCTTACCCAGCGAGGTCACTGTCTCATGGTTCTGCTGCATGACGTCCCTGTAGAGGGCTCTCTGAGCGGGGTCCAGCAGAGCCCCCTGCCCCTGGGTGAAATACACAGCCACCTCCTCGAAGGTCACCAGAATCTGAAACAAGAAGAGTTCCCCTCTCAACACCCGTTGCCCCAACCACAATCCCACTAATCATGGGGGAGGAGGCCCAGAAAATATTCCCACCCCCCCACCCTGCTCAGAGCAGTCAGGAGGCTTCAGGGGGTGGGAGAAGGGGAGAGCTCCTTGTCCCCCCCCAACACACAGAGCAGGGCAGGGTCTTCTCATTTCCCACATGCCTGCCAGCCACAGGCTGATGCGGGAAGCAGAGCTCTGAGCCAGGGACAGGGACAGAAATCCCAACAGCTTCCCTGCATATTTCACAGCAGCCTCTGGCCAGTGGGGTCAAGCTCCAGCCCTGGGAGTCTGGTCAGTTTTCCCAGACCTGCCCAGGGGGGTGTTTCCTGTATGAGAAATGGTGGAATATTCCCTCCTTTCCCACACGTCAATGGGCCTGTTCAGAAAATCAGGCTCCAAGTTGAATGTGTCCCAGCAGGTTTATCCTGCCCCTCCCCTTCTACAGCAACTCCCCGCCGCAGCTCCCTGAAAATCCCCTACCTGAGCTGGCTCCATCACAGCCATTTCCCTTCCCTGTCCCCTGGAAGATGGACGTGATTCCTCAGCCTGTCAAGGCGAGAGGGAGGTTTCAGAAGGGTGTTGAGTCCATTTCACACTCCGGTTCCCCCCAGGCTCTCTCCCTGCAAACAGATGCTTTGGACTCTGCCATTCTGGGAAAACCCTCAGTCACTTTATTACAACACAGATGCAGCCCCTCCCACCAGCACTAAGACATCCCCTGAGACACTTTTAAACACCCCAAGGGACAGTGTCATAGAATCATACAATATCAGGGTTGGAAGGGACCTCAGGAGGTCATCTAGTCCAACCCCTGCTCAAAGCAGGACCAATCCTCAACTAAATCATCCCAGCCAGGGCTGTCAAGCCTGACCTTAAAAACCTCTAAGGAAGGAGATTCCACCACCTCCCTAGGTAACCCATTCCAGTGCATCACCACTCTCAAAGTGAAAACATTTTTCCTGATATTCAACCTAAACCTGCCCCACTGCAACTTAAAACCATTACTCCTTGTTCTGTCATCAGGTACCACTGAGAACAGTCTAGATCTATCCTCTCTGGAACCCCCTTTCAGATAGTTGAAAGCAGCTATCAAATCCCCCCTCATTCTTCTCTTCTGCAGATTAAACAATCCCAGTTCCCTCAGCTTCTCCTCATAAGTCATGTGCTCCAGCCCCCTAAGCATTTTCGTTGCCCTCCCCGGACTCTTTCCAAGTTTTCCATATCCTTCTTGTAGTGTGGGGCCCAAAACTGGACACAGTACTCTAGATGAGGCCTCATCAATGTTGAATAGAGGGAAATGATCACATCCCTCGATCTGCTGGCAATGCCCCTACTTATACAGCCCAAAAGGCCGTTGGCCTTCTTGGCAACAAGGGCACACTGTTGACTCATATCCAGCTTCTTGTCCACTATAACCCCTAGGTCCTTTTCTGCAGAACTGCTTCCTAGCTATTCGGTCCCTAGTCTGTAACAGTGCATGGGATTCTTCCGTCTTAAGTGCAGGACTCTGCACTTGTCCTTGTTGAACCTCATCAGGTTTCTTTTGGCCCAGTCCTCTAATTTGTCCAGGTCCCTCTGTATCCTATCCCTACCCTCCAGCATACCTACCACTCCTCCAAGTTTAGTGTCATCTGCAAACCTGCTGAGAGTGCAGTCCACGCCATCTTCCAGATCATTAATGAAGATATTGAACAAAACTGGCCCCAGGACCGACCCATGGGGCACTCCACTTGAAACGGGCTGCCAATTAGACATGGAGCCGTTGATCACCACCCATTGAGCCCAACGATCTAGCCAGCTTTCTATCCACCTTATAGTCCAATCGTCCAGCCCATACTACTTTAACTTGCTGGCAAGAATACTGTGGGAGTTGCTGAGATAAATGCTAGAAAAGAGCAGAATCAAAGAAGCGAGATTCTGGGAGATTCCTTATGACATTGTCCACAAGGGCAGCAAATCCACCCAGCAGCGCAGGGACTAGGCAGAGTCAGGATCTGGCTTCTCCTCTGTCAGCTCCTCCCCTTGTTCCCAGGAGTCAGTCTGCCCAGGGGGTGCAGGGAATTGATCCGGGGAGGGCTGGGAGCTGGGAACCTCCCTCCCCACTTCTTGCTCCTGCTGCCCCTTTCCATCTCACTCCTCCCCTTCCTGTCTCCTTCCCTCCCCCTCTGCCTGGTCAAACTGGGGACTGTCTCGTTCCCATGGGCGTTTGCTCTCCAGGGTTATCCTGGCTGTGTCACTGGGGGCGGCAGCTCGGGGAGGCAGGCACAGGGGGAGCCCCTCCCTCTCCGGTACAGACTCACCAGCAGGTCCCTGAATGGGCCTTTTGTGCAGAGTCACTGTCCTGCCCGGCCCCAGGCCTTTCCCCCTGGTCTCTCCCATCACGGCTCAGGCTGGTGTGGGCAGAGCCCGGGGCTGCTGCAGGGGCTGGGTCTATCCACCAGAGAAAGTTGTCCGTTTGTCCCATCCCCCCACCCCAGTTGGACACAGAAGGGGGTTAATGAGGGTCTCTCCCTGGCAAAGACCCTGCTGTGGGAGCAGCAGCTGCTCAGTCTGGGACCCAGATCAAAATGCAGGAGGCAACATCAACCCAATATCATGGGTACGGCTCCCTTAGAGTCACAGATATTTTTATTAAAACTCATGGACAGATCACAGGCTGCAAACAAAATATCACGGCCCATGATCTGTCCATGATTTGTACTATACCCGTGACTAATTCTTGGGAGTGCCGTGGGTGCCTAGGGGGTCTGGGCACGGGTGCTGGGAGTTAGCGGCCTGGGGGGCTCCACGGGAGCTCAGGGGAGGGCGGTCTAGGGGTTGCTGTGGGTGCTCGGGTGGGAGCAGTCCAAGACCCTGCCGGTGTTCTGGGGCAGGGCTGCCTGAGCTCGCAGGCTCCCTACCTGGCTTCTCAGAAGCAGCGACATCTCCCTCCTTAAGCTTCTAGCTTCCAGGACCTCCTGTGACAAACTCGCAGCCTTAATCATGAGCAGACAGAGAAAGACACCAGCCTCCTCTGCCTTAGCAGTAACCAGCCCCTCCATAGGAGGACAGTGCAGTGGCTGCAGATTTCATTTGCCCACCTGGACTCACACCAGAACAGAACCAGAGAACCAGCTTGAACCAATATGCTTAACTGAACTGGAACCAGACTTAAAACATCATTTTTCCTCGTCCTCAGTGAACCTGAATCTGAATCGAGCTTGGGAAAAAAATGGCTACCTGTTGAAATGAAGTTTCAGCAATTTTTCAGCTCAATATTTGATAAAAAAAAAAATAAAACCTACTCTGATCTCACTCATCATAAAACAAGACACCAAAACAACTCCCAGGCATGTGATCACTACCAGAACGGCGTGTCCCAGTATGAGAAGAGAAGGGGGCAGCCCACAGGAGCAGGAAGGGAGTGGGGAGAGAAGTAGGGGTTCCCTGTCCCAGAAGTTAACATTAACTCTTCAAGCTCAAGGAAACAGGCTGCTCAATTCTTCTTCCCTTTAGACAGGCCTCTCACCCACCCCCACCCCTTTGGGCAGCTCCTCCCTCCCACTGCCCCACCTAAGGCAGGCCCCATGCCCCAAATTCAGTTCCCCACTGAAGCAAGCCACAGGGCTCACTCCCAACCTCCTCCTCCCTTCTGGGGACTGCCCGGTAACTTAACTGGAACCGAACACACCGACTGCCACTGAACCCAAACCAAACCCCAATTCCACTCCTTGCAGCTCGCAGAGACTCTGGTTGGACACTGAATCCTGCGCAGAAATCAGACCAGCCCCTGTTCGGTGCTGTCAGATCAGGAATCAGGATCCCACCCCCACAAAATAAGGAGATTGTCTTTAAACACAAATATGAAATTGGAAGCAGGGTGTGTGCGTGGAGGGACTCTGGGTGGACATTTGCCTGGTAAATTCTCAGCCCTTTGGGGTAAATCTCTTGCCAGCCCTTATCTCTGGGTAACCACCTTTTCTAAAGGCAAAAGTGGGACACATGCAGGAGCCCTGCCCCTCCTCTCCCCAAGGCCACGCTCACTGCTCCGCCTCTTTCCTCTGAGGTCCTGCCCCGTGGCCAGACCGGAAGCTGGGCCATAATAACACCTGCACAGGGAGCCCAGGCCACTGCAGGGAGACCCGGACCCTCCACTTGCCCTTAGCAGGGGGCTGGATTGCCGAATAGGGTGACCAGGTCTCTAATTTTGGACTGGAACACCTGGTCGAAAAGGGATCCTGGAGGCTCCAGTCAGCACCGCTCACTGGGCCATAGACTGTCCTGTTGGCGGCGCCATGCAGCAGGGCTGGCAGGCTCCCAGCCAGCCTCCTCGCCACACAGCTTCGGGCAAGCAGTCAGCATGTCCAGCTCCTAGGCTTAGGGATGGCCAGGGGGTTCTGCACGCTGCCTCCACCTCCCGCCCTCAGCACAGCTCCCAGTGGCCAGGCGGGTCAGGGCAGGGGACGAACTAGCCCCACTCGCGATTTCTCAGCAGGTGGCTGTTGAGGGATCATGCTGCGTACTTCTCCCGCTGCTGCCGGCCCTCTTCTCCTCGAGCTCCTCCTGTGGCTGGGCTCCAGCTGCGGCACCTACCCCTGCAGTGACCCCACGGTCTCTCCCCCCATCCCCGGCACCCAGGAGTTCGAGGTATAGATCCTCATCTCCGAGTGCTGGGAGTGAGGCTGCTGGTGGGGAGGGGAGGAGAGTGATACCAGGGCCGGCCTTCTGGGTGACGGGGGAGTAGGGGGGAAGGACCTGAGCTGCAAGGGGCAGTTGGATGATTAGCCAAACCAGGTGACTTCTCAGGAGCAGGGGTGCCCCTCCTCCACTGCTGTGTGCAGCCACCACTGCTCCTGTGTCCCGACTCCTTCCTCCCCGGAGCCCCTAGCCACTCGGACTGGGAGCGTCCTCCTCTCTGCTGTGCCGGGTAGGGGGAGGCTGATGTTGAGGTGTCCCGCTCCCATGTACCCAATTTCCACTAAGCTGGGGCAGGGCCGGTGCAAGGATATTTTGCATCCTAGGCAAAATTTCCACCGTGCACACCCACCCCGGAGAATCACTTATTATAAATTTTCAGAAGTGAATACAGTGCAGTCACATCTTACACGGGGCTTTGGTTCTAAGGTCAGTGCATAAGAAGACAATTGTGTATAGTGAAAATTACCATAAAGTACAGTATACACTAGAACAGGGGTCCTCAGCCTACAGCACACATGGCAAAGGTGGCACGTGAGCTGTTGTTTTTGTTGTTGTTTTTTTTAATGGCAGGCTGCGAGTCTCAGCCACTGCTGAGCCTGCTGCAGACCTGGGGTTCCGTTCACTCAGCTGCCAACCAGGGTCCCAGCCAGCGACTCCGCTCAGCTCCTGCCATTCACCCAGGCCAGCAGGAGACTGAGCGGGGCCGGTGGCTGAGACCCTGGCTGGCAAGGGGCCGGCAGCCGGAACCGCAGACCAGCAGTGGGCTGAGCAGTGTCGGCGGCTGGGACCTCAGCCCGCTGCCAGCTGGGGTCCCAGCCGCCGGCTCCGCTGAGTCTCCTGCAGGCCTGAGCGAATGGAACCCCAGGCTGGCGGATGGAACCCTGGGTGAATGGAACCCCAGACCGTTCACCCTGGCTCCAGGAGGCTGAGTGGAGCTGGCTGGCACCCCAGCGGGCTGAGTTGGGCTGGCGGCTGAGTGAACAGAACCCCAGGTCGGCAGCAGGCTCAGCGGCAGCCGTGACCTGCAGCCTGCCATTAAAAAAAATTGGCTTGCGTGGCACCTTTGGCATGCGTGCCATAGGTTGAGGACCCCTGTTCTGGTGTATACTGTATGTACTGTACTTTATGGTAATTTTCACTATACACGATTTTCCTCTTATGCGGTGACTTTAGAACCTAACCCCCTGTAAGATGTGACTCCACTGTAGCATAAAAAAAAAATTGGGGCAGTGCTTTTTGGCACCCCCAAATCTTGGCACCTTAGGCAGTTGCCTAGTTCGCCTAGTGGTTCCACCGGCCCTGAGCTGGGGTGACGGGGGAATCTGTGTGTGCTGCTGCCTCTCTGGGTCCAGCTGTTTATGTCTGAACAAGCCTTCAGGTGCCTGACCGACCCTGACTGCTTTCTTAAAGAAACAGTGCTAGGTCAGCATCAGGAGCTGCTGTTCTCCTGCTCTGTCCTTACGCAGCCCAGGCAGGGAACGTGACCTGGGTGCAGGGAGCCTCGACCTCACTCCTTCCCTCACAGGCCCCTAGGGATGCATGGGGCAGAGAAGCAGCAGTCCAGTGGGGGAGCGAGCAGCAATGCCAGCTGCTCCATCCCTGCAGCCAGGTCAGTTTCCCCATGTGGGTGCCGGAGGGGGATGCAGAACTTAGGGGTATAGGAGGGGGGTAGGAGCTGGGGTGAAGGGGGCACAATGTAGGGGTTAGCGTGCAGGAGGGGGCAGGGGTTAGGGACAAAAGGGGCACAGTGGAGGGGTCAGGGGTGACGGAGGGTGGGGAGGCCATTGGGGTGACGATGCTCCATGCCCACGGGGGGCCAGGGGCACCAAAATGCAAGTTTGCCCAGGGTGCCATTTTCGCTAAGGCCGGCCCTGATCTCGGGACCCAACGGGGGAAAAGGAGCCTCTGGGCAGGCAAGTGTGTGCACCTCCCCATTCAAACTGTTGCAGCTCCTGGCCTTCTCCTGGTGCCTATTTGGGCCTTGCAGGGAAAATGGGTGGGGGAGAGTGAACAAAGGAGGGTGGGTTGAAGCGAGTGGGGGTGGGGCCTCATTGAAAGGTGCGGGGCACGGGCAGGACAAGCTGGGGACCCCAGTGCTAGAGCATCCCCCGCCCCACCTGCCGGCCCCCCAGCGCAGGTGTCGAGTTGGGGCTCTCCACTGCAGACTGGGAGTTCCTTATGGCCGGGATCTAGCCTCTGGGTGGCCGGGGGAAGCCACCGAGGGGTGGGGCCTCTTGGAGAAGGGGGGCTAAGGCCCCCCTCGGTCCCACCCCTGGGGAACAGGCGGGGGCTACCCTTGAGCCTCGGGCATGCGCAGAGCGCTGGCACCGGGAATCCGGGAATCGTTTAGCTCGAGTCCTGCCACTTCGGGACAGACGGTCACCCTGCCCATCCCCCCCGCTGGTCTGACCATTCCTAGCGGAACAAATCCCCGCTGGCTGCTGGGCAGGGCAGCCCCCTCACCCGCCCTTACCCCATGGGGCGGGGGGCTGCCTTGTATCTCTCCCACCCTGCCTTGTCCCTGCCCCAGCCAGTCTCCTCCCAGCCTCCCCTCCCCACATCCCCTCTTCCTTCGCAGTGACCCCCCCCCACATCTTCCCTCGGCCCCCCGATCACCCTGCACCGCCCCAGGCTCCCTTCAGTGCAGCCACCGCCCCTGTCCCCCCTCCTGCCCCCGATCTCACACACCCTGGTCCCTCCTCAGCCCCCTCCCGCCCCCCGTACTATTGTCCCACCCCCAGCACGGCCCGGGCTGGCTCCCCCCGCCCCGCATGCACCGGGGCTGGCGGCAGCTTTCCCGGGCCCGGGCAGGAATCGCAGCCAGCTCCGCTGGGAGCAGCCTGGGGCCAAACCTCCCCCTGCAGCCCGGGGGTGCCGAGGGGGGCGGGTCTCTCTCACCTTCCCTCCGAGCGGGGCCCCCCGGGGCAGGGGCCGGGCCGGGCTGGGGGCTCTGCCCTGGGAGAGGCTCCCGGGGAGCAGCGGGAAGGGCCCTGCTGGAGATTCCCCTCTCCCGGCTGCAGCCAGGGCTCCGGGCTCCCAGCACCAGCCGCCGGGGCTCGGGGATCTCGCCAGGAGCCTGGGAGCCAGAGTCACCGCAGCGGCTGCGAGTCACTTCCTGCTGCCGGGCCGGAGCCCAGCGCTCGCTGCCCCACAGCCGCCTCCCGGCTGCTCCTGGGTCCTAGAGATCAACTCAGCTCGATGCAGCCCCCTGCCCCAGGCCCTGCCCCCTGGGGCCCCTCCTCCCCTGGGCAGGGGCAGCTTCTCCCAGCGCTATGCAGGCATCCTGCCTAGAAACCACAGGATCAGTGAGGGGACCGAAAGGAGACGTGCCGATCCCGGGGAGGGGGGAGAAGGGGAATTTCTATGGAGACTTGGATTGTTCCAGAGGATCCAGGGGTGAGGGGGGCTGGGACACTCTGTGTGTGATTCACTCTGGTAACAGACTGGCACAGGGAGCAGTTGGGCAGAGCTGGGCTCTTGTCTCCACACCACACTCACTGGCTACCAGCCCTGGGCTGGAGCAACCAGCTCTGCTCCCCTCGCTGGGGTCATGGAGCTGTCAGAGTTGTGGCACTGGGCTCTTCCTAGTCTAGAGCAGAGGTGGCCAACCTGAGCCTGAGACGGAGCCAGAATTTACCAATGTACATTGCCATTTGCCAAAGAGCCACAGTAATACATCAGCAGCCCTCCCCCATCTCATCAGCTCCTGCCCCCCCCCTCCCAGCACCTCCCACTCATTGGCAGACCCATCAATCAATACCTCTCCTTCCCTCCACACTCCTCCCCATGAGCTGTTTGATAGCATGCAGGAGGCTCTGGGGGGAGGGGAGGAGCAAGGGCATGGCAGGCTCAGGGGAAGGGGTGGAGTGGGGGCAGGGCCAGTGGCAGAGCCAGGGCTTGAGCAGTGAGCTCCCCTCAGCACACTGGGAAGGTGGCATCGGTAGCTCCAGCCCCGGAGTTGGTGCCCATAGAAGGACCCATTTATTAACTTCTGAGGAACCACAGGTTGGCCACCTCCGGTCTAAATGAACCCATCCCTGGGCTCTATTTAAAACCCCTTCATGTCTGCCCCTCTCCCAGGATCCCCTCTGCCCCTCTTCCGGCTGTCTCCCCTGTGTGGGCACTGACTGCAGCTCCCCATTGGGCACCTGGATGTCAGCAGCAAAGCTCCTGTTGCTCTGGGTCAGGGACTGGTGCTCTGCCCACTCAGGATAGTCCCCTATTCAGGGGTGGCTCTGCTTTCAGTGGCACACCTGCAGGAGGTCCCCAGGCCCGCGGATTCAGCAGCTTGCCTTCGGGAGGTCTTCTGATCTCGCGGCTTTGGCCTACCTGCTGCTGAATTGCCGCTGAATCCACGGGACTGGCAGACCTCCCGCAGTATTTGGTCCTGCCATGAGGGCAGGGGACTGGACTCGATGACCTCTCGAGGTCCCTTCCAGTCCTAGAGTCTATGAGTCTATGAGGTGCGCCGCCGAAGGCTGCCTGATTGCTGCCCTTGCAGGGACTGGCAGGGCACGCCCTGTGGCTTGCTGCCTCAGGCATGGGCTTGGAGCTCTGGTGCCCGGAGCTGCTGCTGCCCCATTCCCACCCCTTATCATTTTCCAATTGTCACCAAAATCATCCACTTTCTCTTCATGGCCACCCAGACAATCCCCTGCAACGTTGGAATTGATCGGATGCAGTCATCGAAACAGACCAGGGCCATCGGGTTAAGGGCAGGGCCTCATTTTGCTAGGCCAAAAACAGATCAAGATATTAGCAGCACTCTTAGGCTATGGCTACTGATGCAGCCGCGCCGCTGTATGCTCTCTAGGGCAGGGGTTCTCACCACAATTTTTTGGTAACCTCAGAGCACGGCCACCAACTTTTGCTGGTGGCCACTCTGACAATTTTTCCTAAAATACTTCATTAACTTTAGGAAAAACAAACAAACATGCCCATATTGATGCCCATATCCTGATAATTTATTAATGTTGGGTTTGTTGGGTTTTTTTTGCAGACTCCATAATAAAAATAATGTACAGTTACCTCTATTCTTTACTGGACCTACACAGACTAGAAACACAAATAAGGTGTTTCACATGTTTTTCTCTTTTGTTAATTGTTGTTTCTTTTGCTTTTTCGGTTGCTTTTTATTTAAAAGACTTGCTAGCGAGAAAGTCTGCTTCTGTGGAAAAGTGATGTTTGTACGTTTGTTAATATCGCGTTTCACAACAGCAGACTTGCTAGCGAGCTCTGAGACAGCGAAAAGCAATTAACAAACCTACAACTATCACTTTTCACAGACCCAGCAACCCGGGGAGGGAAATTAAGCCCAGGATGGGAAGTGGGTAGGGAGGCAGCAGGGGCCAGCAGCAATGAGGGTAGTGGTGATTGTGGAGGAGGGTTGAGCCAGCGGGGGAGGGTTGAGCCCAGGACAGGAGCCCAGAGCTCCATAGTTTGAGCCTGTTGCCTGCCACCCCAAGGCTGAAGCCGGAAACCAGAGCCTCACTGCCCCCGACAAGATGGGAACTCACCGCAGCTGCCTGCTCCTCCAGCGTTTGAGGCTCCAGAAAGAGGCAGGGCTGAACCCCTGCTGGCAGCCCCATGGGAGGAGGCAGCTGCTTTGCGACTCCCCTCCCCCATCACAGCCCAGGAGGATGTGGCAGCAAGTTATGTTAGTGAGAGAAACTCAAAAATAAAAATAAAATAAAAAAGCCTCCCCTGAAGCTCTGCTCTGAGCATGGGCAGAAGGTATAATAGGCCAGGGAGGCCCTATGCTCTGCCTCTTTCCACTGTGTTCCTCCTCTGGACAGCCTGGGCAGGCGGCTCGGATGGCTCGGGCTTCTCTTACTGGAAATTCCAGGAGGCGGGCGGGTGCCTTCCCCAGCCTTGCGGGAGGAACCACTGGACCCTCGGACCCAACTGAATTCAGGGGACAACTAAGGGATTACAGGGATGAGAGTGGGTGGGTCATAAGTTCAGAACTAGGGATCCAGAGGGGGACACTGGGAGAACCCCGGACGGCACCCACTGCTCCTCAAAGCTGTCTAGGGAGCCGGCAGGTGATGCCCAGAGGAACTCTGCCCAGATGCATAAGACAAGGGACGAACTGAAATAGGCCCCACAGTCGCAGAGCACCCCTCATCCAGCATCTTCCCTCTGGTAATTGTCAAAGTTAGAATCGAGACTCACAATTTGTCAGACCACTCTGTTTATTAGCGCAGCGCTCCGCCAATAACATTCAGAATATGTGAGCGGCCATGCAAGACCCAAACAGTCTTATTTATACAGATAAAAGAGCGGGAATTAGACAAAGGAACAAAGAAAGCAAAACAGGAAAATTCACCTGGGGCACAGCATGCATATCCTATTTCCTTACTAACTGTTATCGATCTAAGGCTAATGCTTCACCAATTGCCCTTAAACGGTGCAATTGTTCTATGTTAATGTCTGTATTCCTGACACCTGGTTGCAATATTCCAACATTTTTGCTTAAAGATACAGACAGCATTTCTTTAATCCTTTCTATTCTTAATATATAATTTATTTTACTTTCACATATTGTAAATGGCCACTTTGGCCAGTGCCAAGAAGATGTTGATGGGACCTCGTGACTTCATGGGGCCACGGACAGGGTGTGAATATATAAAGAGGTGTGGGGTAAAGTGCAGCCAGAACCTCAAGAGGAGGTTCTGGAGGAGCCGGAGTAGGGGCTGCAACCTGACACATTCTAGATAGGCATGCACCAGGTTCTCCCTCACACTTCAAAAGGGACAGATGTTGGGAATGCAGGTGAACCGTAGTAGGTACACACCTGTGCTCACAGCTCCATGGAGGAGCCTCCAACTGATATTCATGGTGGGCCGTGGAACCAGGCTGGACTATAGGCTGGCTCACCAGGGTTCCTAACCCTCTACAAGTGGTAGAAAGTCCTGCCACCTGGTATCCGGGCAGGACACGAGGGTGAAGAAGTGGGCCTAGTGGTCATGGCCACAACCCTGGACTGCCAAGGGGGTCAAGGGGAGGGGATCCCAGGCCCTCCCACTCTACTGGGCTCCAACCCAGGGCCCTTTTAGCTACCAGTAACCTGGCAACCAAAACTACTTAAGTCTGTCCTCTCTGGGCCTCTTTCTCTCATCTCCCACCCTGGGGTCACCTCAGTCCAAGGCCTTCGCCTCATGGGAAAATCCAAATGCCGAGGAAGCAAGAGGGAGTTGCCACTGTCCAGGTCCTCAGAATACTTCCCTCTCTGCTCGTCTATGCAGAGGGTCCTCCCTTTTCTCACGGAGGGCTCCTTTAGGCAGCTGCACCAGAGCCTTTAGGTTTCACGGTGCTCTGCTTGAGATGTGGACTGCAGGTCTACTCATCTTCAGCACTGCTCCCAACCGAACTAACTGGCTGCCTTTTAATTCCTCCAGAACATAGAGCATTTGCTGCAGGTGTGGCAGGGCAGAGCTGGCTAAGCCCAAAACGATCCCTTAACCCCTTGTTGCTCAGTGCGGAGCTGGTGCACCCCATCCCAAGGACACTTCAGAGGAGCTCGAAGGAAGAGGTTGTGCTGAGTGTTGAGCTGCGAGGCAAAGTAAGGACTGGCAGAGCCCTGGGGAGTTTGTGTGGGGAGCTAAAGACTGGAGGTGACAGAGAAGACACCCAGTTCAGCAGCAACACGTCCCCCTCGCACTGAGGCTAGGGGGTAACAAGGAGATTCACAGTCCAGGGCACCCTGAGAAAATGTCACAGCCGGAACCTGCAGTGTGTGGAGCTCAAGGATGGTGAAAAAACAGCTCCAAGGGGCTTAAAAAAACAAAAACAAACGAACAAGAAAACCCAACTCCAATGGTGGGGATTCCACAAGCTCCCTTGAAATCTATTCCAGAGATCAAATACCCTTCTGGTTAGAACATTTTCCTAATCTCTACCCTAAATCTCCCTCCCTGCAGCTTAACACCTTAGGGTCCTCCCTTCAGCGGCCATGGAGCACAACTGCTTCCCAGTCTCTGTATAACAGCCCTTAGCACCATCCCCAGTCTGCTTTTCTCACAACTAATAGACCCACTTCTTTTAGCCTTCCCCCACAGGTCAGGTTTTCTAAATCTTTGATCATTTTCTGTTGCTCTCCTCGGGACTCAATCCAATTTGTCCTCATCTTTCCTAAAGTGTGCAGTGCTCAGAACTGGACACAGGACTCCATCTGAGGCCTCTGCAGGGCCGAGCAGAGCAGGACAATGACCTCCTACAACAGTCATGTTAATACACCTCAGAATGATACCAGCCTTTTCCCCAGCTCCCCCGCCCCCATTATTCAAGACAAGAGACACTGGGAGTTTGAGAAACTAAATTTTACTTTATTCTTTTCAAATCAAGATATAAAAGCTAAATCGCAACCCCCTTCCCCCCAATCCAATGCCCAGCTCGGCCCATCGCTGCTCAAGCCACACGCACCCCAGGGAAAGAAACACATTAAAGCTGGTAGAAAAGCGCTAACAATCCACGAGAAAGGCATTTGCCCGGCCTCCTCCTCTCAGCAATGGGGAGTCGCCGACCCCTCTCCACATCAGTCCTCTTGGGGCTTCATTTGTAACTCTTCAGAGTTCAAGGATGACTTCACTCAGCACTTGTAGGACATTTCCTCTCTCTCTGGGACATGTGCAGTGAGTTCACAGTTCTTAGACTCAGCTCTCTGGCTCGCAAGAGGAAACAGTGCCCTTTCAAGGCCCTGCCCCCCACCACCCACCCACCCTCTCCCCCTCCTGGCTGTATCTTACATCTCTGCAGGGATCAGGCAGTCACTTCCTTCCCCATTTCAATCCCTGACTCCTGGAGTGCGTATCCAGCACTCACCCACTTTGTTTTCCTAATAGACACTGGTCATTTTAATTATTCAAAGCAGCAGCAAATCTGATGTGAAAAGAAAATCAGTGAGGACTATTGTGGCAAATTGTCATTTCTCTTTTGAAGTCCCCAAGAAATCTGAGCTATGTCCTGTCAAACTAATTTAATGTCAAATACATGACAGAACAGAATTCAGCTAAAAGAGAAAAACCCACACTCCAGAGTGGGCTATAAACCACTTTCCTGTTCAGAAGTGAAATCCCAGAAAATTTTAAAACTCAAATCTTCGGAAGAAGTTTGCCCATTTCCTGCTGAACTGGCTAAAGCTCCTTTCCTCAGCACCGCCGCACTATTTGACTGGTTAATGACAAAAGCTTTGGCATCATCGTCAAAAAAGAAAAAGGAAAAAAAGACAAACTACCAAAAACTTCCTATCTACAAATGATCTGGATTTGCCTGGAAAAACTCCAGATGCCACTTTACCAATAGATAGAGGCTGGGACTGAAGCTCAAACCATGCTTCGCGGTTCAATTCCCTCTTCAAGAATGTGACATTTTTATCTCAAGCCCTCAGGGGCCTGATTGAGGATCAAAGAAATCAAAGCCTGATTCCTAAGCATGGTGGGGAAAGGACACTGTGGTAAATGACACACATGAAGGTGGAGGGGTAGAAAGGGAAAAGGATAAACTCTGCACGGCTTGGGCAGAGGCTGCTCTGTGAGAGAAGATGTGTGAGTTTGATGGAGGCGGGAAGTAGCTACTCCCCACACTCATCTCATCCTCTTCAAATAATACAGAAGCGACACCACAACATTATTTTGCTATCCCTCATCCAGCTCTTTTAATCTCTATTGAATGCTGGTATAAAAGGGAGAAACAGCAAAAAAAAAAAAAAAAAAAAAAATTTTACATGCTTTGCTGCTTAATCTGGAGCAATGTGAAGATATCTGGGAATGAGACAATCTCACTGCAAAGCGGGGACTTAGTGACTCTAACAATCACTTTGCTAATGGGGGACTGGAATAAACTGCTCAGGGTCAGTCTAGACTAGAAAAAGGGTTGGAGGAACAAAGGAGACGCACTAGCTAATCCCAACCACTTCTCCTGCCCTAGACAGATGCTCGAAGGCTGATATTATCACTCCCCATTTATTCCCTCTCTGGAAGGCACAGATTTCTCAGGTCACCCTGCAAGTTGCTGGCAGCATTAGGAACAGAGCTTAGGTCCCCTGAGTCCCTGGCCAGTGCTCTATCCACTAGACAATACTGCTTCCCTCTCAGAGGCTGGTGCTGCTGTAGCAGAGGTGGGAAATCCAGGGTTCCAACAAAAGGCCCTGTGGGAATCAGTCTCTGCTAATGGTGCTGTCTGAATCCAGCGGGGGCAGGGAGAAGGGGCAGAGGGGTGAGTGATGAGGCAGAACCTCTCTACCCCTGTGCTCTCCCTCGTCTCTTATCCCATGAGCCCCAAACACTCGATAGCCCCAGCACCCCCTGCTTCCCTGCTACTCCAGCCTCAACCATTCAATCCCGTTTCCTCCCCACAACCCGGCACCCTCGTCCCTTAATGGTGGATCCCCCAGAGCCCAGTGCCCTGGGGAATTTGGGGAGAGGAGTTACCAGCCCCCAGGGACACTCCCCATACAGGAAACAGCTCCAGGTGAGTAGGGGAGCCCAGCCCAGTGCTGGTGGAAGATGGGGGGGTGGGGACAGGTGTGTAGACTGAAGATGGAGCCTGGCCCAAGTGTCCTTCTCCTCATCTTCATGGCAGGGGGATCCCAGCTGGGAGGGGAAGGGAGAGGGGGGAACTTCAGCCAGGCAGAGGGAGTGGCTGGAGAAGTTTCTTTCTCTCCCTTCCCCACCTGTAGCCGATCAGGGGGAGGGGCTGATCGGGGCTTCTCCTCCTCTGCCTGGGGTTTGCTTAGACCAGGCAGAGCCAGAGAGTCACAGACAGCTGATGCTGGATCCTCACCCCCAGTGATGGGCAGCTGAATCCTTGGGAGCCAAACACCCCTGATGTGTGTGGGAACGAGAAAATGGGTTTGTCACCATGGGCAGCCCTGCTGTGTGGAGGAGTCTCTGGGTATGGTTACATTTGGAATTTCAAAGCGCTGCCCCGGCAGCGCTGCAGGAGCGCTGCCGCGGCAGCGCTTTGAAGTGTGAGTGTAGTCAGAGCGGCAGCGCTGGGAGAGAGCTCTCCCAGCGCTGCATGTAAACCACATCCCTTACGGGTGTAGCGTGCAGCGCTGGGAGCCGTGCTCCCAGTGCTGCCGCCCTGATTACACTGACGCTTTACAGCGCTGTATCTTGCAGCGCTCAGGGGTGTGTTTTTTCAGACTCCTGAGCGCGAAAGTTGCAGCGCTGTAAAGTATGAGTGTAGCCATGGCCTCTGATGTCCAACATTATGTTTGCTCCCCTTGGACCATGTCCCACACTGAGAATGTCTCAGAGGTTTCTTCCTTGTTTAGATTTGCAGATGCCTGATACTCCGGGAGCATCAAATTAACCTTCCCCCACATTCAGGGTCTCGCTGTTGTGTAGGTCACTGAAGTGTGAAGTCAAATTGAATCTTTTTCTGCACTGAAGCTATTCCTAGGGTCTCTCACCCTTCTGGATTCTTTCATGTTTGGTCAGTGCTGAGCTCTTACTGAAGCTTTCCCCACAGTCAAGGCATTTATAGTGCATCTTTCTGGTGTGGATTTCTCCATGTTTAGTAAGATTTGAGCGGTAACTGAAAGTTTTCCCGCACTCGTGGCATTTAAAGGGTCTCTCTCCTGTGTGGATTTTGCGATGTATACTAAGGGCTGAACTTGAGATAAAACCTTTCCCACACTCAAGGCATCCATAGGGTCTCTCTCCTGTGTGGGTTCGCTGGTGTATAATAAGCGTTGCACTTTGACTAAAATTTTTCCCACACTCAAGGCATTTAAAGGGTTTCTCTCCCGTGTGTACTCTCTGGTGTACAATAAGCCTTGAGTTGAGTATGAAGCTTTTCCCACAGTTGAAGCATTTATGGGGCCTCTCTCCAGTATGGATTCTCTGATGTCTAGTAAGTTTTATTCTGTCAGGGAAACTTTTCCCACAGTCAAGGCATTTATATGGTCTCTCTCCTGTATGTTCTCTCTGGTGTTCACTAAGCTTTGACTTCTGAATGAAGCTTTTCCCACAGTCAAAGCATTTATGGGGTCTCTCTCCTGTGTGGGTTTTCTGATGTGCATTAAGGGTTGATTTCACATTGAAACTTTTCCCACACTCCTGGCATTTATAGGGTCTCTCGCCTGTGTGGATTCTCCTATGTCTAGTAAGTGCTGAGTTCTCAATAAAACCTTTCCCACACTCAAGGCATTTATAGGGTCTCTCTCCTGTGTGGGTTCTCTCATGAGTTAAAAGTGCTGAACTCTTACTAAAACTTTTCCCACACTCATGGCATTCATAGGGGCTCTCTCCAGTGTGAGTTCTCTCATGTGCAATAAGTGTTGCATTCTGAATAAAACCTTTCCCACACTCAAGGCATTTATAAGGTCTCTCTCCTGTGTGGGTTCGCTGATGCGTAATAAGCAGTGAGTTATGATTAAAACTTTTCCCACACTCATGGCATTTAAAGGGTCTTTCTCCTGTGTGGGTGATCTCATGTCTAATAAGCTCTGAGCTCCGAATAAAACCTTTCCCACACTCACAGCATATATAGGGTCTCTCTCCTGTGTGCACTCTCTGGTGTACAGTAAGCCTTGACTTCTGTATGAAGCTTTTTCCACAGTCAAAGCATTTATAGGGTCTCTCTCCTGTGTGCAGTCTCTGGTGTGTAGTAAAGCTTGACCTCTCACGGAAGCTCTTCCCACAGTCCAAGCATTCGTAGGGCTTCTCTCCTGTGTGGGTTCTCCGATGTGTAAGAAGGTTTTCACTGAAATGGAATCTTTTCCCACACTCAAGGCATTTGTAGGGTTTCTCTTCATTGTGACTTGTCTTCTGGATGGTGGTTTCCTTGGGATCCTTCCATCCTCCATCACATTCAGAGGATTCATCCAGTTTCTTCCCAGGATAGTTTCCCAGCTGCATCTCTGATCTGTGTCGATCTCCCCAGGCATTTCCCTGCTCCAAGCACTGGGAAAAATTCCCTTCAGCTCTTCTCAAAAACCTATCCTGCAGTTCCACTTTCTCAGGACCTTCCTGCTGCTGATTCTCCTCCTTGTTCTCACTCACTGTCCTATCACCTGCTGGGAGAAAGAGAATCCAGACAGGAGTCACTGCCTGTGTCGGGGAGAAAGGACAGAAAGAGGAATAGCAAAGAGGGAAAACACAACACAGTGACTGCTGGGGAGATGGAGACACTGGATTCAGCCTACACATCCCACCCTAACACTCCCAGGGAAGGAAAGTCAAGGAGGAAATTCCAGACAGTTAACAGGATGGGTGGGAAGCCGTGACTGATATTTGCCTTGATGATACGACACCTGCTGACTGCAGCCCTGACCTGGGTGAGATGAGGCAGAACTGGGTGCTCTTGCTCATGGCACATTTCACAGTCCCAGCTTTTTCCTTGACTCACCAGATGTTTCTGTCTCAGTTTCCCTGACTCCTCACCTGTGCGGGTGCCTCTCGGGCTCACACTTTCCTCAGAGGCCTGGAGATCCGGGACCCATGGCTCTTCCCCTCGTTCCAGCTGGGTGATCAGGTCAGGTTTAGCAACAGGGAATCCTGCTCAGGGGGTGAAATCAGGCAAGCTTAAGACACATGGAGCATTGGTACAGTATCTGTCATAAGGAACATTCCCTGAGATTAACCTGACCCTACATGGGACTGTGGTAACTCAGACCCCTTGGGAGCAGCAGGGATCTGGGGGCGGGTGGTCTGTTTAGCCCCTCACTAGGAGGTCTCAGGGTAGATGCTCTGACACACACACAGTTTGGGTGTTAAACTCCTGCCTATTTCCAGGCCTGCAGCACCGAGAGCCCTCCCCACAGATGGAGCAAGGTGAATGGTGTGTGAAAGAGAAAAAATACAGGCAGGACAATCCCCTGCTTCTGGTTTCTGGGCAGCTGGAGAGACGAGGATGAATTAGCCTGGCCATTAGGTTTCTGACTCCCCTGTTCCCTTGAATGGGGTATGGAGATGCAAGTCTCTCTCACACTGGCATAGGCACCGACTTCCCGTCTTTTCCGTGGGTGCTCAACCCTGCCTCTGCTCCTGGCCTTTCCTCTCCTCTTCCCACCCCTTCCTCACCCCCATTTCAACCCCTTCCCCAAAGGCCCCGCCCCAACTCCGCCCCCTATTCTAACTCCTTGCCCAAATCCCTGTCTTGGCCCCGCATCCTCCCAAGTGCGCCATGTTCCCATTCCTCCCCCGCCCCCCCGAGTGTGCAAACCGCTGTTTGGGGGGGACACGGCACGCTTGGGGGAGGAGGAGGAGGTAGGGCAGAGGAGCTTTGCTGCCATAGGGTGCAGAGCACCCACAAAGTCGGGGCCTATGCACACTGGAGCTGTGAACTATGCGACCCTCCTCCTCCTCCAATCTAACTGACCAGGGAAGATCCTGACCAGAGTCTGATATGCAAAGCTCACAGCTTTCAATAGCTGAGGCCACAGGAATCCCTTACCCAGCGAGGTCACCGTCTCATGGTTCTGCTGCATGACGTCCCTGTAGAGGGCTCTCTGAGCAGGGTCCAGCAGAGCCCCCTGCCCCTGGGTGAAATACACAGCCACCTCCTCGAAGGTCACCGGCATCTGAAACAACAAGAGTCCCTCACTCAGCACCTGCTGCCCCAGCCACAATCCCAGTAGTCATGGGGGAGGAGACCCAAAAAAGCAGAATCCCACCCCAACCCTGCCCAGAGCAAGGAGGCTTCAGGGGGTGGAAGAAGGTGACAGCTCCTTGTCCCCCCAGCATACAGAGCAGGGCAGGGTCTTCTCATTTCCCACACATCTGCCAGCCACAGGCTGATCTGGAAAGCGGAGCTCTGAGCCGGGGACAGGGACAGGAATCCCAACAGCTTCTCTGCGTATTTCACAGCAGCCTCTGGCCAGCGGGGTCAGGCTCCAACCCTGGGAGTCTGGTCAGTTTTCCCAGCCCTGCCCAAGGGGATGTTTCCTGGTTCAGAAATGGGGGAATGTCCCTCCCTCCTCCCACATGCCAAAGGGCCAGTTCAGAAAATTAGGCTCCAAGTTGAACATGCCCCAGCGGCTTTATCACACCCTGTCCCCTCCCCCTCTACAGAAACTCCCCCCTGCAGCTCCCTGAAAATCTCCTACCTCAGGTGGCTCCATCACAGCCATTTCCATTCCCTGTCCCCTGGAAGATGGGACAATCTGGAGCGACACATGGACATGATTCCTCAGCCTGTCAGGGCGAGAGGGGCGATGGGGGAGGTTTCAGAAGGGGCTTGAGTCCACTTCACACCCCGATTCCCCCCAGGCTCTCTCCCTGCAGACAGACGCTCTGGACTCTGCCACGGTGGGAAAACTCTCAGTCACTTTATTACAACACAGGCCCAGCCCCTCCCACCAGCACTGAACCCCCTGAAACCCTATTTTACCTCCTACCCCAACCCCCAGGACAGAGTCACTAAGATAAATGCTAGAAAAGAGCAGAATCAAAGAAGCCACTTTGGGGGATTCCCCCAACACTGGCCCTGACGGCCGCACATCCCCCCAGCAGCGCAGGGACTAGGCAGATGCAGGATCTGGCTTCTCCTCTGTCAGCTCCTCCCTCTGTTCCCAAGAGAGTCAGTTGGTCCAGGGGATGCAGGAAATGGATCCGGGCAGGGCTGGGAACCTTCCTCCCCACTTCTTGCTCCTGCTGCCCCTTTCGGTCTCACCCCTCCCCTTCCTGTCTCCTTCCCTCCCCCTCTGCCTGGGAAAACTGGGGACTGTCCCGTTCCCATGGGTGTTTGCTCTCCAGGGTGAGCTTGGCTGTTTCACTGAGGGCAACAGCTTGGGGACCCCCAGGCACATGGGGAGCTCCTCCCCCCGGGGTACAAACTCACCAGCAGGTCCCTAAAAGGGGCCCTTTGTGCAGTCTCACTTGCCTGCCTCGCCCCAGCCCTTTCTCCCAGGTCTCCCCATCACCTGCAGGCTCCGGCTCAGGGGCTGGTGTGGGCAGAGCCCGGGGCTGCCCCAGGGGCTGGTTCCATCCACTGGAGAAAGCTGTGCTCTCCCCCCACCACCCATTGGACACAGAAGGGGGTTAATGAAGGTATCCCCTTGGCAAAGACCCTGCTGTGGGAGCAGTAGCTGCTCAGTCAAAATCAAAAGTGCAGATCAAAATGCAAGAGGCAGCGTAAATTAACTCCCGGGCCCTAATATCATGGTTAAGGCCCCCTTAGAGTCACGGATATTTTCAGTAAAACTCAAGGACAGGTCATGGGCTGTAAACAAAATTTCATGGCTCATGATCTGTGCATGACTCGTACTATATCCGGGACAAAATCTTGGGAGTGCTCGTGGGGGGGAGGGCATGGGTGCTGGGGAGAATGTGGCTGGTCAGGGGGATGGCCTGGGGGAGGGTGGGGGAACCGTGGGTGCTGGGAGTTAGCAGCCAGGGAGCTTCACGGGTGATCGGGGCGGCGGTCTAGGGGGCGCTGTGGGTGATTGGGTGGGAGCGGCCCAGGAACCCCAGTAGTGCTGGGGGGCAGAGTTGGTAGGGCTTCCAGGCTCCCTACCCGGCTTCTCAGAAGCGGTGACATCTCCCTCCCTAAGCTTCTAGCTTCCATGACTGCCGTGACAAACTCACAGCCTTAATCATGAGCAGACAGAGACAGACACCTGCCTCCTCTGCCTTAGCAGTAACCTGCCCCCCAACCCCTTATGAGGACAATTCAGCAGCATTTGCCCACCTGGACTCACACCAGAACAGAATCAGAGAACCAGGTCGAACCGATATGCTTAACTGAATGGGAATCAGACTTAAAACATCATTTTTCCTCTTCCTCAGCGAACTTGAATCTGAATTGAACTTGGAAAAAAATGGCTGCCAGTTGAAATGAAGTTTCAGCAATTTTCCAGCTCAATATTTATCAAAATAAAATAAAACCTACTCTGAGCTCATTCATTATAAAAGAAGACACCAAAACAACCCCCAGGCATGTGATCGCTACCAGAACGGCCTGTCCCAGTAGGAGAAGAGAAGGGGGCAGCCCACAGGAGCAGGGAGAGATGGGGGAGAGAAGTAGGGGCTCCCTGTCCCAGAAGTTAACATTAACTCTTCAAGCTCAAGGAAACAGGCTGCTCAATTCTTCTTCCCCTTAGACAGGCCTCCTCTCACCTGCCCCCACCCCTTGGGGCAGCTCCTCCCCCCCATTGCCCCACCTGAGGCAGGCCCCATGCCCCAAACTCAGTTCCCCACTGAAGGAAGCCACAGGGCTCACTCCCAACCCCCTCCCCCCTTCTAGGGATGTCCTGGTAACTGAACCAGAACCAAACCCCAATTCCACTCCTCGCGGCTCACAGAGACTCTAGTTGGACATCAAATCCTGCGCAGAAATCAGACCAGCCTCTGTTCAGTGCTGTCGGCCCAGGAGTCAGACCCCCCTCAAATAAGGAGATAGTCTTTAAACAGAAATATGAAATTGGAAACAGGGTGTGGGGGGATTCTGGGTGGACATTTGCCTGGTAAATTCTCAGCCTTTTGGGTAAAACTTCTGCCCGCCCCTATCTCTGGGTGACCAACTTTTCTAAAGGCAAAAGTGGTACACATGCAGGAACACCGCCCCCTCCTCTTCCCAAGGCCCCCCTGCTCCACCTCTTTCCTCTGTGGCCCTGCTCCCTGGCCAGGCTGGAAGCTGGGCCATAACACCACCTGCACAGGGAGCCTGAGCCACTGCAGGGAGCCCAGGACCCTCCACCTGTCCTTGGCAGGGGGGTGGATTGCCGATTAGGGGACCAGGTGTCTGATTTTGGACCAGAACACTCTGTCGAAAAGGGAGACTCCAGTCAACACCACTAACCACCATAGACTGGTGACGGGGCTTGCAGGCTTCCAGCCAGCCTCCGCGCCATGTGGCTCCGGGGAAGCAGCCAGCATGTCCGGCTCCTAGGCTTAGGGATGGCCAGGGGGTTCTGCGCACTGCCCCCACCTCCCGCCCACAGGCGCAGTTCCCAGTGGCCAGCCGGGTCAGGGCAGGGGACGAACTAGCCCCAGTCGCGATTTCTCAGCAGGCAGCTGTTGAGGGGTCATGGCGTGCACCTCTCCCGCTGGTGCTGGCCCTCTTCTGCTCGCGCTGCTCCTGTAGCTGGGCTCCAGCTGCGGCACCTGCCCCTGCAGCGACCTCACGGTCTGTCCCCCCATCCCCGGCACCCAGGAGTTCGAGGGATAGATCCTCCTCTCCGAGTGCTGGGAATGGGGCTGCTGGAGGGGAAGAGAGGAGAACGAGACCAGGGCTGGCCTTCTGGGTGAGGGGAGAAGAGACCTGAGCTGCATGGGGCAGTTGGACGACCAGCCGAGACATGTGACTTCTCAGGAGCAGGGGTACCCCTCCTCCCCCCTCCTCCACTGCCGTGTGCAGCCACCGCTGCTCCTGTCCCCCGCCTCCTTCCTCCCCGGAGCTCCCAGCCACTCGGACTGAGAGCGTCCTCCTCTCTGATGTGCGGGGGCAGGGGGGGAGAGGCTGATGTTGGGGTGTCCCCCTCCCATGTACCCAATTTCCTTTAAGCTGGGGTGACGGGATAGGGGGAATCTGTGTGTGCTGCTCCCATTGGCAGCGAGTTCTATGGGCTGTGGTGCCTGGGCACCAGGACTATTACTGGTGCCCAGGCACCACGGGCCCAGCTCTGGCACTGTATGAAGCCGAGTCTCTTCCTCGGCCTCGCCTTCTGCCCCCGGGCGCCCCCCCACACATCCCCCAGGCCATTTAAAACAGTCTGGGATGACCACTCACCACCGGCTGCCAGCCCCTCCCCGCAGCCTCTGGGTGGGTGGGTCTGTGTCCCGCCCCAAGCAACCAATGGGAAGCTGTGGGGACAGTGCCTGGGGATTACTGCGCATGGAGACCCCCGGCCTGCCCTGCCTAGGAGCCTCAGGCAAGCACCACACTCCCCTACCCCCTCCCAGAGCCTGCATCCCCCGCTTTTCCCACACCCCCCGTCATAAACATACAGCTAAGAAGGGTAGCATAAAATCCCTTCTTTACCTGTAAAGCGTTAAGAAGCTCACATAACCTGGTTGGCACCTGACCAGAGGGACCAATGGGGAAAGAAGATAATTTTAAATGGGGGGGGGCGGGGGCGGAGAGGCTTTGTTCTGTGAATTCTCTCTAAAGAGAAAGGGAGAAACTAAGCAAGTAATCCTGTTCCTAATGAAATGATACTATTTCTGTAATATTAGATGCAAGTAATAGCAAGGAAATGCGTTAGAGTATCTTTTGTTTAAGCTTGTGAATTTTCTACATGCTAAGAGGGAGGTTTATTCCCGGCTTTTTGTAACTTTCAAGTTTTGCCTAGAGGGAAATCCTGTGTTTTAACTCTTATTACCCTGTAAAATTACCTTCCACCCTGATTTTATGGAAGTGTTTCTTTTCCTTTTTTTCTTTGTAATAAAAGTTCTGTTTTTAAGAATCTGATTGGTGTCCTAAAACCCAAGGGTCTGGTCTGTGCTCACCTTAGTTACTCTCAAGCCTCCCCAGGAAAAGGGGTGAAGGGGCTTGGGGGGAATATTTTGGGGAAACAGGAACCCCAAGTGGTTCTTTTCCTGAATCTTTGTCTAACTCACTTGGTGGTAGCAGCAGTACTGTTTAAGGACAAGGAAGAATTTGTGCCTTGGGGAAGTTTTTAACTTAAACTGGTAGAAATAAGCGTAGAGGGTCCTGCGGGTCCCTGCCTCTGTACCCTAGAGTTCAGAGTGGTGAGGGAACCCTGACACCCCTCCTCCGGCCTGCACCTCCCTTCCCACACACCCTCTCCTGCCCCCAAACTCCCCCCCAGAGCCTGCACCCCTCACCCCCTCCTACAACCCTAGCCCCTGCCCCAGCCTGGAGCCTGCATACAGCACCCAAACTCCATCCCAGAGCCTGCACCTCCCCTTCCCACACACCCTCTCCTGCCCCCAAGCGCCCTCCCCGAGCCTGCACCCCTCACCCCCTCCTACACCCTCCCCTCCTGCCGCAGCCTGCACAAAGCACCAAAACTCCATCCCAGAACCTGCATCCTCCATTCCAGCCACGTTCCCGTCAGCCTCAAAATCCCCCCTCTGCCCCCCCCCGATCACCCTGCATCGCCCCATCCTCCCTTCACTGCAATCACCGCCCCTGCCCCCATCCCATCCTGCTCCCCCTCCTGCCCCCGGCCTCACACACCCTGCTCCCCCCTCAATTCCCCCTGATCTTCAGCCCCCTCCCTGCTCCCCCCTCCAATCCCCCACCCTTCCAGGTGTGTCTGTCCCAACACGGCCAGGGCTGGCTCCCCCCGCCCCGCACGCACCGGGGCTGGCGGCAGCTTTCCCAGGCCCCGGGCGGGAATCGCAGCCAACTCCGCTGGGAGCAGCCTGGGGCCAAACCTCCCCCTGCAGCCCGGGGGTGCCGGGGGGGGGGCGGATCTCTCTCACCTTCCCTCCGAGCGGGGCCCCCCGGGGCAGGGGCCGGGCCGGGCCGGGCTGGGGGCTCTGCCCTGGGAGAGGCTCCTGCGGAGCAGCGGGAAGGGCCCTGCTGGAGATTCCCCTCTCCCGGCTGCAGCCAGGGCTCCGGGCTCCCAGCACCAGCCGCCGGGGCTCGGGGATCTCGCCAGGAGCCTGGGAGCCAGAGTCACCGCAGCGGCTGCGAGTCACTTCCTGCTGCCGGGCCGGAGCCCAGCGCTCGCTGCCCCACCGCCGCCTCCCGGCTGCTCCTGGGTCTTAGCGATCAACTCAGCTCGATGCAGCCCCCTGCCCCAGGGCAGTTTCTCTCAGCGCTATGTAGACATCCTGCCTAGAAATCACAGGATCAATGGGAGGCAGTGATTTCCCCAGGAATTGAAATTAGGGGGGGTGTTCGAATTTATGGGACGGGGGTCAGGACCAATGAGATAAATAATAAAGATACGAATAAAGTAAATGTTTTGTTAGGATAACGCAAATTTAACATAAGAATAATGCAAGTTACACCAAAACAGATAACAGGTCTAGATTTCTAAAAAATATACATTTTAAAAAAAGTATTTAATTTAAATTGACTTTTGAAAAGTAAGCCATCATGGCGTAAGAGGAAAGTCCTCTCATGAATCAGTAACTGGTTAAAAGATGGGAAACAAAGGGTAGGAATAAATTATCAGTTGTCAGAATGGAGAGAGATAAATAGTGGTATCCCTGAGGGGTCGGTACTGGGACTATTACTGTTCAACATATTCATAAATGATCTGGAGAAATGGGTAAACAGTGAGGTGGCAAAATTTGCAGTTGATACAAAACTATTCAAGATAGTTAAGTCCCAGGCAGACTGCGAAGAATTACAAAGGGATCTCATAAAACTGGGTGACTGGGTAACAAAAATGGCAGATGAAATTTAATGTTGACAAATGCAAAGTAATACACATTGGAAAACAATCTCAACTATACGTACAAAATGAAGGAGTCTGAATTAGCTGTTAACACTCAAGAAAGATCTTGAAGTCATTATGGGTAGTTCTCTGAAAACATCCATTCAATGTGCAGTGGCAGTCAATGATTCCCAACATTCTGTTTGCTTTTTAAAAAAAACAGGAGTACTTGTGGCGCCTGAGGCCACGTCCAGACTAGGGTATTAAAATCGATTTTAGATACGCAACTTCAGCTACGTGAATAACGTAGCTGATGTCGAATTTCTAAAATCGAGGTACTCACCCACCTGGACGGCGCGGCATCGATGTCCGCGGCTCTCCGTGTCGATTCCGGAACTCCGTTCGGGTTGATGGAGTTCCGGAATCGATGTAAGCGCGCTCAGGGATCAATACATCGCGTCCAGACTAGACGCGATATATCGATCCCCGAGCAATCGATTTTAACCCGCTGATGCCGCAGGTTAGTCTGGACGTGGGCTTAGAGACTAACAAATTTATTTGAGCATAAGCTTTCATGGGCTACAGTCCACTTCATCAGATGTAGCCCACAAAAGCTTATGTTCTTTTTGCAGATACTGACTAACACGGCTGCTACTCTGAAACCTTTGCTTTTTAAAGAAAGGGATAGATAATAAGACAGAAAATATCATATTACCTCTATATAAATCCATGGTACGTGTACACCTTGAATACTGTGTGCAGATCTGGTCATCCCATCCCAAAAAAGACATACTGGAAATGAAAAAGCTACAGAAATGGGCAACTAAAATGATTAGGAGTATGAAACAGGAGGAGAAATTAAAATGACTGGGAATTTTCAGCTTAGAAAAGAGAAGACTAAGGGGGGATATGCTAGAGGTCTATAAAATCTTGACTGATGTGAAGAAAGTGAATAAAGTCAATGTTTTGTTAGGATAATGCAAATTTAACATAAGGAAAATGCAAGTTACACCAAAACACATAACAGACCTAGATTTCTAAAAAAAAAATAATTAAAAAAATGTATTTAATTTAAATAGACTTTTGAAAAGTAAGCCATCATGGAAAAGAGGGCAGTCCTCTCATGGATCAGTAACTGGTTAAAAGATGGGAAACAAAGGGCAGGAATAAATTATCAGTTGTCAGAATGGAGAGAGATAAATAGTGGTATCCTTGAGGGGTCAGTACGGGGACCAGTACTGTTGAACATACTCATCTGGAAAAATGGGTAAACAGTGAGGTGGCAAAATTTGCAGATGATACAGAACTATTCAAGATAGTTAAGTCCCAGGCAGACTGCGAAGAGCTACAAAGGGATCTCACAAAACTGGGTGACTGGGCAACAAAATGGCAAATGAAATTCAATGTTGATAAACGCAAAGTGATGCACATTGGAAAGCAATCTCAACTATACATATAAAATGATGGCATCTGAATTAGCTGTTACCACTCATGAAAGAGATCTTGGAGTCATTGTGGATAGTTTTCTGAAAACATCCCCTCAATGTGCAGCAGCAGTCACAAAAGCAAACAATGTTGGGAATCATTAAGAAAGGGATAGATAATAAGACAGAAAATATCATATTGCCTCTATATAAATCCATGGTACACCCACACCTTGAACAGTGGGTGCAGATCTAGTCACCCATTCTAAAAATATATATGTTGGAATTGGAAAAGGTACAGAGATGGGCAACTAAAATAGTCAGGGGTATGAAACAGGAGGAGAGATTAAAATGACTGGGAATTTTCATCTTAGGAAAGGGATAACCAATGGGGATATGATAGAGGTCTACAAAATCTTAACTGGTGCGAAGAAAGTGAATAAGGAAATTTTATTTAATCCTTCACATAACACAAGAACTAGCAGTCACCCAATGAAATTAATAGGCAGCAGGTTTTTAAAAACCGAAAGGAAGTACTTCTTCACACAATATAAAGTCAACCCAGGGAACACTTTGCCAGGGGATGTTGTGAAGACCAAAACTATAACAGGATTATAAAAAGAACTAGATAAATTCCTAGAGAACAAGTCCATCTGTGGCTATTAGCCAGGATGGGAAGGGATGCAATACCATGCTCTGAGTGTCCTTAGCCTGTTTGCCAGAAGCTGGAAATGGGCAACAGGAGATGGTCACTTGATGATTACCCATTCTGTTCATTCCCTCTGAAGCACCTGGCCTTGACCACTGTTGTAAGACAGGGTACTGGGCTATATGGACCATTGGTCATACTGGGTCAGACCATTCTTATGTAAAAATTAATTATAATAATAAAAATGTTTAGTACAGAAACTCCCCAACATAATGACCTCCCAAGATAGCAACAATGTGAGATAACAACCTTGGCAAATAATACATTTTAAAAATCTTGGCCTACTAGGAAACATATTTATATAAGCTTCCATTCCCAGTCACAAATCTAGCATTCTGGAGCAAAGTGACTAAAATATAGTCCAACAAATAAATGTTTATTTAACATGCCCCTCACTTTTCCCTCCACCGCACTCCACTCACCGGTGTTGTCCTTGGTCAGTGGAGACTCAGAGTTCAGAGTTGCCTTCACATGAGTTCACCTTCCAGGTGGGGGGCAAGAAGGCACCTTGCTTGTTCTTCCAGCTGCTCATTGTTCACTCTGGCCACGTCTGTTCATTGTGCCACCGTTTACTCCACCGCTCTGTTGCCAATGGCCCTGCACAGTCACCTTCTGCTGCCACCTGCCACTGTGACCTCTGCGAGTTGGTCTCTTGAGGTTCCACCAGCTCTCAGTGATTTCAGCTGAGCTCTCAGTGTGGGAACCTCGCTCACTGCTAGTGCAGTCTGGGCTGCCTCTTAGGCTACATCTATACTACAGCATAAAATTGAAATTACTAAAACCGGTTTTATAAAACCGGTTTTATAAAATCGATTTTATGCATCCACACTAGGGCACATTCATTCGGTGGTGTGCGTCCATGGTCCTAGGCTACCATCGATTTCCGGAGGGTGCACTCTGGGTAGCTACAGTAAAAGAATGAGACCAATAACTTCGATTTCCGTCCACACTAACCCTAAATAGATATAGTAATATCGATTTTAGGGTTACTCCTCTCTTTGGGAGGAGTACAGAAATCAATTTTAAGAGCCCTTAAAATTGATTTAAAGTGCCTTGTAGTGTGGACGGGTACAGCGTTAAATCGATTTAACGCTGTTTAAATCGATTTAACTGTGTAGTGTGGACCAGGCCTTACACAAAAACACTGTACCCACAGGAACACTGTCCCTATAACAGGACTAAGCACTTAGACCTGATTGTCAGTGATTTCAGCTGCAGTGGTCACTTAACAAAACAAAAGACTCTCTGTGGAGCCTAATCAGCTCTGTCTTTAAACAGTGGTGAGGGACAGGTCCCCACTCTCTCTCTTGATGCCTTCAAATCATCACAAGCTAAGTACAGTTCTACTGCCCTTTACTCATACAATAAGAACAACATTTCATCCCCCATTCTCCCCACATTCAAGTGGTTTGTAACCCAACCCCAGCCAAAATCTATCACTTGGACAACACAGATCTGTTTGCTGGATACCTAGGTGTGAATGTAAATAAAATCATGCCCTGAAGCCTTTTCCCACAGCCCCAGCTCATCACTAGCTGTCAGGGAGAGCTCATTTAGACTTTGCTTACAAATCATCATTTGAAATTATTAGGTTGGCCAACATCACCGAAATGAATGCACTGACATCATAAAAAACAATAGCTGTATAAGGAAGCAAGGAAGCTAGTATATGTTCATACTTTTCAAATCTATTATACTTTTTCAGATACACATATTTTATCATACACTCTATAAGCTTTTAAAGTGTGTATTAATGTTTCAGTTTAAATTCAGATTTCCAAACAGTCACTACGTTGGTATGTAACTAGCTCACAAAACTGGGCAGGGATGTTGGGGAAATTCAGGGGCGGTGTAGGGAAATCACTGATGGGGGGACAGAAAGGAGCCAGGCAGATCCCAGGGATGGGGGAGAAGGGAGGTTTCTAGGGAGACTCGGGTTGTTCCAGAGGATCCAGGTGTGATGGGGAGTCAGGGACACTCTGGTGACAGATTGGCACAGGGAGGAGATGGTCAGAACTGGTGTCTTGTCTCCACACCATACTCACTGGCTACCAGCCTTGGACTGGAGCTACCAGCTCTGTTCCCCTCGCTCTGGTCATGGTGCTTTCCGTGTTTTGTCCCTGGGTTCTTCACAAGGATCCCCTCTGCCCCCCTCCCAGCTGGCTCCCCCATGTGGGCACTGACTGCAGCTCCACGGGGCCATCGGGCACCTGGATGTTGGCAGAGAAGCTCCTGTTGCTCTGGGTCAGGGACTGGTGCTCTGCCCACTCAAGATAGTCCCCTATTTCCCCCTCCTTGTTTTCCAATTCTCACCAAAATCATCCACCTTTTCCTGATGGCCGCCCAGACAATCCCCTGCAATGTTGGAATTGATCAGATGCAGCCATCGAAATAGACCAGGGCCATCGGGTTAACTGCAGGGCCTCATGTTGCTAGGCCAAAAACAGATCAAGATATTAGAAGCAGTCTTAGGTTTTGGCTACTGGTGCAGCTGCAACACTGTATGCTCTCTAGTGCAGGGGTTCACACTACAATTTTTTGGTAACCTCAGAGCACAGCCACCAACTTTTGCTGGTGGCTACTCTGACAATTTTTCCTAAGATACTTAACTTTAGGATAAACAAATAAATATGCACATACCCATGTCCATATCCTAGTAATTTATTAATGTTGGGTTTGTTTTGCAGACTCCATAATAAAAATAATGTACAGTTGCCTCTATTCTTTACTGGACCTACACAGAATAGAAACACAAATAAGGTGAAAACAATGAGGAGTCCTTGTGTCACATTAGACACTAACAAATTTATTTGGGCATAAGCTTTTGCGGGCTAAAACCCACTTCATCTGATGGATGGAGTGAAAATACAGGAGCAGATATAAATACATGAAAGCATGGGGTAGGGGCAGAGGGGGGTTGTTTTACCAAGTGTGAGGTCAGTCTAACAAGATAAATCAATTAACAGCAGGATACCAAGGGAGGAAAAATAACTTTTGAAGTGGTAAGAGAGTGGCCAATTACAGACAGTTGACAAGAAGGTGTGACAACGATAGGCAGAAATTAGTATTAGACTGACCTCCATTTGGTAAAGCAACCCCCCATCCTTTCATGTATTTATACCTGCTCCTGTATTTTCACTCCAAGCATCCGACGAAGTGGGTTCCAGCCCACGAAAGCTTATGTCCAAATAAATTTGTTAGTCTCAAGGTGCCACAAGGACTCCTAGTTTTTGCTGATAATGACTAACACGGCTACCACTCTGAAACCTGTCACAAATAAGGTGTTTTGCATGTTCTTCTCTTTTGTTAATTGTTGTTTCTTTTGCTTTTTTGATTGCTTTTTATTTAAAAGACTTGCTAGCTAGTAAGTCTGCTTCTGTGAAAAGTGATGTTTGTACGTTTGTTAATTCTGTTTCACAGCAGCAGACTTGCTAGCCAGCTGGGAGGCAGCGAAAAGCAATTAACAAACACACAAATATTGCTTTTCACAACAGACTTACACAGACCCAGCAAACTGGGGGGAAATTAAGCCCGAGATGGGAAGTCGGTAGGGAGGCAGTGGGGGGCAGAGGCAACAAGGGTAGTGGTGAGCCCAGGGCTCAAAACCCTGCAGCAGAGGTCCAGAGCTTGCTACCATAGGGCTGGGGCCTGGGGCTGGAGGTGGCAGTGGGGGCTAGGAGCGATGGGTGGGTGGGAAAGGGTTGAGCCCAAGGCAGGAGCCCGAAGTCCCATGGCTGGAGCCTGCCACCTGCCACCCCAGAGCTGAAGCCGGAAACCCGAGCCCCACTGCCCCTGACAAGATGGGACCTCACACTGGCTGCCTATCCTCTGGCGTTTGTGGCTCCAGAAAGAGGCTGGGCTGAACCCCTGCTGGCGGCCCCGAGGGAGGGGGCAGCTGCTTTACACCCCCCCAGTCACGGCCCAGGAGGCTGTGGCAGCAAGAAAAGCCCCTGGTAGCCAAATTTGAGAAATGCTGCTCTAGTGTATCCGCCTGGCAGCAGCTCTGTCAGTGGGAGAAGCTTAAAAAAAAAAAAAAGCCTCCTCCAGCACTCTGGTAGCTCTGGTCTGATCCTGGGCAGAAGGTATAATAGGCTAGGGGAGTCCTGCGCTGTGGTTGTCCTGCCTGTGCTCTGCCTTTTCCCCTCCCTGCCTCAGGACCCTTCCCTGAGACCCCCACTGCCTGTGAGTCCCTCCTTCACTCCAGCTCCACCTGCCGGAGGTTCCTGCTGCTCACCATGTTCCTCCTCTGGATGGCCTGGGCAGGCGGCTCGGGATGGTTCAGGCTGGTCCTACTGGAAATTCCAGGAGGTGATGCACTCTATATGAAATGACCGTGAATATAATATAACTGGAATATGCTTCATGCAAAAGGTCTCCTGAGATATCATCACAAAGCTTATCATTTATTGAGTGGGGTCATCCTATTTGTATAAATGTATCACTCTTGTACCTGAAACTAGAAATATAAAATATTACTCTGAGGGCCTATTGTAATTCTGCAAAGTGTGGGCCTTTAATGGTGGTTTGGAATCTTGATGGCTCCCATTAACCAGGACAATTATCTGTAGATCGCTCTGGTTTACTTTGGTGTGTTGCGTAAAAGAATAAATGGACACAAATCAGATGTCAAGAATTATAACATTCAAAACCAGTTGGAGAACACATCAGTCTCCCTGCTCACTCGATTACAGACCTAAAAGTTGTAATATAACAAAAAAACTTCAAAAACAGACTCCAATGAGAGATTGCTGAATTGGAATTAATTTGCAAATTGGACACCATTAAATTAGGCTTGAATAAAGACTGGGAGTGGACGGGTCATTACACAAAGTAAAACTATTTCCCTATGTTTATTCCCTCCCCCACCCCACCCCCCATGGTTCCTCACACCTTCTGTCAACTGCTGAAAATGGGCCATTTTGATTACCACTACAGAAAGTTTTTTTTTCTCTCCTGCTGGTAGTAGCTCACCTTAACTGATCAGTCTTGTTATGGTGTGTATGGTAATCCACATTGTTTCATGTTTCCTGCGTGTGTATATATATATATATATATAACTTCCTACTGTATTTTCCACTCCATGTATCCGATGAAGTGGGTTGTCGCCCACAAAAGCTTATGCTCAAATAAATTTGTTAGTTTCTAAGGTGCCACAAGTACTCTTGGTCTTTCTGTTTTACTTGTAAGTCTTCCTGTATACCTGAGTGCTGGCAAGTGGGTAATGAAGTCTTATAGTGACATGTGATCATGTCGCCTGAACTGGAATCTATCTTTAACCTGGTGCTTATCCATTGAGAATGAGGGGTGGGGACAAAGGATTCCTGCCTTATGGAAAAGGTATATAAGTGGGTGGAACAGAACAAAGGAAGGCAGCCATCATGAGAAATCCTCACCTGAGCTACCTCAGATACCACCAGAGCTGGAACAAGGGCTGTATCAGGGGAAAGAATTGTGCCCACACTAGAAAGGTGTCCAGTCTGTGAAAGAAACTTATTGAAACATCTCTGAGGGTGAGATTTTTATCTGTATTGAATTTTTATTACTGTACTAGACTTAGACTTGCGTGTTTTATTTTATTTTGCTCAGTAATTCACTTTGTTCTGTCTGTTACTACTTGGAACCTCTTAAATCCTACTTTCTGTATTTAATAAAAATCACTTTTTACTTATTAATTAACCCAGAGTATGTATTGATACTTGGGGGAGCAAACAGCTGTGCATCTCTCTCTATCAGTGTTATAGAGGGTGAAGAATTTATGAATTTACCCTGCATAAGCTTTATACAGGGTAAAATGGATTTATTTGGGGTTTGGACCCCATTGGGAGTTGGGCATCTGAGTGTCAAAGACAGGAACACTTCTGCAAGTTGCTTTCAGGTAAACCTGCAGCTTTGGGGCAAGTAATTCAGATCCTGGGTCTGTGTTGGAGCAGACGGGCGTGTCTGGCTCAACAAGACAGGGTGCTGGAGTCCTGAGCTGGCAGGGCAGGAAAGCAGGAGCAGAAATAGTCTTGGCACATTGGGTGGCAGCTCCCAGGGGGTTTCTGTGATCTAACCCATCACAGTGGCTGGGTTCCTCCCTCAGCCTTGTGGGAGGAACCACTGGACCCCCAGGACCCAACTGAATTTGGGGACAACTAAGGGATAACAGGGATGAGAGTGGGGATCATAAGATCAGAACTAGGGATCCAGAGGGGGGCACTGAGGAGAGAAGCCCAGACAGCACCCACTGCTCCTCAAAGCTGTCTAGGGAGCCAGCAGATGATGTCCAGAGGACCTCTGCCTGGATGTGTGAGACAAGAGAGGAACTGAAATAGGCCCCGCAGTCGCAGAGCACCCCTCGTCCAGCATCTTCCCCCTGGTATTGTAAATGGCCACTTTGGCCAGTGCCAGGAGGATGTTGACGAGATTTAGTGACTTTGTGGGGCGGAGAGGGTGTGAATATATAAAGAGGTGTGGGGTAAAGTGCAGCCAGAACCTCAAGAGGAGCATAGGTGGCAGGTTTGTATAATTTTTGGTGGGGCCCAAAATGGTGGTGCCCCCCCTGCTCCCACCCTGTAATCCGATATAAAATGAAGCTATAATGCGTCGGCACCACAAGATTACAAGGGTCAATTAGAAGTGGAAAGTCAGAAGCAGCACTTGCCTGCTTCAATATATGGTATTATATTTTGTTGCACCTGTTGTGACAAAGTGAGAATGTTCTTAATGTTTTCTCTGAATACTGTGTGGGTGCCTCAGTTTCCCCTGCAAGGTGCCAACTGAAGGCGTTGGGGACAAAGAGATCAGGTGGCCTCCTTGTCCAGAAAAGACACAAAGGCCAGAGGAGGGAGTGTCACTTTGGAGCTGGCTAGGGAAATGGGGAGAGGGCCAGAACTTGAGTCTAGGCTCCCCACCCTCCAAGATGGACCTGACTGAGGGGTCCTGTTTTCTGTACCTACAAGCTTTGTTTTAGACAGTGTTCCTGTTGTCTAATAAACCTTCTATTTTATTGGCTGGCTGAGAGTCACGTCTGACTGCAGAGTTGGGGTGCAGGGACCTCTGGTTGCCCCAGGACCTGCCTGGGCAGACTCGCTGTGGAAAGTGCACTGTGTGGAGGGGCATGCTGAATGCTCCGAGGTCAGACCCAGGAAGGTGTAAGCTTCTTGCCCTGGAGACAGTCTGCTCAGAGAGAGGAGGCTCCCCCAAAGTCCTGACTGGTTTTTATGGAGTAGTTCCAAAGCATCCCAGCATCCCCTTCCACACCATGCACTTCCTGGAAGTCCGCACAGGCACTGACACTCTCTCCTCTGGCCTTTGTCTCTTTTCCAGGCATTAGGAGGCCACCTGATCTCCTTGTTCTCCAACACCTTCAGTTGGCACCTTGCAGGAGAGCAGCCCAAGCCATCAGTTGCCCAGAGGCAGGGTTTTAGCCATTCTCTGTGCAGATGGCATCACACTGGCCCTCTAGGGCTCTACAACAATCACACCCCCTTATCCCACCATCTAGATCCTTGAAAAATGTATAGGGAAAACTGAGGCCCCACACAGTATTCAGAGAAAACATTAAGAACATTCCCACTTTGTAACACCTTTATACAACTAGTTATATACTTTAAAGGGTGTAAAATAATCAAGTATTGTGCTAAACACAATGATACTCCAAACTGACCACCAAATTTAAGTTGCATGTTTTTCCCCTCAGGTGAGGGCTCTGGGGTGGGGCTGGGGATGAGGGGTTCACAGTGCAGGATGGTGCTCAGGGTTGGGGTGCTGGGGGCATAGACTCTGGAGTGGGGCAGAGCTGGGGATAAGGAACTTGGGATGCTGACAGGCTGCCCCAGGACTAGGGCCAGAGAGGACTCCCCCACCCCCCACTGGCAGCAGCAAGCTCCAGGGGAGAGACCCGTCCTCTTCCCCCCCACCCCCAGCAGCACACTCACTCTGCACCACGGTCACTGCACATGCTCCTAGGGCCTCTCTCAGGTCCAGAAAGCCCACTCGCCTCCCCTATGGGGGTACCGGGGGGGGCGTTGCCATCATATGTGGCCTCCCCTGCTGCTGCCCCTCACCCTAGCCTCACTGGGGATGAGGGGGGAGGGGGTGGATCACAGGGTCAAACCGCACCGAAGCCCCAGCAGCTGCTTAAGTGAGTGAAGGTCACTCCAGATGTCCATTTCCTGGCCGGAAGTCCCCTTGACGTCTCCTCCAGGTGGGTGCCGGGGACGGGAGAGAGGGCTCCCAAGCACGTGCATGCCTCCTCCCCCTCCTCTCTCCCCCTCCCGCTCCTGAGGTGCTCCAACAGTCTGCCCACCACTGCTCTCTATAGTCTTAGGCTGAAGCAGCGGCAGGCAGCCAGCAGCACAAGCAAGGGAGAGGAACGGGCTGTTTGGGCTGTCTTTTTTCAGGCAGGAAACCTCCGAGATGGGGGGGGGACATGATGCTCCAGAGCGGGGGGCAGGGCCCGCTCCAAGTAGGGCCAGGGGAGAAACCCGGCTCCAAATATTGGTGGAGCACACCCCCCAGCCTTGAATATTCCTGGTGCTCAGGCACCATGAGCCCATAGAACCTGCGGCCCCCGAGAGGAGATTCTGGAGGAGCCAGAATAGGGGCTGCAACCAGACACATTCTAGATAGGTGTGCACCAGGTTCTCCCTCACACTGTAAAATGGGCAGGCGTAAGGAATGGAGGTGAACTGTGCCAGGTGCACACCCGTGCTCACAGCTTCATGAGGGAGCCTCCAAGCGATATTCATGGTGGGCCGTGGGACCAGGCTGGAATATAGGCTGGCGCACCAGGGTTCCTAACCCTCTACAGGTAGTAGAAAGTCCCACCACCTGGTATCCAGGCAGGACACAAGGGTGAGGAAGTGAAACATGTGGAGCACGAGCTTGTAAAGTTGTTCCCTCAGCGTTGTTCAGAAGCAAGGACATGCAGCCAGATCGGGTTATGGAGGAGAGCGGGCTCACAGGACAGGGACCCGATGAAAAGGTCCAGAGGGCCTGGGGTGAGGAGCGGGCAGAGCGCACCCACTCACAGGACCTGCTCAAGGAATACCCGAGAGGTGGGTGATAAGGATGCCCCCACCTCCTTGAGTACGTGCAGGGGGGTCTGAAGTGTGGAGAACCCCATGCAATGACTGAGCGCTTGGGTATCCACATCTCGTTAGTTACAGATAACACAGAAGAGTCACATTCATACTCGCTCTGAGGCTGGGTTACGACATCACCCTGAGTAAACATATCTGTCATGATCAAACAGCATAGCAACATGGGTATAAACTGGACTTCCAAGATGATAGTTTCCTCCTGTTCTTCCATTGCTTTTTCGATTTGGAGCTTAAGCCCGGCAGTTTCTTGCTGCATCTGGTGAACCCTCTGCTCAGCAGCCAGCCCTTCCATACACATCCTGTCAGCTTCTCTGGCAGTTTGTTCAACTTGCTTGGCTCTCGCTTTGGCTTCTTTTTCCAGCTGGGCCAAGACTCGCTTCTCTTGCATTCTATTGAAACCTTCCTTGACACACTTTGTACCAGATCTGTTGTAATTATGTAACAGTAGCAGCAACGAGGATCTACATAGTCACATTTTATCAGATAAAGTCACACGGTTAAATCTTAAGTCTTTCTTGATAAACTCCTGTGCATTTTCACTAAAATATATATCTCAGTGCTATGAAGTTATATTGGGGCTGATCCTCAATTGAATCAAACAAGCTGGTATTGTCCCTTTAGGGACGGCTTACCTGGGAATTTCTAAGCGTCCAGTGGAGAGGGGCTGGACACTGCAGAAGGACAATAATGGTTTGTACTCAGGGTCTGGTTGGGAAGCGTTGCCTAGTGGTCACAGCCACAACCCCAGACTGCCAAGAGTTGTGGGCTCTCCCACTCTACCAGGATCTGACCCAGGGCCCTTTTAGCTACCAGTAACCTGGCAAGCAAGACTACTTAAGTCTGTCCTCCCTGGGCCTCTTCCTCTCATCTCCCACCCTGGGGTTACCTCAGTCCAAGGCTTTCACCTGATGGGAAAATCCAAATCCCAAGGACACAAGAGCGAGTCGCCACGGAATACTTCCCTCTCTGCTTGTCTATGCAGAGGGTCCTCCCTTTTCATACAGAGGACGCTTTTGGGCAGCTGCACCAGAGCCTTTAGGTTTTGCTCTGCTCTGCAGGTCTGCTCACCTTCATCTCCACTTCTCAATTGTGCTAATTCGCTGCCTTTTGATTCCTCCAGCAGATGGAGCATTTGCTGCAGGTGAGGCAGGGCAGGGATGGCTGCACCCAAGACGAGCCCTTAAGCCAGGGGTTCTTAAACCAGTACAAAAGTTTGAGAAATGCTGCCTTGAGACCTTGTTGCTCAGTGTGGGGTTTGTACACAAACCTTCAGAGGAGCTCAAGGGAAGAGGTTGTGCTGAGTGTTAACCTGTAAGGCAAAGTAAGGACTGGCAGAGCCCTGGGGAGTTTGTGTGGGGAGCTAAAGGCTGGAGATGAAAGAGAACTGATACCTAGCTCAGCAGCAGCACGTCCCCCTCGCACTGAGGCTGAGGGGTAACAAGGAGATTCACAGTCCAGGGCACCTTGAGAAAATGTCACAGCCGGAACCTGCAGGGTGTGGAGCTCAGGGATGGTGAAGTAACACCTCCAAGGGGCTTAAAAAACAAAACAAAACCAACCAAACAAAAAACCTACCTCCAGTGCTGGAGATTCCACAAGCTCCCTTGGAAGCTATTCCAGAGCTTAAATATCCACATGGTTCGAAAAGTTTTTCTAATCTCTACCCTAAATCATCCTTGCTGCAGCTTAACACTTTTACCTCTCGTCCTCCCTTTGGTGGTCATGGAGCACAACTGCTCCCCAGTCTCTATAACAGCCCTGACCATGGCTGCAGACCATCCCCAGTCTGCTTTTCTCAAGACTAATAGACTCACTTTTTTTAACCATCCCCTGCAGGTTGGTTTTTTTAAACCTTTGATCATTTCCTGTTGCTCTCCTCGGGACTCAATCCAATTTGTCTTCAGCTTTCCTAATATGTGGTCCTCAGAACTGGACACAGGACTCCAGCTGAGCCAACCCCAGGGCCGAGCAGAGCGGGACAACAACCTCCCACAACACTCACATTAATACACAACGGAACGATACCAGCCTTTTCCCTAGCTGCATCAATGGGTGACAGCCAGACAGCGTCTGAGTGACTCCATTAAAGACCATCCTCCCTCCCCCCATTATTCAAGACAAGGGACACTGGGTGTTCGAGAAACTAAATTCTACTTTATTCTTTCCAAATCAAGAATTAAAAGCTAAATCCCAACCCCTACTCGCATCCAATGCCCAGCTCTGCACGGCACATTTCAGCCCCAGCTTAGCACACTGCTGTTCCAGCCACACACGTGCCCCAGGTAAAAAGGAACAAGTTAAAGCTAGTAGAAAAGTGCTAACAATCCATGAGAAAGGCATTTGCCCTCCCTCCTCTTCCTCCTCTCAGCAATGGGGAGTCGCCAACCGCTCTCTACATTAGTCCTCTCAGGGCTTCATTTGTAGCCCGTCAGAGTTTAAGGATGACTTCACCCAGCACTTGTAGGACATTTCCTCTCTCTCTGGGACTTGTGCAGTGAGTTCACAGTTCTCAGAATCAGCTCTCTGGCTCGCAAGAGCAAACAGTGCCCTTTCAAGGCCCAGGACACTGACCCACCCACCCATCCTCTCCCTCTCCTGACTGTATCTCACATCTCTGCAGGGATCAGGTAGTCACTTCCTTCCCCATTTCAGTCCCTGACTCCCGGAGTGCGTATCCAGCACTAGCCCTCAGTGTTTTTTTGCTGACAGACACTGGTCATTTTCATTGTTCAAAGAAGAAGCAAATCTGATGTGAAAAGAAAATCAGTAAGGACTATTGTGGCAAATTATCATTTCTCTTTTGAAGTCACCAAGAAATCTGAGCTATATCCCATCAAACTAATTTAATGTCAAATACATGACAGAAGAGCCTTCACCTAAAAGAGAAAAACCCACACTCCAGGATGGGCTATAAACTTCTTTCCTGTTCATGAAGTGAAATCCCAGAGAATCCTAAAACTCTAAATCTTGGGAACAAATTTGCCCATTTCTTGCTCAACAGGCAAAAACTCCTTTCCTCAGCACTGCCCCATTATTTGGCTGGTTACTGACAAAAGCTTAAGCATCCTTGTCACAAAAGAAAGAGGAAAAAAAGACAAACAGCCAAAAGCTTCCTATCTACAAATGATCTGGATTTGCCTGGAAAAACTCCAGATGCCACGTTACCAGTAGCTGGAGGCTGGGATTGGAGCTCAAACTGTGCTTTGGGGTTCATTTGAATTCTCCCTTCAGGAATGTGACATTTTCTTCTCCAGCCCTCAGGGGCCTGATTGAGGATCAAAGAAATCAAAGCCTGATTCCTAAGCATGGTGGGCAAAGGACACTGTGGTAAATGACACACATGAAGGTGGAGGGATAGAAAGGGAAAAGGATAAACTCTGCACGGCTTGGGCAGAGGCTGCTCTGTGAGAGAAGATGTGTGAGGTTGATGGGGACGGGAGGGAAACCCCCGGAGTCACCCTGTCCCTCTCAAATAACACAGAAGCGAAAACACCACAATATTTTTCTATTCCTGCTCCAGCTCTTTTAGACTCTATTGAATGCTGATGTATAAAGGAGAAACAGCAGAAAAAATGAAATGCTTTTCAGCAGAACTTGGAGCAATGTGAGGATGTCTGGGAATGAGACAATCTCACTGCGAAGGGGGGATTTAGTGACTTTAACAATCACTTTGCTAATGGGGGATTGGAATAAACTGCTCAGGGTCAGTCTAGACTAGAAAAAAGGGTGGAGGAACAAAGGAGACGCACCAGCTAATCCCAGCCACTTCTCCTGCCCTAGACAGACACTCGGAGGCTGATATTATCTCTTCCCATTTATTCCCTCTCTGGAAGGCACAGATTTGTCTCAGGTCACCCCGCAAGCTGCTGGCAGCATTGGGAAACAGAGCTTAGGTCCCCTGAGTCCCTGGCCAGTGCTCTACCCACTAGGTAATGCTGCTTCCCTCTCAGAGGCTGATTCTGCTGTAGCAGAGGTGGGAAATCCAGGCTTCCAAGAAAAGACTCTGTGGGAATCAGTCTCTCCTAATGGTGTTGTCTGAATGCAGCAGGGTAAGTGAGAAGGGGGAGAGTGGTGAGAGGCAGCACCTCGCTACCCCTGTGCTCTCCCTCGCCTCTTATCCCCTGATCCCCAAACACTCGATAGCCCCAGCATCCAGCTCCCCCTGCTTCCCAGCTCCCCCAGCCCCAACCATTCAATCCTCAGTGTCCTCCCCAGAACCCATAGGCCTGATCCTTTAACAGTTGATCCCCCAGAGCCCAGTGCCCTGGGCTATTTGGGAAGGGGAGGAGTTATGAGCCCCCCAGGGACACTCACCCTGCAGGGAACAGCTCCAGATCAGTGGGGGAGCCTAGCCCAGGGGCTGGTGGAAGATGGGGACAGATGTGTAGAGTAAAGGTGGGGCCTGGCCCAAAGGTCCTTCACTTCATCTCCATGGCAGGGGGATCCTGGCCAGGAAGGGAAGGGAGAGGGGCATGGGCAGCGGGTATAGTAGGCTGGGGGAGGCCATGCCTCCCGAAACACCCTAGCATGGCCCCGCCCACACTCCAGCAGGCCCCCTCCTGCCTTCTGGAGCAGAAGGGGCAGGGTCTCAGGCAGAGGGGGATGGACTAGTCTACCTTCCAAGGGCACTCTATTGTCCATGGAGATGGGGAATTTCAGCCAGTCAGAGGGAGCGGCTGGAGGATTTTCTCTCTCTCCTTTCCTTCACCGGAAGCCCATCAGCTAAGCAGACAGGGCTGCAGCAGGGAGGAGGGGCTGATTGGGGCTTCTCCTCCTCTGCCAGGGGTTTGCTTAGACCAGGCAGAGCCAGAGGGGCACTGACCAGCTGATGCTCGGCTGCTGCTGCATCCTCATCTCAGCGCTGGGCAGCTGGATCCTTGGGAGTCAAACACCCTGATGTATGTGGGAACGAGGAAATGGGTTTGTCACCCTGGCCGGCTCCAGTCAGGGCCCTGAGAGAATTTTCCTGCTGTGCGGAGGAGTCTCTGACGTCCAACATGGTGTTAGCGCCACTTGGAGCATTTTCCACACTAAGAACATCTCAGAGGTTTCTTCCCTGTGTGGATTTGCGGGTGTTTGATACTCCAGGAGCATCAAATGAAGCTTCACCCACATTCAAGGTCTCTCTGTTGTGTGGGTCACTGAAGCGTGAAGTCAAATTGAATCTTTTCCTAAGGTCAAGCTATTCCTAGGGTCTCACTATTGTGGCTTTTCTGATGTTTGGTCAGCTCTGAGCTCTTACTGAAACTTTTCCCACAGTCAAGGCATTTATAAGGTCTCTCTCTTGTGTGGATTCTCCTATGTTTAGTAAGGTATGAGCGCTGACTGAAAGTTTTCCCACAGTCCAAGCATGTATGGGATTTTTCTCCTGTGTGGGTTTTCTGATGCATATTAAGGCCTGATTTGAAACTGAAACTTTTCCCACACTCAGGGCATTTGTAGGGTCTCTCTCCTGTGTGCGTTCTTCCATGCTGAGTAAGATGTGAGCGCTGACTGAAAGTTTTCCCACACTCGAGGCATTTATAGGGTCTCTCTCCTGTGTGGATTCTCCTATGTTTAGTAAGGGCTGAACTTGCGATAAAACCTTTCCCACAGTCAAGGCATTTATAGGGTCTTTCTCCTGTGTGCATTCGCCCATGTTTGATAAGGGATGAACTTTGCATAAATCTTTTCCCACACTCAAGGCACCCATAGGTTCTCTCTCTTGTGTGGGTTCTCTGATGTCTAGTAAGCTTTGAGCTCTCACTAAAACTTTTCCCACACTCAAGACATTTAAAGGGTCTCTCTCCTGTGTGCACTCTCTGGTGTAGAGTAAGTTGTGACTTCTGAATGAAGCTTTTCCCACAGTCCAAACATATATGGGGTTTCTCTCCAGTGTGGATTGCCTGATGTCTAGTAAGGTTTGTTCTGTCAACTAAACTTTTCCCACAATCGAGGCATTTATAGGGTTTGTCGCCTCTGTGTGTTCTCTGATGCTTAACAAGGTGTGAGCGACGACTGAAATCTTTCCCACACTCGAGGCATTTATAGGGTCTTTCTCCTGTGTGGATTCTCCTATGTTTAGTAAGGGATGAACTTTCCATAAAACTTTTCCCACACTCGAGGCATTTATAGGGTCTTTCTCCTGTGTGAATTCTCCTATGTTTAATAAGGGATGAACGTTCCATAAACTTTTTCCCACACTCAAGGCATTTATAGGGTCTTTCTCCTCTGTGGATTCTCTTATGTTGAATAAGAGATGAACTTTGCATAAAACTTTTCTGACACTCAAGGCATTTATAAGGTCTCTCTCCTGTGTGGGTTCGTTGATGGGTAATAAGCTGTGATTTCTGAATAAAACTTTTCTCACACTCACAGCATATAAATGGTCTCTCTCCTGTGTGCACTCTCTGGTGTATAATAAATTGTGACTTCTGAATGAAGCTTTTCCCACAGTTCAAGCATTTATGGGGTCTCTCTCCTGTGTGGATTGCCTGATGTCTAGTAAATTTTGTTCTGTCAGCAAAACTTTTCCCACAGTTGAGGCATTTATACGGTTTGTCGCCTGTGTGGACTCTCTGATGCTTGATAAGGTGTGAGCGGCGAATGAAATTTTTCCCGCACTCAAGGCATTTATATGGTCTCTCTCCTGTATGGATTCTCCTATGTTTAATAAGGTCTGAACTCTGACTGAAAGTTTTCCCACAGTCCATGCATTTATAGGGTTTATCTCCCATGTGAGTTCTCTCATGTCTAATAAGGGCTGATTGCACACTGAAAACTTTTGCACACTCAAGGCATTTATAGGGTTTCTCTTCTGTGTGCAGTCTCTGCTGTATAATAAGAAATGACTTCTTACTGAAGCTTTTCCCACAGTCCAAGTATTCATAGGACTTCTCTCCTGTGTGGGTTCTCCAGTGTGTAAGAAGGGTTGCACTGAAACAGAATCTTTTCTCACACTTAAGGCATTTGTAGGGTTTCTCTTCATTGTGACTTGTCTGCTGGATTGTGGTTTCCCTGGGATCCTTCCATCCTCTGCCAGAGAGAATGGATTCATACAGTTTGTTCCTGGGATAGTTTCCCAGCTGCATCTCTGATCTGTGTCGATCTCCCCAGGCATTTCCCTGTTCCAAGCACTGGGAAAAATTCCCTTCAGCTCTGCTCAAAAACCTCTCCTGCGGTTCCACTTTCTCAGGACCTTCCTGCTGCTGATTCTTCTCCTTGTTCTCACTCATTGTCCTATCACCTGCTGGAAGAGAGAGAAGCCAGACAGGAGTCACTGCCTGTGTCGGGGAGAAAGGACAGAAAGAGGAATAGCAAAGAGGGAAAACACAACACAGTGACTGTTGGGGAGCTGGAGACATTGGATTCAGCCGCCACATCCCACCCCAACACTCCCAAGGAAGGAAAGTCAAGGAGGAAATTCCCGACAGTTAACAGGATGGATGGGAAGCCGTGACTGATATTTGCCTTGATGATATGACACCTGCTGACTGCAGCCCTGACCTGGGTGAGATGGGGCAGAACTGAGGGCTCTCGCTCACAGCACATTTTGGGAGTCCCAGCTTTTCCCTTTACTCACCAGATGTTTCTGTCTCAGTTTCCCTGACTCCTCACCTGTGTGGGTGCCTCTTGGGCTCTCTCTTTCCTCCCAGGCCTGGAGATCCGGGACCCACGGCTCTTCCCCTCTTTCCAGCTGGGTGATCAGGTCAGGTTTGGTAATGGGAAATCCTGCTCAGAAGGTGAACATAAGAATGGTCATACTGGGTTACACCAAAAGTCTATCTAGCCCAGTATCCTGTCTGCTGACAGTGACCAATGCCAGGTGCCCCACATAGAATAAACAGAACAGGCAATTATCAAGTGATCCATCCCGTCACCTGTTCCCAGCTTCTGGCAAACAGAGGCTAGGGACACCATCCCTGCCCATCCTGGCTAACAGCCATTGATGGACCTGTCCTCCATGAACTTATCTAGTTCCTTTTTGAACCCTGTTATAGTCTTGGCCTTCACAACATCATCTGGCAAAGAGTTCCACAGGTTGACTGTGCGTTATGTGAAGAAATACTTCCTTTTGTTTGTTTTAAACCTGCTGCCTATTAATTGCATTTGGTAAATCAGGCAAGGTCAGGGTGCATGGAGTCTTGGTAGAGTATTTTTCACAAGGAACATTCCCTGAGTTTAACCTGACCCTACATGGGATTGTGGTAACTCAGACCCATTAGGCATCGGAGGGCAGGGGTGCTGTCACGCCCTCACTAGGAGATCTCAGGGTAGATGCTCTGGGGGACTTGCTGACACACACACAGCTCGGGTGTTAAACTCCTGCCTATTTCCAAAGCTGAAGAACCTAGAGCCCTCCCCACAAATGGAGCAAGGTGAACGGTGCATGAAGGAGAAATAACACAGGCAGGACAATCCCCTGCTTCTGATCCCCTGAAAGCTGGAGAGATGGGGATGAATTAGCCTGTCCATTAGGTTCCTGACTCCCCTGTTCCCTTGAATGGGGTGTGGAGTGTCTCTCACACTGGAGCTCTGGACTACGCCACCCTCCCCGACAATGCAACGGACCAGGGAAGAACCTGACCAGATTCAGACACACAGACCCCACAGCTTCTAATATCTAAGAACATAGGACGCCCTTACCCAGCGAGGTCACCATCTCGTAGTTCTCCTGCATGACGTCCCTGTAGAGGGCTCTCTGAGTGGGGTCCAGCAGAGCCCCCTGCCCCTGGGTGAAATACACAGCCACCTCCTCGAAGGTCACTGGCCTCTGAAACAAGAGTCCCCCACTCAGCACCTGCTGCCCCAGCCACAATCCCACTAGGCACAAGGGAGGAGGCCCAAAGTAGAAGAATCCTACCTGCACCCTGCTCAGAGCAGCCAGGAGGCTTCAGGGGGTGGGAGAAGGTGAGAGCTCCTTGTCCCCCCAGCACACGGAGCAGGACAGGGTCTTCTCATTTCCCACATGCCTGCCAGCCACAGGCTGATCTGGGAAGCAGAGCTCTGAGCCGGGGACAGGGACAGGAATCCCGACAGCTTCCCTGTGTATTTCACAGCAGCCTCTGGCCAGTGGGGTCAGGCTCCAGCACTGGGAGTCTGGTCAGTTTTCCTGGCGTGTTTCCTGGTTCAAAAATAGAGGAATGTTCCCTCCTCCCTCCAATGGTTCTGTTCAGAAAATCAAGCTCTAAATTGAATGTGTCGGAGAAGATTTATCACATCCTGTCTCCTCCCTGCCTCACCCTGTATGTTTCCTGCCCCCCCTCCCCCAGCAAACCCCTCTGCACCTCCCTGAAAATCCCCTACCTGAGCTGGCACCATCACAGCCATTTCCATTCCCTGCCCCCTGGAAGACCGGACAATCCAGAGCGACACGTGGACGTGATTCCTCGGCCTGTCAGGGCGAGAGGGGAGATGGGGGAGGTTTCAGAAGGGGCTTGAGGCCATTTCACACCCTGAGTCCCCCAGGCTCTCTCCCTGCAGACAGACACTCTGGACTCTGCCATGGTAGTAATAAAGTGACTGAGGGTTTTCCAATACAGACCTGGCCCCTCCCACCAGCACTGAACCCCATGAGACACTTTTAAACACTCCCAGGTTTAAAAGACAAATGCTAGAAAAGAGCAGAATGAAAGGAACCACTTTGGGGGATTCACCCTGACATTGGCCCCAAGGGCAGGGCGCTGCTGGGACTGGCTTTTCCTCTGTCAGCTCCTCTCCTTGTTCCCAGGAGAGTCAGTCTGCCCAGGGGGATGCAGGGAATGGATCCCGGCAGGGCTGGGAACCTCCCTCCCCACTTCTTGCTCCTGCTGCCCCTTTCGGTCTCACCCCTCCCCTTCCTGTCTCCATCCCTCCCCCTCTGCCTGGGAGAACTGGGGACTGTCTCGTTCCCATGGGTGTTTGCTCTCCAGGGTGAGCCTGGCTGTGTCACTGGGGGCAGCAGCTCAGGGACCCGCAGACACCCGGGGAGCCCCTCCCCCTCCGGTAGAAACTCATCAGCTGGTCCCTGAACGGGGCCTTTTGTGCAGAGTCACTGTCCTGCCCGGCCCCAGCCCTTTCCCCCAGGTCTCTCCCATCACCTGCAGGCTCCGGCTCAGGGGCTAGTGTGGGGAGAGCCCGGGGCTGCCCCAGGGGGCTGGTTCTAGCCACTGGAGTAACTGCCCATCCAGGCTGAGCGCCGCAGGGACTTTAATGAAGGTCTGTTCCCAGCACAGCCCCAGCTGGGGGCAGCAGTGTCACAGTCTGGGCTCTCAGGCAGAGGAGGCTGCTGCCCCTGACCCAGGCAGCTCAACTCAAGGGCTCTAATATCAAGAGCAGAGACAGACACGTACCAGCCTCCTCCTCTCCCTGAGCAATAGCCAGAGCCCTCTGGTGGCAGCAGTTAATGACTGAGCCTCCCTGTGCTACCTCTGCAGCCTCCAGGGACAGGCAGACAGAGACTGATCCCATTGGCCCATCCACACGCACCCCCTGCCAGAGCCAGCAGTGACTATGGTCTGACACCCATGTGGCTGAGATCTGAATCCTGCCCGGAAATCAGACCAGGGCCCTGGGCAGCCCCAAACCCTCAGGAGACAGACCCCAAAACCATGAGTGGATCTGAAAACCGTAAATTGGGAGTAGGGTGTTGTGGCAAAGTGAGAAAGCTCTTAATGTTTTCTCTGAGTTCTGTGGGTGCCTCCATTTCCCCTGTGCAGTTCTTAAGTATCTAGGTGGTGGGATAAGGGGGTGTGATTGTTGCAGAGCCTTAGAGGGCCAGTGTGATGCTGTTTGCACAAAGAATGGCCGACATCCTGTCTCCGGGCAACTGATGGCCTGGACCCCTCCCCTGCAAAGGTGCCAACTGAAGGTGCTAGAGAACAAAGAGATGAGGTGGCCTCCTGGCCCAGGAAAGAGACAAAGGCCAGAGGAGGGGCTGGAGAGTTTCAGTTTGGAGCTGACTGGGGAAATGGAGGGGGGCCAGATGGGGCTCTGGCCTCCCTGGCCCCAAGATAACTTAGGGGTCCTGTTTTCTGTGCCTACAAGCTCTGTTTTAGACTGTGTCCCTGTAATCTAATAAACCTTCTGTTTTACCGGCTGGCTGAGAGTCACGTCTGACTGCGGATTTGGGGTGCAGGGCCCACTGGTTTCCCCAGGAGCCCCTGTGCACGGTGAGGAAGGGGATGCTGAATGCTTTGAGGTCAGACCCAGGAAGGTCGAAGCTGCGTAAGCTTCTTGCCCTGGAGAGTCTGCGCCCAGAGAGGAGGCTCCCCCAGAGTCCTGACTGGCTTTGTATGGAGTAGTTCAAGAGCATTGCCCCAGCGACTCTGTGACAGGTGTGTGTGTTGGGGGTTGGAGGAGAGCCAAAAAAAAAAAGCCATGATCACAATCTGCGGCAGTTCAGCGGAGGTCCTTTGCCCTGAGCAGGAGTGAGGGACCCTCCACCGAATTGCCGCCGAATAGCTGGACCTGCCGCCCCTCTCCGGAGTGGCCGCCCCAAGCACCTGCTTGTTAAGCTGGTGCCTGGAGCCGGCCCCGGGGGCGGGGATATATGCCTTGTAGCTTTTGAGCCCTTAGGTGGAAGCCTCCTCTTCCAAAGCTATTTGTGCTAAAGGAATTCCCCTCTGGCTGCTGGGTGGGGCAGCCCCTCACCCTCTCCTGCCCCAAGGGGTGGGGGAGCTGCACTTGTATCTCTCCCTCTCATTCTCCCCAATTTCTACCGTTTTTCTCCCTTCCCCAGCTAGTCTGCTCTCACAGTCTCCTCGAAGCCTCCCCTCCCCACATTCCTCCTTTCCCTCGCAATGCCCCCTTCTTGGAGTTTCCTTCTATTGCAGCTCTGTTCCTATCTGCCCCATAAGTCTCCCCTGATTCCCCTGCAACACCACATCCTCCCTCAGCACATCTCCTGCCCCCATCTCATCCTGCCCCCTACAACCCCTTTCATCCCACTCCTGCTCCTCAAATATCCCTGTTCCCCCCTCAATCCCCCTTGTCTACACTGCCTGCCCCTCTTCAGCCCCCTTCTGGTGTAGTGCAAGAAATTGCTGTTTCTAGGAATCTGCTATTTGGGGTGCACTGAGCATGCTCAGTAACGTCTGCTGAAGCCATTGCCCTTCACCCGATCCTTACTGGGCATATGATTCTGTGGACTGCTTTTTACAGGGGTTAAAAAGGGGCAAAGGGGGAAAATAAGAGGGGGAGTGTGACCAGGGTCTGAGCAGGGGGCAAAAATTGACTGGTTGATGGGGTCAAGCAGCTAGGGGGAGGTTTAGGATAGGGGCTGAAGAGTAAAATTGGGGGTTAAGCCAGGGTTAAGCACTGCCAGAGGGTGACAGAGGGCAAAACCCCGGCACAGGCAGGGCAGAGGGGGTAACAGTTACCCTGGTGGACACCCGTGTTTGAGGGGAGCAGGGAGCAAAGGGGCTTTTTTATTTCCTCTCTCACAGACAGCACCTCTCAGCATGGGCTTCCCAGGGCTGGGTTCTTAAAGGCACAGGCATCCGAACGCCTAGTTACTGCTGCTCCTTTGTGTGATAGATTTCAGAGTGGTAGCCGTGTTAGTCTGTATCAGCAAAAAGAACGAGGAGTCTTTGTGGCACCTTAGAGACTAACAAACTTATTTGGGCATAAACAGACCACACAACAAAACCACTAACCCAGGAACCAATCCCTGCAATAAACCCCGTTGCCAGCTCTGTCCACATATCTATTCAGGGGACACCATCATAGGACCGATTCACATCAGCCACACCATCAGGGGTTCATTCACTTGCACATTTACCAATGTGATCTATGCCATTATGTGCCAGCAATGCCCCTCTGCCATGTACACTGGCCAAACCAGCCAGTCTCTACGCAAAAGAATAAATGGACACAAATCTGACATCTAGAATTATAATATTCAAAAACCAGTAGGAGAGCACTTCAACCTCCCTGGTCACTCAATCACAGACCTAAAAGTCGCAATACTCCAATAAAAAAACCTTCAAAAACAGATTCCAACGAGAAACTGCTGAATTGGAATTAATTTGCAAACGGGACACTATTAAAATTAAGTTTGAATAAAGAGTGGGAGTGGATGGGGCCTTACACAAACTAATAACTATTTCCCCATACTAATTTTTCCCCTACTGTTACTCACACCTTCTTGTCAACTGTTGGAAATGGGCCATCCTGATTATCAATACAATTTTTTTTCTCCTACTGATAATAGCCCACCATAATTGATTAGTCTCATTATAGCTGGTATAGCAACACCCATTTTTTCATGTTCCCTGTGTACATATATCTTTCTACTGTATTTTCCACTCCATGCATCCGATGAAGTGGGTTTTAGCCCAGGAAAGCTTATGCCCAAATAAATGTGTTAGTCTCTAAGATGTCACACAGACTCCTGTTCTTTTTTCTCTGTCGATGTGACCCACAGGAGACTTGATTCAGTAGCAACTTTTGACAGAGGTACCCGGACCAGAGGCGCTAAAGGCGAGGGGAAGCAAATTAGGATTAATCAACAAACAAGAACCTTACATATCAGTAACTGCTACTGGTAGCAAATGATGTCAGATAACGCCTCTCCCCACATGCCCCCCCTTTCCCACACAGGACCCCCCACTCGGTTTTCCTCTATTCCAGCCTCCTTCCTCTCAGCCCCATAATTCTCCCTCTGCAGCCTGATTCCCCTGCATCGCCCTCCTCGCACTTCCTTAGCCTCCTCCCCCTGCAGCCCGGGGTGCCGGGGGGGGCGGGTCTCTCTCACCTTCCCTCCGAGCGGGGCCCCCCGGGGGCAGGGGCCGGGCCGGGCTGGGGGCTCTGCCCTGGGAGAGGCTCCTGGGGAGCAGCGGGAAGGGCCCTGCTGGAGATTCCCCTCTCCCGGCTGCAGCCAGGGCTCCGGGCTCCCAGCACCAGCCGCCGGGGCTCGGGGATCTCGCCAGGAGCCTGGGAGCCAGAGTCACCGCAGCGGCTGCGAGTCACTTCCTGCTGCCGGGACGCAGGGAGCCCGGCCATTGTCCCCACCCAGCGGCTCCTGGGTCCTAGCGATCAACTCAAATCAATGCAGCCCCCTGTCCCCTGGGGCCTCACCGCCCCTGGACACAGTTGGGGGCATCGTGCAGAAAAGCTACAGGGTCAATGGGAGGAGAGAAAGGAGACTTCCAGATCCTGGGGGGTGGGGGACAAGGGGTGTTTCTATGGAGACTGGGGATTGTTCCAGAGAGTCCCCAATATCAGGGACACAGATGATGGGGTGCAGAGCCAGGGACGCTCTGTGTGTGATTCGCTCTGGTAACAGACTGGCACAGGGAGTAGTTGGGGAGAGCTGGGGTCTTGTCTGCACCCCACACTCACTGGCTACCAGCTGTGCTCCCCTCGCTCCATGGAGCTGTCAGAGCTTTGCTGCCAGGTTTCCTGAAGTCATTTGTGGGGCCAGATTAACCCATCCCTGGGCTCTAGGCAAAATCCCTTCATGTCTGCCCCCCCACACACACCAGGGATCCCCTCTGCCCCTCTCCCAACTGGCTCCCCCGTGAGCACTGCACTGACTGCAGCTCCCCATCGGGCACCTGCAAATCAGCAGTGAAGCTCTAGCTAATCTGGTTCAGGGGCTGGTGCTCTGCCCACTCAGGTTTGTCCCCACTGACCCCCATCCCCCAATATGACAAGGGCATGGCAGGGGGGACAAAATGGCATGAGCTGTGTTGTGCCCTGGTGCACGGGAGGTCACATTGCCACTGGCTCAATTTTGGCCTCATATGCCCCACACACACACACAAAAAATGGGGTGCAGGCTTTGGGCCCTAGGCATATCCTTAGGTTGCCTTTGCCTTAATTCAGCCCTAACTGCACTTGATCTGGGGCCTGCAGGGGAGTTATTGAGTCGCTGTTGTGTCCAGAGGGGTCTGGTCTCTGCTCAAAGAGAGGAGGCTGTGCTCGTATAGTGGATGCTTTGACCCAGAATGGGGTACCTGTTCTCCCTCAGCTCACCAACTAAAGTGATCCCTGATAGTTCAGCCTCAGAGGGGGAAGAGATGTGACAAACGGGGAATTTTCTGTAATATTTTTGTATGAATAGTGTGCGCGCCTCAGTTTCCCCTATATGTGCCATTATTAACTAGGTATCCAGAAAAGGTTGTTTACTCTCTGCAGAAATCCAGCTGTGATTGATGCCTAGATGTCTGGGCTCCATGTCTATGGAGAGTCTGAGAACACAATGGTCACTTGAATTGCCCAGACATTTGGCACCTAGCTAACCACCATGGATGGCCCTCCTCCCCTGGGCAGTAAGCTAGCCCTGTTTGACCAGCTGGAGAACAAAGGGCTGAGGAGAAGGAGGACCAGGGGACAACGTCTGCTCAGGGACAAGAACAAAGGACTGAGGAGAGGCCAGGTCAGGGGCTGTTAAATGTGGGCTGTTGAAGGCTTAAGACTTTCTGGAACTGGGACAAAAGAGAGGCTGGAGGACTCTGTGCTCTAGGCTGACCAAGATGGACCATGCTGTAACTTTCTGATCTCTGTGCTAACCACGGATACTCTTTGTCTTCCAGAAATCTAATAACCCCTCCTGCTTTCACGACACTGACTGACAATCCTGGCAGATGCTGATCCCTTTGGGTGTACAAGTCTTTCTCGGGTGTCCAGCTCAGGTAGACTCGTTGGGTGGGAAGGGAGCTGAGGGCTCCAAGGTTTGGTGAAGCTAAGTGGCTTGTGGTCAGGAAAGAGTGAGACCCGCAGAGCGGGACTGGCACACTGCAGAGGTCTTCGTGGGAACTGTTCCAGAGCACTGCATTGGGAGATCCATGGCAGGATCTGTCTCATGCTGCTGCCTCCTCCCTTGAGATCTGGGAGCCTGAACTGAGCAGCTGCTGCTCCCCCAGCAGGGTCTGTGCTAGGGAGAGAACAGCTCTGCAGGCCAGTGGTGGGGCACCACTGGGGTGGGGGGTCCAGTCCTCTTTCCCAAGGACTCTGTAATGACTCATCCAAAGTGTCACAGGTTCAGCAGGAGAGATTAAAGGACCCCTGCATCAGAAGATCCCATGGCCCCGGGGTGAGAGCGCTGGGAGCCCCCTCTTCAAATCCTTTCTACCCATCAGGCAGAGGAGGGAATTGAACCTGGGCCTCCCACATTTGGGTGATTAATCTAACCCCTGGGCTACATGCTTAAGGGAGGGATCACCCTGCACTCCCCTCCTCTGGCTGTTTTGTGCAGCTTGATATCTGCCTAACTCATTCTCACAGGCAGGGACCTAAGCCACCTGGCTCCAGCAGAGGGGTTCCCAGCGGTGCATTCACAGGCAGAGAGAGGTGCTGGGAGGCTGCTCAGTGCACCCAGGGCTGGGATTCACCTCACTTCCAGCTGCCTCCGATGCCAGGAAATCTTGCCTGTGCCAGCTGGATGTTAAGTGTCCTACCACAACCAGCCTCTCAGGCACTGGAGTGCTCTCCCCTGGGCTACGCCAGCCCTGCAAGCTAACAACATGACCCACTCCAGCCCCCAAGCCCTTTTGGTACCCAGCCCCCTATCATGGGATGCCCACAGAAATCCCTGATCTGCAGTTCCCCGAGGACCTCTCTGACCCTGAGAACATCCCACTACCAGAGGCCAAGGGCCTCCCTGGGATTTAGCAGTTTCAGTCGGCTTAACCAGCCCATCTCACTGTTGCCATAATGTGGATCTAAAAAGTGCCATGTCCTATAGCATTGGAAAACTACAACTCACTGCTCAGTGATATTCTTGCATGAGGTGCGTGTAGGCGACACATGAAGAGCTGTAACTATATATAAGCAGAAATATGTTCTTAAAAACCTGGCTGTCAGGCTTAAGTCACCCCGCCCCAGACAACGGAATGTGGTTCTTCTGCCTGCCTGAACCTGTCTGCAATGTAAATAGAGCAAGGGCAATGAAATTACATTTCCACCAAGGGCAGATAAAGTCAACCAATGTGGAAGATGCCACTTCCCACTCTCAATGGGAGATGGAAGCCACAGCTCCAAGAAACCTTCCTGCCTCCTGAAGCGCGCTCATTGAACTCTGGAAGCTATAACCAGGCCGCAAAGCCGGCTTGGCACACATTACTGAGCAGATACAAGACGGCCGAGCTCCTGTACACCTGTGAAAAGTGGAACCTTTCAGCCAAGAGGTCTGAAGGTCTCCAGATACTCAATCTAGGCGAGAAACCTGCTGAGACACAAGGCTCAGATTCACTGAAGATAAATGTAGTCACTAGAGAGCACATTTTGTTTGTAACCGCTCCTGGCTCTTTCACACTTACTGGACCTCTCTTAATCCTACGATCCATGAGAATACATTTATTTTTAGTTTTACAACAAACCATCTCAGTGACGTGTGAGTCCTCAGCTAACCTAACAGGGTGGGGCTGTGTGCTGTTCTCTTAAGAGAGCAGCAAAGTCACTAAAGTTCTGTGAGTGCTACACTGAGGAGGATCTGACCCTACACAGGTGGTGACAACCCCTCACTGGTCTGGGCTGAACCCCACAGCATCACAATGGATCTGAAGAAGTGGGCTTTTTACCCACGAAAGCTTATGCCCAAATAAATCTGTTAGTCTTTAAGATGCCACGGAACTCCTTGTTTTAATGGCACTAGAGCAATTCACCTGACACCACCGCTCCGGCATCTAGCTCGAATTTGCTGATAGTAAAACAAAAGGAAGTTTATTTTGAGAGAGACAAGAGAGCTTCAAATAGAAACAAGGGGGAGGGACGGAAACAAAAAAATTCAGAAAACTGGGACAAGGGCCAACACTCACTAGAAGTTACGTTTTCTACCTGATAAAAGATCCTCACCTGAAAGGTCAAATCTTTCGCAGCGTTTGCTAGTCCCAAGGAGCCAGCCCCTAGTCTCCCAGGAAGTATCCCACTTCAGTGACTGGATCAAGGGCATCTTTCTCCACCTTGTGACCCACTGAATCAGTCTTTTGTCTTTATACCCAGCCAGATCGATCCCCTCACCCTCAGATCCTCCTCCTCCTCCTCACTACCACCAGCTTTCAGTGTTTATAGTTCAGCGTTGATGGTTTCCCATTCGTTTTCTGAATTGGCCCAATGGTGGACAGCTAAGCAACTCATTGCATAATGGGCTAGCCAGGGAAAACTCCCTCCCATTTAAATGGGCTGTCATGTCACCAAGACCTGTGAGTCCCTGGTGACTCACTTTCACTCCAACATCATAAGGGGATAACTTTCAATATAGTTATGTTATGACTTCAATATCTCCCATACATGCGCTTGCAATATTTATGAGTATCAACACGTTATAAGCTTTCAGTAGAGATCTCACATGCTACCCCTTATGGATCTATACCAGGAAAACAGGGCATTCAGTGTACTGAGTTTGTCAGGTCTGAGACGGGAGGCGCTTGTATTGAACAGTGAGCCTTTTGCCCATGGGCCTTTGTTACACGGCCCTGAAATCTGGGCTGCAGGGAGAGGTTTATCTCCCTCAGAGGAGCAAGGATTAAGTCGTACCCTCTCCTCAGCATCTCCCATTGGCTGTCTTAGGCAGCCCCCTGCCTAGCACACTGGCTTTTGTGGATCCCATTCATAGGTCCCTCTCTCTCCCTGTGCTTTATATAAGGAGCCTGGGTGACTGAGTCAGGCTTTCTGGATCACGTTGATTAATTTTTCTAGTCTCTTTCTGGATCCAGGCCTTAGCAGCTGCCAGCAGCCGGGTCTTTGGTCTCTAGATAATTGCAGACTAGGCTGAAGCAGGTGGCTCTAGTTACCAGCTGCCATCCCATGTCCCTTCACAGTTTTCTGATGTTCACCGAAATCACCATCCTTCTCCTGAGGGGTACCTAGAACAGTTCCTTTAAAAAAAAAATTAATCAGATGCAGAAAAATCGTTACACCACGCATAGGTGGCGGGAGAATACCCACTTCGGAGAGGCTAATCCACTAGCCCCACCTCTTCTGCCAGTGGCGCCTCCACAAGGTGGAGCTCCAAGCCCCCCTGCGGCCAGAGGAACCCCAAGCTACCGGCCGGCAAGCCCAGGCTGCCCCAAGCTGCCCAGGGACAAGGCAAGCCACTAGACCGACCCCCAACCCGGGCTGGCCCAAGATGCCCAGGGTAGCACCATAAGAACAGCCATACTGGGTCAGACCAAAGGTCCATCCAGCCCAGTATCCTGTCTGCCGACAGTGGCCAATGCCAGGTGCCCCAGAGGGAGTGAACCTAACAGGTAATGATCAACAGATCTCTCTCCTGCCATCCATCTCCACCCTCTGACAACAGAGTCTAGGGACACCATTCCTTGCCCAGCATTCCTGGTAGCTGGCAAGCTGGAGCTCCAGGCCACCGGCTGGAGCTGAGCATCACCTCGGCTTCAGGGAAGAGGGGAGGGAGGCGGGGCCTTGAGGTGGAACATGGGCGGGGCCACAGCCTGGATTAGGGAAGGCTTTGCCTGCCTGGGGGTTTGATACCCGCCGCCCATGACATCGCATCCAAGAGACAACTGCCATTGAGTTGGGTGTACGGCCTCCCTTTGCTAGGAAACAACTACATGAAAACATACCTAGCTCTGAGCACTTTCGAAGGCAGCTAGAGAAGCCCTTTACAAAACTTCTTGTTATCATTCCTCTCCACAATTGCTCCATCCAGATTAAAAACACCCACCTCTTCACATTGATTAACTCTCGTCCTGCCGGAGGTGGGCGAATGGCAAATGCCAGCCAGAGGGGACTGCCGCTGCAGATGATGGGTTTTCCCCACTGACCCATAGACGAGTCAGAAAACCCAATGGATTGGCAGTTCTGGCAGCTGTAGTCTGCGCTGGTGAAGGCTGGGGCTAGAGGCTTCCCAGATGGCTGCTGGGATCCTTTAGTCGAGACAAAGGACACTGGGAATTTGAGAAACTAATTTCTACTTTATTATTTGAAAAGCAAAAAAGAAAAGTTAACCTTCCCCAGCCCTCCCAGTGCTTGGCCTGGCCCAGCCCAGCGCTGCTCCCAGCTCCTGTGCACACCAGGGACAGAGGAACGAGTTAAAGCTGGTAGAAAAGCACAGACAGTCTGTGAGAGACGCCAGGACTCGGTCACAAAGCAGACGTTCCAAAGCAGGAAACATGGGGAGTTCAGGTTTGAGGGAAGCCGTGTGGGGTGAGGGGAGCCCAGAGTGTGTCTATAACCCACGTGCGGGAGACTGCAGTAGGTGAGAAGAGGGCCAGCAGGCTTCCTTTGGGTTGGGCTGGGCATTAGGGCTGGCCAGACCTGTTCATTTTCCTGGTTTCCTTCTCCCTTCTGCCCAGCCTCATCCTCTCAGCAAGTAGGAGACCCTGCCCCTTTCCCATCACTCCTCCTGTGGTGTCATCTGTAGCCCTTGACTTCAGGGACAGCTTTGCCCAGCACTGGTAGGACAATTCCTGTCTCTCTCTGGCACTGCTATAGTGAGTTTACAGTTCTCAGCCTCAGCTCTCTGGATCTCAAGAGCAAACCCAGCGTCTCCCATCCTCTCCCCCATCTGACTGTATCTCACATCGCTGCAGGGATCAGGTAGTACATTCTTTCCCCATTTCAGTCTCTGCCTCTCAGAGTTTAAATCTAGAGCTCAGTGTCTGTGGGATAAATATTGCCCATTGTCATTGTTCAAACCACACAAAAATCACATGACAAGGTTAAAATGAAATATACAAAGGACTATTCTGAAACACAATCATTTGTCTCGTGATTTCCTCAATAAATCGAAGCAACCTATGGCACCAGAGCTGATTTTCAGTGGCACTCACACTGCCGGGACCTGGCCACCAGTCCGGGGAGCTCTGCATTTTAATTTAATTTTAAATGAAGCTTCTTAAACATTTTAAAAACCTTATTTACTTTACATACAACAATAGTTTAGTTATATATTATATACTTATAGAAAGAGCCCTTCTAAAAACGTTAAAATGACGGGCATGCGAAACCTTAAATTAGAGTGGAAAAATGAAGACTCGGCACAGCACTTCTGAAAGGTGGCCGACCCCTGAGCTAAACTAACATCAATGTATGTAACCAAACAGCCTTCAGGAATAGAGAATAACCCACAATCCAGTGTGGGCTTTAAAACACTTTCACGTTCATAAAGTGAAATCCCGGAGAATCTTAAGACTCTTTATGAGGAAAATAAATTTACCCATTTCCCTTTGAACTGGCTAAGCCTGCTTTATTTCACACCTCATGGTTGTTAGTTATAAAAGTTTTAGCATGAAGGAAGAAAAAGAAAAAGAAAGAAAGCCCAACTTCCCCTCTACAAATGATCTAGACTAGCCTCGAAAAGCCTGGAAGGAATTTTTACCAATAGATGGAAACAGCAATAAACACAGAAAGCTCAATCTGTGCTTTCTTCTCCAGCCCTCAGGGGTCTGATTTAGGATCAGGGAAATCAAGTCATTTCTAAGTATGGAGAGCCAAGAAGACTGCGGCAAGTGACACTTTGGGAGGTGGACAGGCGGAATGAGGAGAGGATAAACCTGAGGTGGGCAAACTGTTTGGCCCAAGGGCCACATCTGGGAATAGAAATTGTATGGCAGGCCATGAATGCTCACAAAATTGGGGTTGGAGTGCAGGAGGGGGTGAGGGCTCTGGTTGGGAGTGGGGCCAGAAATGAGTTCCGGGTGTGAAAGGGGGCTCCAGGCTCTGGTGTGGGAGTGGAGGCTCTGGCTGGGGGTGCAGGCTTTGGGGTGGGGCTGGGGATGAGAGCTTTGGGGTGGCAGAGGGTTCTCTGGGATGGGATCAAGGGATTTGGAGGGTGGGAGGAGGATCAGGGCTGGCACAGAGGATTGGGGTGCAGGGAGAGGCTGAGGAGTGCAGGCTCCGGATGTCGCTTACCTGAAGCAGCTCCCGGAAGCAGCAGCATATCCCTTCTCTGACTCTGCACACTGCCCCATCCACAGGCACCACCTCCACAGCTCCCACTGGCTGCAGTTCCTGGCCAATGGGAGCTGCAGGGGTGGCGCTTAGAGAGGGGGCAGCATGCAGAGCGGAGCCCCCTGGCTGCCCCTATGTGTAGGAGCCGTAGGGGAGCTATGCTGCTGGTTCTGGGAGCCAAGTGGAGTGACCTCCAATACTGCTCCCCACCTGGAGTGCCGGAGAGGGGCAAGCTCCAGACCCCGCTCCCCAGTGGGAGCTCGAGGGCTGGATTAAAATGGCTGGTGGGCCAGATCCGGCCCCCGGGCCGTAGTTTGCCCACCCCTGGGATAAACTCTCCAAGGTTTCCCAGTGGAGCATGATGGTGATGGGGGTAGGAGGGAATCCCTCGGACTCACCCCATCACTTGCAAATCAAACAGAAGCTAAAACACCACATTTCACTGTCCCTGCTCCCACTTTTGTGGGATTCTGGTTAATTCTGGCCCATAAGGGAGAAAATGGACAAACCCTAAATGCTTTTCAGCACGGCCTGGAGTCATGTGAGACCATCTGGGAATGAGAGAATCTACCCCCAGACACAGGTACCAGAATGAGGGGTGCTGCTGCACCCCCTGGCATGAAGTGGTTTCCAGCACATCCAGGGTTTACAGTTTGGTTCAGTAGCTCTCAGCCCCCCCACTATGCACACTGTCCCAGGGTCTCCAGAGGGGGACCTCAGTGACTCGAACAGTCACTCTGCTAATGGTTGGGTCCGAATGAATCAGATGCTCAGGCTCAGCCTAGGGTAGGATGAGGTGGGGAGGGTCAGAGGAGATGAACTGGCTGATCCTGATCACGTTTCCTACCATAGACAGACACTCAGCAGCTGATGCTGCTAAGGCAGAAGTGGGATCTCCAGGCCTCCCACGAAAGGCCCTGTGGCAGCGGTTCTCAACCTGCGGCCTGTATCGGCCCAATCAGCACCCAGCTGCAGCCCATATGACATCCTCAGGGCCATACAGGTAGTATTCGATGCAGCCCACATTACACACTATGGGCCACAAATGCAGCCCACAATGGTAAATAGGTTGAAAACCTGCTTTAGTCTGTGGGAATCAGCCCCTCTCAGTGGTGCTCTCTGAATGCAGCGGGGGCAGGGAGAAGGGGCAGAGGGGGTGAGTGATGAGGCAGCACCTCTCTACCCCTCTGCTCTCCCTCGCCTCTTATCCCATCATCCCCAAACACTCGATAGCCCCAGCACTCAGCTCCCCCTGCTTCCCAGCTCCCCAGCCCCAGCCACTCAATCCCCAGTGTCCTCCCCAGAACCTACCAGCCTGGTCCCTTAACAGTTGATCCCCCAGAGCCCGGCGCCCCGGGGGGATTCAGGGAGGGGAGGAGTTACCAGCCCCCAGGGAAACTCACCCTGCAGAGAACAGCTCCAGGTAAGTGGGGGAGCCCAGCCCAGGGGGTGGTGGAAGATGGGGGGCTGAGGACAGGTGTCTAGAGTGAAGGTGGGGCCTGGCCCAAGTGTCCTTCTCCTCATCTCCGTGGCAGGGTGATCCTGGCTGGGAGGAGAAGGGAGAGGGGAGAACTTCAGCTAGGCAGAGGGAGCGGCTGGAGGAGTTTCTCTCTCTCCCTTCCCCCACCTGTGGCCCATCAGCTTAGCAGCCAGGGCTGCAGCAGGGAGGAGGGGCTGATGGGGGCTTCTCCTCTGCCTGGGGTTTGTTTAGACTAGGCAGAGCCAGAGGGTCACAGACCAGCTGCTGCTAGATCCTGCCCCAGCAATGGGCAGCTGGATCCTTGGAAGCCAAGCGCCCCTGATGTGTGTGGAAAGGAGGAAATGGGTTTGCCACCATGGCCAGCCCTAGTCAGGGCCCTGAGAGAATTTCCCTGCTGTGCGGAGGAGTCTCTGATGTCCAACGTGGTGTTGGCGCCGCCTGAAGTTGAGTGGAGTTGACAAGGCTTGATTCCGTGGGAGCACCAACTGAAGATTCCTCCACATTCAAGTTCTCTCTCTTCTGTGGATTGCTGACGGGTAATAATGTGAGAGCTCGGACTGAACCTTTTCCCGCAGTTGAGGTATTTCTAGAGTCGTTCCCTCTTGTGTGAATTCTTCGGTGTTTAGTAAGATTCGAGCTGTTATTGAAGCTTTTCTTACAGTCCAAGCATTTATGGGGTTTCTCTCCAGTGTGGATTATCTCATGTGTAATAAGGGCTGATCTGCGACTAAAAGATTTCCCGCAGTCCAAGCATTTATGGGGTTTCTCTCCCGTATGGATTCTCTGATGTGTAACAAGGGCTGATCTCACTTTGAAACTTTTCCCACAGTCAAGGCACTCATGGGGTCTCTCTCCTGAGTGGGATCTCTGATGTGTAACAAGATTTGACCTCTGAATGAAACATTTCCCACACTCAAGACATTTATAGGGTTTCTCTCCCGTGTGCATTCTGCCATGTATAATAAGAGATGATCTCTGACTAAAGCTTTTCCCACACTCAAGACATACATAGGGTTTCTCTCCCGTGTGCATTCTCCCATGTTTAATAAGGGATGAGCTCTGACTGAAGCTTTTCCCACAGTCCAAACATTTATGGGATTTCTTTCCCGTGTGGATTGCCTGATGCGTAATAAGGGTTGATCTCACAGTGAAACTTTTCCCGCAGTTGAGACATTTAAAGGGTTTCTCTCCCGTGTGCATTCTCTGATGTGTAGTAAGGGCTGGTCTCTGACTAAAACTTTTCCCACAGTCCAAGCACTTATGGGGTTTCTCCCCTGTATGGATTCTCTGATGTGTAATCAGGGCTGACCTCACAGTAAAACTTTTCTCACAGTACAGGCACTTGTAGGGTCTCTCTCCTGTGTGGGTTCTCTTATGCGTAATAAGGTTTATGTTCTGATTGAAACATTTCCCACACTCCAGACATTTATACGGCCGCTCTCCTGTGTGGATTTTCACATGCTTCATAAGGGATGATCTCTGACTGAAGCTTTTCCCACAGTCCCAGCATTTATGGGGTTTCTCTCCTGTGTGGGTTCTCCGATGGGTAAGAAGGTTCGATTTCCGATTGAAGCTTTTCCCACAGTCGAGGCACTGATATATTCTCTCCCCCGTGTGGATTCTTCGATGTTTAGTGAGGTTTGAGCTGTCACGGAAACTCTTCCCACAGTCCAAACATTTATGAAGTTTCTTTCCTGCATGGATTGTGTGATGCATAACAAGGGCTGATTTCACACTGAAACTTTTCCCGCATTTGAGACATTTGTACATTTTATCTGCCATATGGATTCTCTGATGTGTAATCAGGGCTGATCTCTGACTAAAACTTTTCCCGCAGTCCAAGCACTTATGGGGTTTCTCTCCCGTGTGGATTCTCTGATGTGTAATCAGGGCTGATCTCTGACTAAACCTTTTGCCGCATTTCAAGCATTTATGAGGTTTCTCTCCAGTATGAATTCTCTGATGCGTAGTCAGGTTTGAGATCTGATTGAAACATTTCCCACACTCAAAGCATTTATAAGGCCTCTCTCCTGTGTGCTTTCTCCCATGTATAATCAGGGATGATTTCTGGCTGAAGCTTTTCCCACAGTCCAAGCACTTATGGGGTTTTTCACCTGTGTGGATTCTCTGATGAGTGATAAGGTTCGATTTCTGATTGAAGCTTTTCCCACAGCTGAGACATTTATAGGGTTTTTCTTCCTTGGGATTTGTCTGTGGGGCTGCGGTTTGCTTGGGATCCTTGCATCCTATCCCACATTCAATGGATTCCTCCTCTTTCTTTATTGAGTGGTTTCCCAACTGCCTCTCTGGCCTCTGCAGAATTCTCCAAGCTTTGTCCTGTTCCAAGGATTGGGAAAAATTCCCTTTGGCTCTTCTCCAAAAGTTCCCCTGCAGTTCCACTTGCTCGGGATCTTCCTGCTGTGAATTCTTTTCCTTGTTCTCACTCATCATCGCCTCATGAACTGCTGGGGGAGAGAGAGAATCCGGACAGGAGTCATTCCCTGTGCTGGGATGAAAGGACAGAACAGGGAATACCACAGAGGGGAAAACACAACATGATAACAGTTGGGGAGACTGAGAGCTGGTCTACACTACACAGTTAGGTTGACGTACTGCAGCTTACACCAACCTAATTATCAGCGTCCACACTAAAGCCTTGTCCTGCCAGTGTGAGTGCCCTCCTACACCCCAGTAATAACTCCACCTCCAGGAGAGGCGTAGGGCTTATGTTGGTGTAGTGAGGGCTGTCATAAACAGATAGCTAAGGGTTAATGTCTCTTTCACTTGAAGCACCTGACCAGAGGACCAATCAGGAAACCGGATTTTTTTCAACTCTGGGTGGAGGGAAGTTTGTGTCTGAGTCTTCTGTCTGTCTGCCTGCTTTCTCTGAGCTTTGGAGAATTAGTTTCTGCTTTCTAAACTTCTGTTTCTAAGTGTAAGGACAAAGAGATCAGATAGTAAGTTATATGGTTTCTTTTCTTTGGTATTTGCATGAATATAAGTGCTGGAGTGCTTTGATTTGTATTCTTTTTGAATAAGGCTGTTTATTCAATATTCTTTTAAGCAATCGACCCTGTATTTTGTCACCTTAATACAGAGAGACCATTTGTATGTATTTCTTCTTTCTTTTTATATAAAGCTTTCTTTTAAGACCTGTTGGAGTTTTTCTTTACTTCAGGGAAATTGAGTCTGTACTCACCAGGGAATTGGTGGGAGGAAGAAATCAGGGGGAGATCTGTGTGTGTTGGATTTGCTAGCCTGATTTTGCATTCCCTCTGGGTGAAGAGGAAAGTGCTTTTGTTTCCAGGACTGGAAACGGAGAGGGGGAGTCACTCTGTTTGGATTCACAGAGCTTCTGTCTGTGTATCTCTCCAGGAGCACCTGGAGGGGGGAAGGGAAAAAGGATTATTTCCCTCTGTTGTGAGACTCAAGGGATTTGGGTCTTGGGGTCCCCAGGGAAGGTTTTTCAGGGGGACCAGAGTGCCCCAAAACACTCTAATTTTTTGGGTGGTGGCAGCAAGTACCAGGTCCAAGCTCGTAGCTAAGCTTGGAGGTTTTCATGCTAACCCCCATATTTTGGACGCTAAGGTCCAAATCTGGGACTAAAGTTATGACAAGGGTGACGCATTGTCTGCGTAGACACTGCCTTCCTTACATGGGCTGCTGGCTATCTTGTCAATTTCATGGCTCTGCTGGAGCAGTGAAATTGACAAGAAAGCCAGACTCCTGGCTCTACAGCTGGGCTGCTGCCAGGTCTCTGCTCCAAGCCAGGCTACCACCTGGGCTTTTCTCTATGCTCCCCACTAAGAGCCCTGCTACCCCCTGCAATCATAAAATCTCAGGGTTGGAAGGGACCTCAGGAGGCCACCTAGTCCAACCCCCTGCTCAAAGCAGGACCAATCCCCAACTGAATCCCCAAATTGCCCCCTCAAGGATTGAACTAACAACCCTGCGTTTAGCAGACCAATGCTCAAACCACTGAGCAGCCCAGCTGGCCCTGATCTGTGGGGCCAGGCGACAGAGGAGTCTCTCTAGTTGTGGAGTGGGAAGGGCCTGGCTGCCTGGGAGCACAAGGTACCCAGAGCAGTGCTGGGGAAAGACAAGAGGAGCTGGGGAACTCCTAGGGTCACCAGACAGCAAGTGTGAAAAATCAGGATGGGGGTGGGGGGTAATAGGAACCTACATAAGAAAAAGACCCAAAAATCAGAACTGTCCCTATAAAATCAGAACATCTGGTCACCCTAGGAGCTCCAGCCTGGCAACTCACCAGGCTGAGGCCTTGCTAAAGGCCTAAGCAGGTGCTGGGGCTGCAGAGGAGCAGCCTGGGGATAGGCAGAGGCAGAGGGTCCAACCCCCCTGCTAATGCTGAGTGGCCATTACAGACTGCAGTCTGCCCCAGAAAAAGGGGGTTACATGATGACTAGCAGAAGCTATTGAGGCAAGATGGGTTTAGAGGGTTGGGGTTTCCCCTAGGAGGGGAGACCCAGAGTGTGTGGGGCACTGTGGGGGCAGAACCCTGAGGTAAAGGGGCACCAGGGTCTGGGAGGGACATGGGGCCTGAGGCAGGCGAGCCACTGGCCAGCAGAAAGCAACAAAGAGTCCTGTGGCATCTTCTAGACTAACAGAGGTATTGGAGCATGAGCTTTCGTGGGTGAATACCCACTTTGTCAGACGCATGGCCAGCAGAGGGTGCTCTGTATGCTGGAAAAGAGCTAATTTCCAAATGACCAGCAGGAGGTGCCATGCTGGTGAGTATTCACCTTGCTATACTAATTATGCGAAGTTTAATCAGCTCAGGTGGTGGGGTATGATAGAGTAAAGAATTGTTTTGCAATATGGAGGGTTGGTCAAAAAACTATTTTGTAGTAATTTAATAAAAAGATTGGTTACGGTCAAACTAAGCTGGACTCAAATGCCACTATATAAGCTGCAGTACAAAAGGAAATTCTTTAGAACTCCAGGACAAAACCCAAGATCAGAGATGCCAGATCTCAACCCCCTGCTGACTATATTGTGCAGACGCTGGAGTCCCTGGACAAACGGATCCTGACTGGCCACCAGGAAAAGTTCATCTGCCTTATTGGGAGTGGTGAGCATTGTACGCTTAGCGTGTGTGTTCTGTCTTGGTAACTGTTAATAAACAGAGGTCAAGGATATTACTGTGTAAGCCTCTTTCACTGGTTAAAACATCCTGTTAGCCCGCTGAAGATTACGCCCTGATCCTCAGAAACAGGGTAGCGGCCAGAGTGCCTACATTAATGTTTATGCCTTGAATCCTAGGAACAGGGTAAAGGTGGGAGCCATAGAGTGTGTGGGTGACACTAAAGGATAGTTGGGAAGCCATAGGTGATATCTGCCATGATGGAAACAACACCTGAGGGCAACAGCCTGACTGGGTGGCGTGAAACAGCCTGGGGAACTCCCTAAAAACACATCTTTGGGTGTCCCAGCGTTTTCATTCACTCGCCAGATGGTTTGTCAGTTTCACTGATTCCTCACCTTTGCGGGTGCCTCTGTGAACGTCCCATTCCTTGGAGGGGTGGAGATCCGGGACCCACGGCTCTTCCCCTCGTTCCAGCCGGGTGATCAGCTCCGGTTTGGAAATGGGGAATCCTGCTCAGGAGGGGAGAAATCAGGAAGATGAGGGTGTTACAGAATATTTGTCACAAAGAACATTCCCTGAGTTCAACCTGCCCCGTGCTGAGCTGGGGGATTGTGGAATCCAAAAGGGTGGGAACATGGTCACTGGTAATTATGCGGATGTGGAATCTGAACAGATGGGAACATGGCCACTGAGCCTCCAGGGAGAGGCAGGTGTCTGTGTGGGGGAGGAGCTGTCACAGCATCACTGGGGGTTTCCAGGATCGGTGCATTCTGGGGGACTTGCTGATGCAGACATAGGTCAGCTGTTAAAGCCCTGCCTAGTTTCCAAACCTGCAGAGACCTCTGGCTGGAGCCAGTCCCAGGAATGGAGGATCATAGAGGATGGTGAGTGTAAAGAGACACCAGGTGGATGATGCAATATCTCTTCTTGGGCAACTTAAAAAGTGTCTCTTTCATCAACTGAAGTTGGTCCAGTCAAAGGTACTGCCTCCCCCACCTTGTCTGTCCATCCTGGGACAAACAGGGCTACGCCAACACTATACATCAGTGAGAAATAATACAGCCAGGGCCATACGCTGCTTCTGCCCCTCTGAAAGCTGGAGGGATGGGGATGAATCAGCAGGTTTATGACTCCCTGATCCCACTGGAGAGGGCATGGCAAGGGTAGTCAACAGGTGGACCAGAGGCCAAATCTGGACCATCAGACACTTTTGAATGGACCCCAAAATCTTTTTATTTACTTAATAATTTTATTTTCTCTAGAGTCTGGATCTTGACTATACTTTCACCACGAAATTTGGATCTTGACAAAAAATGACTACCCCTGAGACATGGAGATGAAAGTCTCACTCCACATGTGTGGACTCTGGAGTCCATTTCCCCTCTAATCTAACTGAGCAGGGAAGAACTGACCAGATTCAGACACACAGACCCCACGGCTTCTAGTATCTGAGGGGACGGAAATCCCTTACCCAGCGAGGTCACCGTCTCGTAGTTCTCCTGCATGACGTCCCTGTAGAGGGCTCTCTGAGTGGGGTCCAGCAGAGCCCCCTGCCCCTGGGTGAAATATACAGCCACCTCCTCGAAGGTCACCGGCATCTGAAACAACAAGGGTCCCCCACTCAGCACCTGCTGCCCCAGCTACAATCTCACTATTTACAGGGGAGGCCCAGAGAAGCAGAATCCCACCCCTACCCTGCTCAGAGCAGCCAAGAGGCTTCAGGGGGTGGCAGAAGGTGAGAGATCCTTGTTCCCCCAACAGATGGGGCAGGGCAGAGTCTTTTCATTTCCCACACACCTGCCAGCCACAGGCTGATGCAGAAAGCAGAGCTCTGAGACAGGGACAGGAATCCCAACAGCTTTCCTTTATATTTCACAGCAGCCTCTGCCCGGTGGGTTCAGACTCCAGCACTGGGAGTCTGGTCAGTTTTCTGAGCCCTGCCCAGGGGGGTGTTTCCTGTTTGAGAAATGGGGGAATCCTCTCCCTCCCTCCCTCCACCCCACCCACCAGCTCCCTGCCCTGCCAATGGGCCTGCTCAGAAAATCAGGCCCAAGCTGACCACGTCTCAGGTTTGTCACACCGTTTACCTCCCCCTGTTGCCTGCTCCTCTCTCTCCGCCACACCCTCTCCTGTAGCACCCTGAAAATCCCCTACCTGAACTGGCTCCACAGCCATTTCCCTTCCCTGTCCCCTGGAAGATGGGACGATCTGGAGCAAAATGTGGATGTGATTCCTCAGCCTGTTGGGTGATTGGGGAGGTTACAGAAGGGGCTTGATTCCATTTCACACTTTGATTCCCCGCACACTCTCTCCCTGCAGACGCTCTAGACCAGGGGGTTTTCACAACAGATCTTTTAGTGGCCTCAGAGTGCAGCCACTAAATCTTGCTGGTGGCCATTCTGACAAATTTTCCTAAAATACTTTTTTTTTTCTCCTAAAGTTAATTATTAGGGCTGTCAATTGATCACAGTTAACTCATGATTAACTCAAAAGAATTAATCATTATTAAAAAAATTGAGATTAATCACTGTTTTAACTGCACTGTTAAATAGAATACCAAATGAAACGTTGTTCTACATTTTAAAATATACTTATTTCAGTTATAACGCAGAATACCAAGTGTACAGTGCTCACTTTATATTTTTTATTACAAATACTTGCACTGCAAAAATGATTAAGAAACAGTATCTTTCAATTCACCTCATACAAATACTGTAGTGCAATCTCTCTATTCTGAAAGTACAACTTAAAAATGTAGATTTTTTTCTTTTTTTGGTGACATAACTGCACTCAAACAAAACAATGCAAAACTTTAGCGCCTATTAGTCCACTCAGTCCTACTTCTTGTTCAGCCAATTGCTCAGACAAACAAGTTTATTTACATTTACAGGAAATAATGCTGCCCGCTTCTTGTTCACCTCACCTGAAGGTGAGAACATGCATTCACATGGCAGTTTTGTAGCTGGTATTGCAAGGTATTTCCGTGCCAGATATTTTTTCACATCTTAGCTCATAGAGTTGAGAAGCGATATTCATATGTCCCTCATGATTCAGCCACCATTCTAGAGGACATGCTTCTATGCTGATGACACTCGTTTAAAACAAAAAATGCATTAATTAAATTTGACTGAACTCCTTGGGGGAGAATTTTATGTATCTGACTCTATTTTATCCACATTCTGCCATATATTTCAAGTTATAGCAGTCTCAGATGATGACCCAGCACATGTTCATTTTAAGAACACTTTCACTGCAGATTTGACAAAACGCGAAGAAGGTACGAATGAGATTTCTAAAGATAGCTACAGCACTCGACCCAAGGTTTAAGAATTTGAAGTGCCTTCCAGAATCTGAGAGAGACGGGGTGTGGAGCAGGCTTTCAGAAGTTTTAAAAGAGCAACACTACAACATGGAAACAACAGAATCAGAACTACCAAAAAGAAAATCAACCATCTACTGGTGGCATCTAACTCAGATAATGCAAATGAAAATGCGTCTGTCAGCACTACTTTCAATTGTTATCGAGCAGAACCTGTCATCAGCATGGACACATGTCCTCTGGTTGAAGCATGAAGGGACATATGACTCTTTAGCATATCTGGCATGTAAATATCTTGTGATGCCAGATACACCAGTGCCATGCAAACATCTGTTCTCACTTTCAGGTGACATGAACAAGAAGCAGGTAGCATTATCTCCTGCAAATGTAAACAAACTTGTTTGTCTGAGTGATTGGCTGAACAAGAAATAGGACTGTATGGACTTGTAGGCTCTAAAGTTTTAGGTTGTTTTATTTTTGAATGCAGTTTTTTTTTGTACATAATTTTACAGTTGTAAATTCAATTTTCATGATAAAGAGATTTCACTACAGTACTTGTACTAGATCTGAAAAATACTATTTCCTTTGTATTTTACAGTGCAAATATTTATAATAAAAAATGAATATAAAGTGAACACTGTACACTCTGTATTGTGTTATAATTGAAATTAATATTTGAAGATGTAGAAAACATCCAAAATATTTAAATAAGGGGTATTCTATTTTTAACAGTGCAATTGTGATTAATTTTTTAAATCACTTTACAGCCCTAGTAAACATGCACATCTCCCTGTCCAAATCCTTGTAATTTATTTATGTAGGGTTTTGGTTTTTTTTTTCCAGATTCAATAGAAAAAATAATCTTAGGACGGGAAGGGGCCTTGAGAGGTCATTTAGTCCAATCCCCTCCCCTCATGGCAGGACTAAGTATTATTTAATCCAGTGTTTGTCTAACCTGATCTTAAAAATCTCCAACAATGGAGATTCCACAACCTCCCTAGGCAATTTATTCCAGTGCTTAACCACCCTGACAGTTTGGAAGTTTCTCGTAATGTTCAACCTAAACCTCCCTTGCTGTAATTTAAGCCCATTGCTTCTTGTCAGTTAAGAAAAACAATTTTTTCCCCTCCTCCTCGTAACAATCTTTTAAACACTTGAAAACTGTTATCATGTCCCCTCTCAGTCTTCTCTTTTCCAGACTAAACAAAGTCTGTTTTTTCAGTCTTCCCTCAGAGGTCATGATTTCTAGATCTTTAATATTTTTTGTTGCTCTTCTCTGGACGTTCTCCAATTTGTTCACATCTTTCCTGAAATGGGGCACCCAGAACTGAACACAATACTCCAGTTGAGACTTAATCAGAGGGGAAGAATATCTTCTCATGTCTTGCTAATGTATAGTTGTATTTTGGTGCTCCTGGCCCTTGCTGTTCCCCTGCCTCCCCCTACCCTGCACGGATCTCCCCTGACCACCACTTCGTCTCCCAGCCCTCCCCCCACTCCCCCATGGCTTCCAATCACCTCCTGAGCCCCACTGCTTCAACCCCCCAAACTCCCTTCTGCAGCCATACACCCCAGCCTCACCCCACTGCTTGCCTCTTGACCACGGCGGCCAGTAAAGCCAGCCCTGATGAAGCCCCACCACCCCTGGCTGACGCCCAGAGCCGGAGCCCCATGGCTGGAACTGGGAGGTGTGGGGTGACTGAAGCCTGGAACCCCAGCACCCTGGAGGACTGAAGCCCAGAGCGCCACAGCTGAAGCTGGGGTGGAAGGGCTGAAGCCTGGAGCCAGTGCCCCAAGGCTGAATAGAGTGAGGGGGGTTAAGCCCCCCCACACACCCATCCACCCGCATGCTGGGCTCAATTTCACAACAGGGAGCCTACAGCTGCTCTGAGCCAGGATGTCAATTTCATTCCTGGGAGGCTCTCTGCTGTGAAACTGAGCCCTGGGCACAGAGCTTGGGCTGTCACCCCAGAGGTGGGGGGGGCTCCAGCTGTGAGTCCTGTGCAGCTGTCAGTGCCCCACATCAGTCGGTGCAAATGCTCCTGGTGAGGACCTGCTCTGCCAGCAGAAGGAGGGCAGTGTGGACCCCAACAGCCCACTCAATTACAGGCGTGACTGTAGATTGACCTAAATTAAGTCACCCTAATTTTGTAGTGTAGACAAGACCTTACTGCAGAGACTCTGATGCCTGGATCCAGTGATCACGCCCACACCATCTTTTTTTAGGTTCCAGCGATAAACCCCTCAGGGACCCCATGTCCCCTGGGTGCAGGCAGCTTCTCTCAGCATTAAGGGGTCATCGTACAAAGCAGCCACTGTGTCAATGGGATGACAGAAAGGAGATGTACCAGTCCCGGGGAGGCATGAGAAGGGGGATTTCTATCAAGACTCAGGATTATTCCAGAGAGTCCATGATATAAACAGAGATGGGAGGTGATAGGGTCCTAAAGAGGTTACCCAGAGCCTGGAGCAGCAGAGGATGCCTTTTGCAATGACACTGACTCCGGATGTGATTCGTTCTGGGAAGCAATTGGCACAGGGAACTGTTGGTCAGGGACGGCCTCTTGTCTGCACCCTACACTCACTGGCTACCAGCCCTGGACCGGAGCTCCCAGCTCTGCCCCACTCACTTGGGTCATGGAGCTGTGCCAGGCCACCAGGCTTGATGGGTTCATCTGCTCCTAAAAATAACCGATCACAGGGCCATGTCCACTCCTGCAGGGCTCTCTGCCACCCATTTCCTGGCCAGCATAACTGCCGCCGGTACAATTTGCTACTGAGTAGCAGCTACTGACACCTCACTATTCTCTTTTGCTGCTCTTTCACAGTTTTGCTGCCTCTACCTTTCCTCAGCCTCTGGTCCAGGGGTAGCAAGCTGTGATGGAGGTATTCCCCTCACAATCTACTACCGCTCACCTTTCCACATCCTCTACTTTTCTGCATCTCCTGGTCCCAGGACAGCAAAGAATGGTGGACAGGGAGGTTGCCTGTCACAACCTGCTTCCTTTCCCCAGCCTCTGGTCCAGAGGTAGGAACTTGTAATGGAGGGGGCACAATTTGCTACCACTGTGAAATCAGTATTTTAAATTTGGGCACAAAGAAAGGTGTTTTGCTAATCCAGAAAAGCACTGCCCAGAGTTAAACCTCTGGGCTATTGTCTGTAAAACCCGGAATGAAGGTGGTGTTATTTATTAGGCTCTTTCCACTGTAGATCCTTGGACAGTGGGTAGAACAGGCCGGGGAGGGAGGGGAGGGGGGACTAAGCCTCCCCAGCTAGGCCGTGGCCCTGCCCATGAGTCACCCAGAGGCCCCGCTCCTATGTCCCGCTCTTTCCCCGTGGCCACACCCACACTGCTCCTCTTTCCCCCTTGCTCTGCTTCTTCCCCAAAGCCAGCAGGGGCTAAGGCGGGCTGGCCAGTGCCTGGTGGCCCAGGACTCAGGCCGGCTGAGGCAGGCAGGTTGAGGCTCGGACCGGCCGGTGGGCTGAGGCTTGGGACAGCTGGAGCGGGCAGGCTGGTGCTTGGTGCTGCTAGACGGCAGCCTGGGATTCGGGCCAGCTGGCAGCCCATGACTCAGCGAGGCCTGAGTGGGCGGGCCAGGGCTCCTCCAGCTGCAGTAGGAGGCTCAGGGCTCCGGCGGGTGAGGAGGGGATGGCCTGGGGCAGGGCCGGGGGCTAGACTCCCCGAATGTGGGGTTCAGGTACCGCCCATGTGTAGAGCAGGCTGCATGGTTTCTATAGTAAACAAACATTTACCGCACACAAACACTGAGTACACCGCCAAACCCGATAAACAGTATTTAAAATACTTACAAACACCTTTGAAGCGCAAGCTATCAGGCAGAAAATCTACCACTGTCCCTTCTACAGACTTATCCTCATTGCCACTGTTATGCATCCTGAACAAGCTGCCCACACAACATGTGCACTGCTTCGGCACACACGGGCGGGTGTAAATAAAGTGCACCGTGGTCCAGGAGGGAAAAAAGAAAATACAGGGGACCTTCCTCCTTGCTCTCTGATCCTATTTCAGAGACATTTTCTCAGCCCTTTTCCTCACTGCTAAAAATCAAGTGCTCTCTCCTCACTGTATTTTTACCTCAGAATAATCCTGTACTTCAATTACTCCATGGCAGGAAAAAAACCCATAATAAAAACTAAACTCACCTTTTTAGCAGTGAGGAAAAGGCCGGGGGGTGGACTCACGATGGGATGGCGGCATCGGCATGCTGAGCATTGCAAGGACTAGCTTTTAGGCCCCTGGCAATTCACAGGAACAATCCTGTGATCCACAAAGCTGAGTTAGGTGTCTAGGTTCCCTATACAGAGCATGTGGAGAGGCAGGCGCCTGAGAATGGGACCCACAAAGGAGAGGAGCCACCTTAGCCTGCTCCTGGGAGATGCTGACCTAAGACCCGTCTTGGCTCTCACAGACTTTGGCGCATAACTCTCAGCAGTAGGAAGACACCGTGCTGCCTAGCGCTCCACGAACGGGAGCCCAGCTCCTGGAGTCAGGTGGCTCAGGGCCCTAAGCTGTTTCTTGAGGTAGGTAGGAGCCTAATGCCACCCAAAACAGCTGGAGAAGGAGGCAGTGGCGGCGGTACCGAACCAGGGCCGGCTTCAGGCACCAGCTCAGCAAGCCGGTGCTCGGGGCGGCCAAGGGGAAGGGACGGCACGTTGGGCTCTTTGGCGGCGGGTCCCTTGGTCCCTCTCGGAGGGAAGGACCTGCCGTCAAATTGCTGCCAAAGAAGAAAGCGGAGGAGTGGAGCTGCCGCCGATCTCAGCTTCCCCCCCCCCCCCGCCCACCACTTGGGGCAGCAAAAACCCTGGAGCTGGCCCTGTACCCACTGACTACCTTTCAGCACTTACCTGGGATGTGGGAGACCCCTGGTCAAACCTGCTTTCCTCCTCTGCTTGAATCTGGGTCTCCCATATCCCAGCCCACTTAGAGGCCCGCAGAACGGTTCCCATTCATGGATCCCTAGGCAGACCAAGAGCCTTCCTGCGCCAATGAGGCATTATGCAGAGATAGCGACTGATCAGGGATTACTTTAAACACTAAAACGATGGGAGGGGAGGGGGGTATGTGAAATATTGCACAGAATCGGGGCTCCTTTAGCAGCTCCAAGCATCTGGGCCTTGGGGTGCAACTGTGTGAGAAACCAGCGCTGGGAGTGGGTGCTGAGGTGAAGCAACCCCCGGGGGGAAGGCCGGGGGGGAGCTCCTTGACCCCTCAACATCCTTTTTTGCAACCACTGCAGATTTCTCACCCCCACTGCTGTCGCTTTTAACCCCTCTATACCCTGGGGTTTCCCCACTGACACTGTCTGGCCGGGCCGTAGCCACATTCTTACCCCTGGTTCCTACCCCTGTCTCTGATTTTCCCCATCTCCCTCCCCTGCCTCCAGCGCTGGGACCCTCCTGCCCGCTCTGACCCCTCGGGCCAGCAGAGCCCCTCGGCCTCCCAGGTCAGCGAGCAGCACCGTCACACGAGCACCTACATCGGCAGCAACAGAGCACGGGGGGCGGGGAGGGATGGCGGCACCTCCCGTGTGTCTGTCCCACCCCCAGCACGGCCCGGGCTGGCGGCAGCTTTCCCGGGCCCCGGGCGGGAATCGCAGCCAGCTCCGCTGGGAGCAGCCTGGGGCCAAACCTCCCCCTGCAGCCCGGGGGGGGGGGGGCGGGTCTCTCTCACCTTCCCTCCGAGCGGGGCCCCCCGGGGCAGGGGCAGGGGCCGGGCCGGGCTGGGGGCTCTGCCCTGGGAGAGGCTCCTGGGGAGCAGCGGGAAGGGCCCTGCTGGAGATTCCCCTCTCCCGGCTGCAGCCAGGGCTCCGCGCTCCCAGCACCAGCCGCCGGGGCTCGGGGATCTCGCCAGGAGCCTGGGAGCCAGAGTCACCGCAGCGGCTGCGACTCATTTCCTGCTGCCGGGACGCAGGGAGCCCGGCCATTGTCCCCACCCAGCGGCTCCTGGGTCCTAGCGATCAACCCAGCGTGCTGCAGGACGCTGCTCCACCTCCCCTGGCCACCGGCAGCTTCTCCCCGCATTACGGGGGCATCGTGCACAGGGGCCAACGTACCCGCGGGAGGACAGACAGGAGGCGCCCAGATCCCGGGAAATGGGGTTTCTGTGCAGACTTGGGATTGCTCCAGGGACACACGGGGGTGATGGGCAGACGGGGACCCTCTGTGTGTGATTTGCTCTGGTAGCAGATTGGCACAGGGAGCAGTTGGGCAGAACTGGTCTGTTATCTGCACCCCACACTCACTGGCTACCAGCCCTGGGCTGGAGCTCCAGCTCTCCTCCCCTCACGTGGTTCATGGAGGTTTAAGAGCTTTGCCACCAGGTTCGTAGAAGTATTTGTGGGGCTGGATTATCCTATCCCTGAGTTCTAGGCCAAACCCCCTTGTGTGTGTCCCCCCAACCAGGATTGCCTCTGCCCTTCTCCCAACTGGCTCCTCCATGTGGGCACTGACTGCACCTCCCTCTCACACACCTGCATGTCATCAGCAACCTCCAGCCAGCCTGGCTCAGGGACTGGAGCTCTGCTCACTTGTGCCTGGTGCACAGAGATCACAGCACAACTCACTTCATTTTAGCCCTGGCCCGCACCAGGTGTCAACAGCACTCAGATTTGGCCTGATGCCCCCTTTCCCAAAATGGGGGCCAGGCCTGGGACAATCGTGAGTGGGCACTGTGCCACCTATCACTGGATACCCATGTAACCCTTCTGCCCCTCTAGTTGGCAGCAACAAGGGCCGGGTTCAGTATCCAGGGGTTCCGTTTCAGTAACACAATGCATAACCGGCTCGAGCCCCCACCCAGTGACCTGGGACACTCACATACCACACCCCCCTGGGCGCCTCTAGGAGGCAATACTTCCCCTCTCGCAAGCACGGAGTCTGAGTGTAGCAAAATCTTTTTTAATAAAGGAAGGAATCAATGCGGCATCCCATTGGAGAAACACCACAAACAGGGTTATAACACAACCCATAAACAAAAACCCACCTCCAAGTACGTTTGGCACTGTCCTTTTTCCGCTTAGGGTTTTAAGTCCAATCACCCCAAAGTCCAACAACCCAAAAGTCTCTGGTCAATGCCACCCCAGAGTTCAAGAGTCTATCTGTAGAGGTCCCCCCCCCAGCCTGGGTAGAAAGGGGCACCTTACGTGGTCCGGGGCCAACTGCCCTGCCTCTCCGTGGGTTCTGCTTCCGCCTTCTCCACGAACTGCTCCGCTTTACCAGCTGCTCCACTCTGCTCCTCCAGCCATCCTCAGGAACTGCTCCGCTCCACCAGCTGCTCTGCTCCATGAGCTGCTCTGCAAAACTGCTCGGCTCTGCTCACTCTGTGGGCTGCTCCACCCGTCCCACAGCTACTCCGCTCTGCTGCCACCAGCTGTCCCATGATCCGCTCCAGCCGTCCCCGCAACTGCTCCACTCCACCAGCTGCTCTGTTCCACAGCATATCTTCAGGCTCCCCCACTAGTTAGCACAATGCTCAGTGCTCTCAGCTCAGTCATTTCAGCTTTTTTGTGATTTCAACTCTTAGCGATTCCAGTTCATAGTAGGGGAGCCCCAGTGCTAGTGCACCATTAGCCCAAAGTGATTTCAGCTCAGTAACCTGTATCTGGATTCTTAAGGAAATAAAAAATCAACTCTGACATTCCACAGTGGAGAGAAGAGGGGGTGCAACTAGTGCTTCTAGCTCCACAAGGAGCCTGCACCACCAGGCCCAAATACCTGTCCCCAGCCTCTCTCAATTCTCTGGGTTTTGGAACCCATGTCCCATGTCTAGCCAGTACCACCCAACTGAGGGTGAGTAATTTGTCACCAAGCAATCCCACAGCTTGGGAGTCTGGGATAGGGTGGGCGTGCCTATGCAAATACACTCTCTGACATTCTTTCCACCAGATGTCAGGGTAGAGCTTATCCTGACTCTGCTTACACCCACGAAAATCCCCAAGGAGCAGTTCCCCAAGGACTAGTGTTCTGCTTTGACCCTGAGAGAATTTCAGTGCCAGAGGCAGGGCTGGCTTTAGGAAGCGTGCAGCCTGATTCAAATACTCAGCAGCACGTCGGGTCTTCGGTGGTATTTCGGTGGTAGGTCCTTCACTTGCTCCGGGTCTTCCGTGGCACCAAAGGATCAGTGCCACCGAAATGCTGCTGGAGACCCGGAGCGAGTGAAGGACCCTCTGCCAACGTGCTGCCGAAGACCTGGACAGCCGCCATATGAGTAAAAAAATTAAAAAGGCGCCTAAATTAGGCGCTCTTCTTTAATGCGCAGGGCCCTCTTAGGCACAGAAGCAGGGCCCAATTCCGGGGATCAGTCATATGCTTGCGTGAAATACCTATGGGCCACACACAAAGAATTAGAAACACAGGCTGGAAAATGTTCTTAAAATGTGTTTGTTGGGACGGCTTATGTCATCCCTGCCCTAAACAAAGGAATGTGGTTCTCCCACTTGCTGGAACCTGTCTCCAATGTAAATGGAGTGAGGACAATGAAATGACATTTACATGAAGGGCAGACAAAGCCAGCAGGTGAAGCAAAGTGGAAGACGTCACCAGAGCTGGCCCACAACATTTTGGCACCTAAGGCGGGGAGCTCAAATGGAGCCCCCCTTCCTCCTCGCTTGGGCCAAAACTTTGAAAGGTCTCAATTCTGCCTTCCTGTTCTACTCCTCTCATGGTGTTGGGTCTAAACTTTTGGTGAACTTTGGAGCCAAAACACACCCAGACTGGCCGTCTCTGCATAATCCTTTCTGAACCCTTTATTGAACAAAGCACTGACCTGCAAACTACTCATGACACCCCCTTTATCAAGGAGCCATTAGCCTTTATCTCTATGCATTTACTTGTTAAACTTGCTTTTCCTGTAAAATCTTAATTGAATATGCATGACCATTATCTTTTATTAATCACTTTGTTTACTTCTGTGTATAAATATTGATGCTCACCCCTAATAAAGGGGCCACACTTATTCTAAAGCTTTTGGGTTAGTGTGAGCCCGTTGATCAACGCATTGGTGTCTGGTCTCTGACAGAATTATGTGCCCATAACCACTCCGCACGAACTCGGGTGCTGGAGAGGTGAGTAAGGACTTGCTTTATTACCTAACAATTTGGGGGCTCGTCCGGGATACCTTCTGGTGCGGTACCTCTGTCCAGTGGTCAGACCACTCATATATGAATTGGCAAGGCGCCACAGGAGATTTCGCCCAGCCAATTCAATATTGAGGGGTCGTGTATTGGACAGCAGGGTAAACGCCAGTTGGAGGGCTCCTGTCAGACACCATGGGTCAAGGGACTAGCGTGCCTCTTGAGAGTCCGTTGGGGATTGTAAATAAGTTATGGAACGAAGGGAAACTCCCAGTACAGACAGGAATGTCTAGGAAGAAATTGTACACACTATGTGTAAGGAATTGGACTGGGTATACCGCGGTATTGGCCGACCCGGAGATGAGGTGGCCTTCGTATGGCTCTTTCGAACAGGCTGCCTTAAGAGGAGTAAAGAGCCAGATCGAAAAAGACCATCCGGGACAGTTATGTTACTGGTTTTGTTGGGACACAGCAGCAGAGCTGTGGAAATCTTTAAAAATTATGGCAGTCAGGTACTCTCCCGAGAGTGAACACCCTCCAGGTTATTTCGATGAAGGGTGTAGACCACGGCGTGTTTTGACTCGTCAGCTGGTCCCCTCTGCACCTGCCCCTATTCCTCTGCAGGGGGACTCTCTCCTTGTAGCAGAGGGGAATCTGCAGGATACCAGATTGGAATTTGTGCAGAAGGATGAGGAGGAAATGGAGGGGCAAACCTCGGGAGGAGTAGTTACTAGGCTTATGTCCAAGCAGGTACGGCAGGGTGCATGCCCCCCCCGAGGAAAGTATAGTTAGAGAGATGCCTTTACAGGTGCACGATCAACCTTATATGGGCAACGATGGACGATTGCAACATGCTAGTATTGTGGAATATAAAGGATGGCTAGAATGGGATTTGAAAGAGTGGGGACAGTTGTCAGGGTCTTTTGGGGAAAATCCCCGAAAGATCATAGAACTTCTAGAAAGATTGTTTTTAAGTTATAATCCTACTTATACGGATGTGGATCAGTTGTTAAGTAGAGTTTTGACCGGAGAGGAACGTAGTAGATTGTGGATGGCAGAAAGGACATGGGGAGATAGCAATGCAGTTAATCTTACTTGGATGGATAGGCGGGATCTGGCCGCTGGCTGGAATCCCCTAGACTGGACTCAGCCAAGGCTGACTCAGCTGCGAACGGATCGAGAGCGATTGTTAGAGAGACTCAAGGAAATGGCTCGCCGCTCGCCTAATCAGGCTAAGTTCATGCAGATTCGGCAGGAATCTGATGAGCCGCCCAGAAAGTTCTGGTCGAGGCTATTGGAGGGGGCCCGAATGTTCACTCAGATGGATCCTGACAGAGAAGCAGACCACCCTACTCTTATTTCATTTTTTGTGAATCAGTCGGTGCCCCCTGTAAGGGATTACTTCTTAAAGTTTCGCCCTGGTTGGGGAGGTGAGTCAGTCACTTCAGTGTTGGACGTAGCTGATTTTGCCTGGGAGAAAGAAAGGGAAAGTAGTAAAAAGAAAGAGAAAAAGGAAGAATATAAGCTGATGGCTTTAGCTTTTCACGGCGGTGTTCGAGGCAAAGGCCGTGGCCGTGGCAGGGGATTCCAGGGTGCTTGGGGAAAGGGGTCCTGGCGACCCCAGCCATCAGGAAATTGTTTTCAGTGCGGACAGCCTGGTCACTTTAAACGTGAATGCCCCTGGGGACGCCCAGAGGGTCTAGTTGCATCCGCAGATGCTTACACAAGTGAGGAATACACCCCTGCACCACCAGCTCAGCCAATTCCCCAGGCCTGGATCAACTACGGGAAACAGCAGCAGCTGCAGCAAACTCAGCCTCCTCAATGACGGTACCCCGGGGGCGAAGGCAAACAATGTGATGGTCTTATTTCCTTAATGTCTTTAGCCGGCTCCTTTCTCACTTTCTCCCCTCCCAGCAAAGAGCCTCGTTTAACCCTTTCAGTCCAGGGACTGCCTGTCTCTTTCCTCATTGATACTGGGGCTACTTTCTCTCTTTTAAATCATGCCCCCTCTCCCTGGCTATCCTCTGAGGTTAAAACTGCGACTGGGGTGGAGGGCAACCCACAGTCTCTGGAACTCACTTTGCCTTTGAATGTTGTTTATGCTGATAAATGTTTTCCTCACCGTTTTCTTTTTTCCCCAGCTTGTCCGATCCCTTTGATGGGCCGGGATTTACTCTGTAAGCTTGAGGCTACTTTAACCTGCACTCCTGAAGGGGTAGGATTATTGATGACAGTGTTAGGAGATTCGGCCCCTACTCAGGGTAATTGGGAAACACCCCTCTCTCTCTCCCCTGACCTCACTGACTTGCCTTCAACCCTCTGGGGAATTTCTGACACTGATGTTGGCCTGCTCCTTTCGGCAGAGCCCGTAAGGATTCAGGTAAAGCCTTCCTTAACCCCCCCGTCAGTCCCTCAATACCCCCTGTCGCTGGAAGCCCGGGAGGGCATCCGCCCCATTATCGAGGGATTCATTGCACAAAAGCTAGTCCGCCCTCAGCGCACTCCCTGTAACACCCCTATACTGCCTGTCAAAAAGCCTCCTAAAAAGGACGGAGACCCTGTTTGTTGGCGCTTTGTACAGGATCTACGAGTTGTTAATCAGTATGTGGTCCCTCTTCATGCAGTAGTCCCTGACCCAGCTACTATCATCAGCCAAATCCCCTGGGATGCTGAGTGGTTCACTGTTATTGACTTAAAATCAGCTTTTTTCAGCATTCCTGTGCACCCAGACTCTCAGTATCTCTTTGGTTTCACCTGGGAGGGACAAAGTTATGTCTGGCAACGACTTCCTCAAGGCTACAGAGACAGCCCCACGATTTTCAGCCAGTGCCTCCGCCACGACTTGGAAGGTTTCACCAGTCCGCAGGGATCCACATTGGTCCTATACGTAGATGACATCCTATTAGGTAATCGCGAAGAAGCTGCCCTCCACATCGATGGTAAGGCACTTTTATTATACCTACACACCAGAGGCCAAAAGGTAGACCCTAAAAAGATTCAGTGGGTCTCACAGAAGGTCCGATATCTGGGCTTCCTGTTAACCCCAGAGGGAAGACAGATGGACCCAGCCCGCATAAAGACTATTCAAAACTGCCCTCTACCGAACACCAAGAAACAACTTCGAGGTTTCTTAGGATTAATTGGCTTCTGTCGCCCCTGGTTGCCATCCTGCGGGGAGTTAAGCAAACTGCTCCACCGACTCACTGCTAACCTTGCTCCTGACCCTTTGCAGTGGTCCCCGGACACTATTAAAGCCTTTCAGTTACTCAAGGACAGTGTGGCCTCCTCCATGTCTCTCCGCCCCCCCAATTACAGCAAACCCTTTCACCTTTTTGTCCACGAGAGGGGCAGAATTGCTAGTGGTGTCCTTACCCAGCTGAGCGGGCCCCACCATTTCCCGCTTGCTTTTTACTCTCAGCAAATCGACCCTGTCGCTCAGGGAACCCCATCCTGCACCCGGACTCTGGCAGCAGCTGCCCTGCTGATCACAAAGGCAAAGAGCCTAACCCTGGGTCATTTTACCACGGTTTGGACCTCTCATGCCTTGTCAGCCCTTCTGCGTAGGGGCACAACCCAAGTCTTTTCGGCCCATCGTCAGCAACAGCTAGAGGCCGAACTCTTAGAAGACACTAACCTAATTTTTGAAAGGTGTGGACCCCTTAATCCAGCTACCTTGCTTCCTGACCTGCCAGTCCTCCAGGATCAGCACGACTGTGTGGAAGTAGTTTCCAGCATCTTACAGATAAGGGACAACCTGTTTGACGTGCCACTGGACAATCCTGATTGCATCCTCTTCTCGGACGGAAGCTCCTTCTATGTTGATGGCAAGCGTTTCACTGGTTATGCTGTCACCTCTGAATGGGACATTCAAGAGGCCGCCTCACTGCCAGGCAACTGGGGAGCCCAAGCCGCTGAACTCTGTGCCCTGGCCCGAGCTTGCCAGTTGGCCGCTGGTAAGACCGTTACCATTTTTACTGATAGCAAATATGCTTTTGGAGTTGTGCATTGTCATATCCACCTCTGGAAGTTTCGAGGTTTCCAGACAGCTGCCGGTAAACCCATTCAGCACCTCCCCCTCATCCACAAGCTTTTGGACGCCCTCCAAAAACCCTCTGTCCTGGCTGTAGTTCACTGCCGGGCCCATACTAAAGATAGTAGCCCCGTTACCCGTGGGAATGCCCTGGCTGACGCCTCCGCCAAGAAGGCTGCCACCTTACCTTTAGCCATGCCCACATTGGCTATTGCAACCTCCTCCTTTACTCCACCGCACCCCGTACCAGTACCCGCTGCTGAACTACAATCGTGGGAGAGCCTCGGGGCCACTCTGGTCAAAGGGACCTGGCTTATGCCAGATGGCCGAGCCTGCCTCCCTCGCTCCACATACCCCGTGGCAGTTCGCTGGCACCATGATAAAGGGGGTCACTACGGCACGCACGCCCTCGTGGACACTATCGCTCGCTTTTGGTATGCTCCAGGCATTCAACCCTATTGCCTATCAATAGTGAAAGCATGCAGCACATGTCAGCGTAATGGACCTGCTCCGCCTCTTAACAAAATTAAGGGTGGAAGACCTCCGCCTGCTGCTCCATTTCAACATCTTCAAATTGACTTTGCAGATATGCCAAAGGCTTTTGGGAAAAAGCACCTCCTTGTTTTGGTTTGCCCTCTGACTTCCTGGGTCGAAGATTTTCCTACTGCTAATTGTACTGCTGCCACAGTGGCGAAGATTCTCCTTAGAGATATTGTACCCCGTTTTGGCATCCCTCTTGTGCTCGACTCAGATCGCGGACCTCACTTTACTGGTCATGTCCTTGGCCGTTTAGAACAAGGACTGGGCATTTCACACTCCTTTCATACACCCTACCACCCCCAGTCTAGCGGGAAAGTTGAGCGTATGAATAGGGAACTTAAGTTTACATTGGCTAAATACTGTCAGGAAACAGGATTAAAGTGGCCTCAGGTACTTCCCTTGGTCCTGTTTCACCTTCGTACTCGCCCAACCCGCGCATTGGGATTATCCCCCTTTGAACTGCTCTATGGACACCCCCCTTTCAAAGGCGGGGCGCTACCACGTGCTGATGTTTCACTATTGGGAGGGGATCATATGACCGCGTGTCAGTTTCTCTCCCTACAGGCTCGCCTCCGTACCCTTTGGAAAGCCTCGCAGTTTTCCCAGACCGTGCCGCTGGAGGAACAAATCCACCCGCTCCAACCAGGGGACTTCGTCTGGGCCAAAAAGTTCGTTCGTGACGACACCCTCCAGCCAAGGTTTACTGGACCCCACCAGGTTCTTTTGACAACCCAGACTGCAGTGTTCCTGGAAGGACGCAAATCTTGGATCCACCACTCCCACGTCAAGCCAGCCGTAGTGGACCACAGTGACGGACCAGCAGCTCTTGTCACCACTGAGGACACTGCCTTCGACCAGTGGACCAGCTTACCTCTCTCAGACATTAGACTTAAATTAACTCGGAAAAAATGAGAGGACCCTTTATTCTGACAACTGTATGTTTTTTATGCTTTTTTAGTTTATTTTCTGCTTATGAAGATAATGCTTTTATTAGATATTCCCACGAGGTTAAAACTCGTATTTTAGGAAATAGAAGTGATTGCTGGGTATGTACTCAATTTCCAGTAAATGCAGCACAGGGACTCCCCTTCACACCCATTCCCCTAACCACTGCTAATATGACTTGGATGCCACCGACTAGAATAAAAGATCCAGTCCAACCCAATCTTACATGGGACAAAACAGAAGTGCCAATTAACAAATATCTCAGGGTAACCAATCAAACAGGATCACTGTGTTTTGTTAAAGAAAAAGGGTCAACTTTTGTGGGAACAAGTAAATGCAACATATATTTTAATGGCACCGCCTTTAGTAAAAATCTTGGCTTCAAGCCTTGCGCATCCCACTTATCCCATATGTGGATCCCTCACCCCGATCCAACCTTTTCAACTTTTTCATGGAGGGGCAGGTTTTCAGAGTCAGTTTTTAAAAAGCCCTGCTCAGATCTCGAGGGTGTCCAACTAATTGTTAAAGGATACACAATTGCCTTCTACAACTGCTCAAGCAGTACTACACTGCCCTTTGAGGACAACACTACCAAATTGTGCCTCTGCAGTTCACACAACGACCCCTCTGCGTTACCAGGGGAACAGTGGTACAACGGGTGGTGGGTTACCTCCTACTTTGAGAAATGGAATACCCAAAACGCATTATATGGAACATACTGGGTGTGCGGGCCCAAGGCTTATTATTTTCTCTCCCCTGATTGGGCAGGGTCATGTTATTTGGCATGGCTTGCACCGCCTTCTCGCATCTCCCTCACTCCCCCTCATTTTCCCCACGTTCGTAACATCCGTGAAACTGACAGAGATATTAATCTCCGTGATGGTTTGTCCTGGCAGCGGTGGGCTGGTCACACTAGCTTGAAGGGTGCTATCATCCGTCTACAGGGACTATTAGAATCTTTGACCAATGAAACTGCAACCCTATTTGAAAATCAGGCCGGGGAAATGTCCCAGCTGCGCCAGTTAGCTTTGCAAAACAGAATGGCTTTAGATATGATGTTAGCAGCCCAGGGAGGAACTTGCGCCCTCATAAATGAAGAATGCTGTGTTTTTGTAAATGACACCTACTCTGACACTTTTCAACGTACCAAACACCTAAGGGAAATGGCTAAAAACTACTCCTCTGGCCAGCCACCTTATAATTGGTGGGGAGCCTTATGGAATTGGCTGCCCGGATTTGGGTGGGTTAAAAACCTCTTGGTGGGTGTTGTTGGGGCCATAGTAGTCCTTATAATACTGTGTTGCTGTATTCAGTGTGTCCCCTCCCTCATAAACTCATGTAAGTCAGTTTATTCTTTTCCCACTTCAGCTAAAAGCCTTACTCTCTTCGAATTGGCCCAGGCTGAAATTGCCAAGCGGCCCTTGAGATCTTGAAATAGGGTGTAGCTTTTTGATTAATAGTTATCTCAAAGCTACAAATGGAGGAATGTTGGGTCTAAACTTTTGGTGAACTTTGGAGCCAAAACACACCCAGACTGGCCGTCTCTGCATAATCCTTTCTGAACCCTTTATCGAACAAAGCACTGACCTGCAAACTACTCATGACACCCCCTTTATCAAGGAGCCATTAGCCTTTATCTCTATGCATTTACTTGTTAAACTTGCTTTTCCTGTAAAATCTTAATTGATTATGCATGACCATTATCTTTTATTAATCACTTTGTTTACTTCTGTGTATAAATATTGATGCTCACCCCTAATAAAGGGGCCACACTTATTCTAAAGCTTTTGGGTTAGTGTGAGCCCGTTGATCAACGCATTGGTGTCTGGTCTCTGACAGAATTATGTGCCCATAACCACTCCGCACGAACTCGGGTGCTGGAGAGGTGAGTAAGGACTTGCTTTATTACCTAACAATGGTGCTGCTCTGCTACCTACCTCAATAAAGGAAACTAACAACTTAAAATCCCTTGTTCAAAAATTTTAAGCAACACTTAACTTTCAAACTCCCGAACAGCAAATGTAACTTTTCTTGGGTGCATAGCAAACACTGGCATTTTTAACTGTTTGCATAATCAAAGTGGTGCTTTCCATGCCTTCTTGGTTGCAAAGATCTGAACTGCTTTCTGCTGAAGGTCCGCAGTTTGGGCCAGCTCATGCTCTGTTGAGATCGTTGCAAGGCTGACCAGCCTCTCCTGTGTCATCGTGGAGTGTAGATGGGTTTTTATTAACTTGAGCTTGGAGAAGCTGCATTCTCCACTGGCAGCTGTTACAGGAAGTGTTAGAAGTATGCACAGAGCAATGAAAGCATTTGGAAAGAGAGTGGTCATCTTATTTGTGGACATATATTCCAAAATAGCCTTTGGAGCTGATCCTGCTGAAATGTACAGGGCTACCCGGGGGGGGAGGGGGCAAGTGGGGCAATTTACCCCAGGCCCCGCAGGGCCCACCCCCAAGAATGCTGTGGCCTCAGCCCTGCCTCCACCTTCCCCCCATCCCCCAGCGCCTCACCGCACTGCGTCCAGGAGCGGCCCTGGACAGAGCTAAAGCAGCATGGCTTGGGCGGGGCCTGAGCTCCTCCCACTCAGAGCCACATGGTAAGGGGGCAGGGCTGCAAGCTCCAGTCCGGCCGGAGCCAGGCCGCTGCAGGGCTGTCCAGGGCCCCGGGCAGCTCCTGGACGCAGTGCGCTGAGGCTCTGAGAGAGAGGACAGGCGGGGGTAATCCAGGAGCGGCCCCCGACAGAGCTAAAGCGGCGTGGCTTGGGTGGGGCCTGAGCTCCTCCCCACTCAGAGCCATGTGATAAGGGGGCAGGGCTGCAAGCTCCAGGCCGACTGGTGGGAAAAGACAGTTACTCCCCTTTGTAACTGCTGTTCTTCGAGATGTGTTGCTCATATCCATTCCAGTTAGATGTGCGTGCGCCGCGTGCACGTTTGTCGGAAGGTTTTTACCCTGGCAACACTCGGTTGGTCGGCTGGGCACTCCCTGGAGTGGCGCTGCCATGGCGCCGGATATATACCCCTGCCGACCCAACCGCTCCTCAGTTCCTTCTTGCTGGCTACTCCGACAGTGAGGAAGGAGGGCAGGTTTGGAATGGATATGAGCAACACATCTCTTATCGATAAACTAGGCAAATACAATTTAGATGGGGCTACTATAAGGTGGGTGTTCAATATCTTCATCAACGACTTAGATGTTGGCATAGAAAGTACACTTATTAAGTTTGCAGACGATACCAAACTGGGAGGGATTGCAACTGCTTTGGAGGACAGGGTCAAAATTCAAAACGATCTGGACAAATTGGAGAAATGGTCTGAGGTAAACCGGATGAAGTTCAATAAAGACAAATGCAAAGTGCTCCACTAAGGAACAATCAGTTTCACACATACAGAATGGGAAGAGACTGTCTAGGAAGAAGTATGGCAGAAAGAGATCTAGGAGTCATAGTGGACCACAAGCTAAATATGAGTCAACAGTGTGATATTGTTGCAAAAAAACAAACGTGATTCTGGGATGCATTAACAGGTGTGTTGTAAACAAGACATGAGAAGTCATTCTTCCGCTCTACTCTGCGCTGGTTAGGCCTCAACTGGAGTATTGTGTCCAGTTCTGGGCACCGCATTTCAAGAAAGATGTGGAGAAATTGGAGAGGGTCCAGAGAAGAGCAACAAGAATGATTAAAGGTCTTGAAAACATGACCTATGAAGGAAGGCTGAAAGAATTGGGTTTGTTTAAGTTTGGAAAAGAGAAGACTGAGAGGGGACATGATAGCAGTTTTCAGGTATCTAAAAGGGTGTCATCAGGAGGAGGGAGAAAACTTGTTCACCTTAACCTCTAATGATAGAACAAGAGGCAATGGGCTTAAACTGCAGCAAGGGAGATTTAGGCTGGACATTAGGAAAAAGTTCCTAACTGTCAGGGTGGTTGAACACTGGAATAAATTGCCTAGGGAGGTTGTGGAATCTCCATCTCTGGAGATATTTAAGAGTAGGTTAGATAAATGTCTATTAGGGATGGTCTAGACGGTATTTGGTCCTGCCATGAGGACAGGGGACTGGACTCGATGACCTCTCGAGGTCCCTTCCAGTCCTAGAGTCTATGAATCTATGAATCTCAAAGAACAACAGTTACAAAGGTGAGTAACCGTCTTTTCTTCTTCGAGTGCTTGCTCATATCCATTCCAGTTAGATGATTCCCAAGCCTTACCTAGGCGGTGGGGTCGGAGTGAGATGTGGCAGAATGTAAAATTGCTGAGCCAAAGGCTGCATCATCTCTTGACTGCTGAATCAGAGCATAATGCGAAGCAAAGGTGTGGACTGAGGACAGGTAGTTGCGTGACATATCTCCTGGATAGGTACACAAGCCAGGAAGGCGGCAGATGAAGCCTGAGCCCTGGTAGAATGCGCGGTGATGTGGCTTGGGGAAATATGAGCCAAATCATAACAAGTGTGGATGCACGCTGTCACCCAAGATGAGATCCTCTGAGAGGAAACAGGTAGGCCTTTCATTCGGTCTGCTACTGCGACAAAGAGTTGGGGCATTTTATGAAACGGTTTTATCCACTCAATATAAAATGCAAGAGCTCTGTGGATGTCCAGGGAGTGCAACTGTTGCTCCCGTCGCGTTGAGTGTGGCTTCGGGAAGAAGACCGGGAGAAAGATGTCCTGGTTAACATGAAAGGCCGAAACCACCTTAGGGAGGAAAGCCAGGTGCGGTCGCAACTGCACCTTGTCTTTGTGGAACATAGTGTACAGTGGATCCACCGTAAGAGCCCTAAGCTCGGATACTCGTCTGGCCGATGTAATGGCTACGAGGAAAGCTGTCTTCCAAGACAGGTATAGCAGTGAGCAGGATGCTAACGGCTCAAATGGGGGAAACATAAGTCTGGTTAAAACCAGGTTGAGGTCCCAGGTCGAGGCTGGGCGGCGTATGTGAGGGTATAAGCGCTCCAAGCCCTTGAGGAACCTTGAAACCATAGGGTGTGAGAACATGGAACGACCACCTTCGCCTCGGTGGAAGGTAGAGATGGCTGCCAAATGTACCCTCAGTGATGATACTGCTAGGCCCTGCTGTTTGAGAGACCAGAGGTAATCTACAATAGAGGGGATCGAGACCTCAGTGGGAGTAAGATTAAGCATTTCGCACCAACAGGAGAAACGCTTCCACTCGGCCAGGTACGTTGACCAGGTGGAAGGCTTCCTGCTACCCAGGAGAACTTGTCGTACTGATTCAGAGCAATGTAACTCTGACTGGTTTAGCCACGCAGCAGCCATGCGATGAGGTGAAGAGCCGGCAGGTCCAGGTGGCGAAGCCTGCTGTGGTCCTGAGTTATGAGGTCTGGGTGGAGTGGCAGGGTAATTGGGTTGGCTATCGACAGGTCGAGCAACGTGGTGTACCAGTGCTGCCTGGGCCACGCTGGAGCGATCATGATGATGCGTGCTCTGTCCCTGCAGAGTTTCAGCAGGACCTTGTGAACCAGCGGGAATGGTGGGAAGGCATAAAGGAGCTGGCTCTTCCACGGCATCAGGAAAGCGTCCAAGACCAATCCCAGGGAGAGACCTTAGAAGGAGCAGAACATCTGGCATTTCCTGTTCTCGCAGGAAGCGAACAGGTCTATGTGGGGAAATCCCCACTTCTGGAAAACAGAATGCATAACATCCGGGTGAATTGACCACTCGTGAGACAGGAAAGACCTGCTGAATCGAACCACCAGGGTGTTCCGAACGCCTGGGAGAAAGGATGCTACCAGATCTATCGAGTGGGCTATGCAAAAGTCCCAGAGTTGGATGGCCTCTTGACAAAGGGGGAGGACTGTGTCCCTCCCTGTTTGTTTATGTAGTACATAGCCGTTGTGTTGTCTGTAAAAACTGAGACACAACGGCCTCGCAACTGTTGCTGGAACGCCTGGCACGCCAGGCGGACTGCTCTCAGTTCTCAGACATTTATGTGTAATGCCAGCTCCTAAGATCAAAGGCCTTGAGTACGAAGGTGACCGAGGTGAGCACCCCAGCCGAGAGATGACGCGTCCGTCGTCAGGGACATTGAGGGCTGGGGCAGATGGAATGGCATCCCTGCACACACCAGGGAGGGAGTTAGCCACCATTCTAGGGAGCCTAGGGTGCTGGAGGGAATGGTGACTATTGTGTCTATCGGGTCCCTGCCTGGTCGGTATACCGAGTTGAGCCAAACTTGGAGAGGACGGAGGCGGAACCTGGCGTGTTTGGTTACAAACGTGCAGGCAGCCATGTGACCCAGGAGACCAAGACAAGTGTGACCCGAGGTTGTCGGGAAATTCTGTAGACCTCGGATGATTGTTGCCATCACCTGAAACCGTGGCTATGGTAAGCAGGCTCTGGCTAGATTGGAGTCCAGTATAGCTTCCTAACCTCTGCATGGGAACCAGAGTGGATTTTTCTATATTGATCATCAGGCCTAGACGTGTGAATAGTTCCTTGATGATGCCCACATGCTGAGTGACTTGTGTCTCGGAGGCCCCTCGGATGAGCCAATCGTCCAGATACGGAAAAACGTGTATCCGATGTCGGCGGAGGTAGGTGGCGACTACGGCCATACACTTTGTAAATACCCGTGGGGCTGTAGAAAGGCCAAACGGCAGGACCGCAAACTGGAAGTGCTGATGGTTGGCTACAAAGCGGAGATATCTCCTCTGCAGAGGAAAGATGGCGATGTGAAAGTACGCATCCTTCATATCGAGGGCAGCATACCAGTCTCGAGGATCCAAGGATGGGATAATGGTCCCCAGGGATACCATGCAAAACTTCAACTTTATCATAAACTGGTTGAGTCCTCGCAGGTCTAGGATAGGTCTGAGACCTCCCTTCGACTTGGGGATTAGGAAATAACGGGAGTAAAACCCCTTGCCCCTTTCGTCCATCAGTACCTCCTCTATGGCTCCTATGGCGAGGAGCGTCTGCACCTCTTGTAAGAGGAATTGCTCGTGAGAGGGGTCCCTGAAGAGGGACATGGTTGGAGGGCGAGGTTGAAATAAATTAGAGGTGGTACCCATACTCCACCGTGTGTAGGACCCAGCGATCTGAAGTTAACTGGGACCACGCCGGGAGGAAGTAGGAGAAACGGTTGGAGAAGGGAGGCGAGGGATCCTGGCCTGTAACTGGTATGCCGCCCTCGGGCGCACCCTCAAAAGTTCGTCTTTGGTCCTGGTGGTGGTTTCAAGGGACCTTGATTTTGGCCCCCTTGAGGTCCTGACGGTCATCTGCGACCACCTCGGCCGCGCCGCCTGCCAAAGTCCTGTCTTTGTCTAGGCACAGAGTATGGGCAGTGAGGCTGGAGACGGAAAGGCCTGCATTGGGTCACCGGCGTATGCATGCTGAGAGAGCACATTATGACCCTGTTGTCCTTCAGGCTTTGCAGCCTGGGGTCAGTCTTTTCGGAGAAGAGGCCTTTACCATCAAATGGTAAGTCCTGAATGGTATACTGCAGCTCCAGTGGGAGGTTTGAAACCTGAAGCCATGAGATGCGCCTCATGGCAACACCCGAGGCCAGAGTCCTGGCTGCTGAGTCTGCTGCATCCAACGAGGCCTGAAGGGAAGTTCTGGCCACCTTTTTCCCTTCCTCCAAGAAGGCAGTGAACTCTTGGCAGGAGTCTTGAAGGAGAAGCTCCGTAAACTTACCCACCGCCACCCAGGTGTTATAATTATAGCAGCTAAGCAAGGCTTGTTGATTTGCCACCCGGAGCTGTGGGGCCCCTGCCGAGTACACTATGCGGTCAAGTAGGTCCATTCGCCCAGCCTCCTTCGATTTCGGGGCTAGTGCCTGCTGGCCGTGGCGTTCCCTCTCATTAACAGACTGGACGACTAGTAAGCAGGAAGGAGGATGGACATACAAATACTCGTACCCTTTAGAGGGCACCATATATTTACGCTCGACTCCCCTGGCCACAGGAGGGATAGAGGCTGGGGACTGCCATTTAGTATCGGCATTGGCCTGGATGGTCTGAATAAACGGTAGGGCCACTCTAGTGGGGGCATCCGCCGATAGAATGTCCACTACCGGGTCCTCTACCTCCGGGACCTCCTCCACCTGGAGGTTCATATTGAGTGCTACCCTCCTTAGGAGGTCCTGATGGGCTCTCAAGTTGATTGGAGGAGGGCCCGAGGAGGATGTTCCTGCCACCGCCTCATCTGGAGAAGAGGAAAAGGAGATACCGGCGACGAGAGGGTCCTGGGTGGCCTGTTGCTCTTGGGCGATCTCCTGCTCCAGAGGAACCTGGGAGTCCGGTGGGTGAACTGGGGCTTCCTCCACAGCAGTCGGAGGGGGACGGCTAACCGTCGCCTCTGGCACTTGGTGCTCTGATGAGACAGAGTGGGACGGAACTAATGGTACTCCTTGGGCCTGGTGGTACGCCCAAGGTGTCCAGAAAGACCACCGATGGGGTCCTTGGTCCTGGGCCTGGGTCTCTTGGAAGACTCTAGTGGGCACATCAGAATCGCAGTCCTTAGCATAAGAGCTGTCTGCATGGGACGACACTGATGCGTGTCCGGATGGCCATGGAGGTGCTGAAAAGCCCTGGGCAGAGTCTCTGTCTCTAGCGGACCTTGCCCTACTCGGCACCGGGGACTGGTACTGGGAGGCATACCGGTACCGGGAACGAGATCGGGACCTGCGACCAGAGCAGTGCCGGGAGGTCGACTGAGATCTCGAGGCTCAACGTCGGGAGTGGCTACGGGAGTCACGGTGGCTGGACCGGGGCAGGGAACTGGAATAGTGCCGAGAGTAGCGGGCCGGCGAACAGGATACCGACCGGTGCTGCGAGTGCAACCGGTACCGAGGAGGAGAATGGTACTGGGACTGCGAGCGGCGTTGGGAGCAGGAGCACCGACAGGACCTGGAGCATTTGCGGGACCGTGATCGTGAACGGTGCCGCTCTGCTGTGCCGACAGAGGATGGTCTTATCAAGGGAGGCTTGCCGATAGACTGTATTACCCGCATCGGCGGTGCCGGGGGTTGAGGCAGCATCGACTCTGTCATGGCAATCAGATCCCTCGCCATTGAGAATGTCTCCAGCGTGAATGGAATGGTAAGCTCAACCACGGCTTGTGCCAGGGAGCTGACAGGCACCGGACTCGACGGCCCTCGTGGGACCGGAATCGATGGTGCCGACATCGTCGGTGCCGCGGCAGGTGTCGGTGCCGGGCGATCCGACTTAGACGAGCTCTCTGGCTGCAGTGCAGGTGGCACGGAAGCAGCAGGAGTCTTAGGCTGTCTCGACCTCAAGGAGAGGGAGTGGTGCCAAGTCGACTTTAGTACCGGCGACAGCCGGTGCCGAGAGGCCTTGGCAGTACCGGCGCGATCCGGTGCCGAGGAGGTGTTTCTGCCTGCCGATTGACCAGTGGAGGGGTAAGAGCTGCCTCCGTGAGGAGCTGCTTTAGCCAAAAGTCCCACTCCTTTTTTGTTCTCAGCTTAAAAGCCTTGCAAATGTGACACTTATGTCAGGTGAGATTCCCCGAGGCACTTAAGGCAGGAGTCGTGTGGATCTCCTGTCTGCATTGGCTTATGACAGGCCGAGCATGGTTTGAAACCCGGTGAACCGGGCATGGGCCCCGGCACCGGGTGCGGGGAAGGGGATAATCCCCGAACCCCTCTTAACTATACACTAACTATGAACAATAAAAGTTAACTATATAACTTTGAACTATATACACAACAAAATAACTAAAGAACTACGAGTAGCTAGGGAGGTAGAGGTCAGTGAAACCGCACTCCACTGTTCCAACAACCGACACGGGCGGTAAGAAGGAACTGAGGGGCAGTTGGGTCGGCAGGGGTATATATCCAGTGCCATGGCGGCACCACTCCAGGGGGCGGCCAGCCGACCCACCGAGTGTTGCTATGGTAAAAATCTTCCAACGAACGTGCACGCGGCAAGCGCACACCTAACTGGAATGGATATGAGCAAGCACTCGAAGAAGAACTTAGGCACCGCTGGGGCCACGCCGCTGCAGCACTGTAGAGGGCCACTCCTGGACGGGACACGCTGAGGCTTCGGGAGGGGGGAAGGGGAGGTAAACAGCAGGGCCGGGAAGGGGGGATTGGATAAGGGGCAAGGAGTCCTGGGGCAGTCAAGGGACAGGGAGGGGGCAGAGGTTCTGGGGGGGGAGCTCAGGGGATGGGGAATGGGGGGTTGGATTGTAGGCATTCCAAGAGTCTGTTAGGACTCGGTGGGGGTGTGTGGATAGGGGTCAGAGCAGTCAGGGGACAGGGAACAGGGGAGATTGGTGAGGTCTCAGGGTGGTGGTTGGGGAGGTGGTCTTGGGGGGGGCCAGTGAGGGGACAAGGAGCAGGATGGGTCGGGGATTCTGAGGGGGGCAGGAAGTGGATGGGGATCAGATAGGGGGCAGGGCCAGGTTGTTTGGGGAGGCACAGCCTTCCCTACCCTAAAGCTCATTCAGCAATTTGAGGCTTGCAGACAGCTATTTAACACAAAGAGCCAAGCTGTTATCTTTTCCATGGGGGAGGGATCACATGAGAAGAGCAATATCCTAAACTATCTACCTCCTTCCCAACCCTACCAAGGGAGATCCCCCTCCCCTGCATTCCCCAAAGCTCCAGAGGGGCTAATTCAGTGGTTCTCAAACTTTTGTACTGGTGACCCCTTTCACATAGCAAACCTCTGAGTGTGACTCCCTTCCATATAAATTAAAAACACTTTTTAAATATATTTAAGACTATTATAAATGCTGGAGGCAAAGCGGGGTTTGAAGCAGAGGCTGACAGCTCGCGACCCCCAATAATAACCTCGTGACTCCCAGAGGGGTCCCGACCCCCAGTTTGAGAACCTCTGGGTTAATTTAATTTTAGCACCCTGTGTCCATTCACATGCATGTTCTATTTTGAGCATTTCAGTTTTCACAACATAGGCTCATCCCAGATTCTGGAAGAAGCTCAAATGCTCAGTTTGTGGAGTATGTACATACGCTATACTAAAGACAAACCCACAGTAACTGTCTCCAGTTTGTGAGGGACCCTGTGGAGCCAGTCTCTAGGAAACTGACACACTCATGGAGGTTAAGTCAATTAATGGCTATTAGCCAGGATGGGTAAGGAATGGTGTCCTTAGCCTCTGTTTGTCAGAGGGTGGAGATGGATGGCAGGAGAGAGATCACTTGATCATTACCTGTTAGGTTCACTCCCTCTGGGGCACTTGGCATTGGCCGCAGTCGGTAGACAGGATACTGGGCTGTCTGGACCTTTGGTCTGACTCAGTATGGCCATTCTTATGTTCTAACCTAAATGAACCCAAAGTTATGGAGACAGATATGAGTCAAGGAAGTGAGCAGAGTATTAGAAACCTGGAAAAATCTCCGATTGGATGTTCTCAGACATTTGGTCACAAGCTGAGGTGGTTCAAAAGTTTTGGATTTTTTTTAAGCAGAATTTTTATGTTTCTTTAAACAAACACAGCAAGCAGCAAATATTTGGCCACACACTTCTGAAACCCCAAACCATGTTCAGGTTTTGGCAGACTAATTTCAGCTTTTCAATTAAAAAGACCACAACAAATTTTAAAGGAAAGCAGACGTCCGTAATTTTTTTCTGCTTTTTAAAACCCCCTAGTTTTTATCCAAAAAAAATTTTCATGGAAAATTCTTGTCCAACCCTTTTAATGATCTTCAGTGCCTTTCAGCACTAGCTGATGCTGAGAACCAGTGATACCTTGTAAAGATGACTTGAAAAGAAGTTTTCTCAAAACTGGGTTTGTGCTGAGATGCGGAAGGTTTTCAAATATATATTTTTCCCAGGGCTGCCCCGAGGGTGGGGGGGCAGTAGGCAATTTGCCTTGGGCCCCACAGGAGGCCCCACGAGAATATAGTACTTTATAGTATTGCAACTTTTTTTATGGAAGGGGCCCCTAAAATTGCTTTGCCCTAGGCCCTGTGAATCCTCTGGGGGGCCCTGGAAATGAACTGAAAGCCCTTTCAAGATACATCACCTAAATCACTCACATCAATATCACACGTCATCATGTGTCAACACTGTCTTTAGTGCCCTGCATTGCTGGTGTAGGTCTTCTTCAGGTATAGTGAGGAGTTTTGGAATATCATACATCTCAAATATACTGCCGTGTTCCTTGAGCTGCATGAAACGTTCTTCAACTGACTGTATTACACAATCTAGCACCTGGTTAAAGAATTCAACTTTGAATTGTTGTTTGGGGTCTCTAATGGGATTATCCGGTGCCTCTTCGGTGACTCTTGTATTCTTGAATGGGTGGGAAAATAGCTTGAGGGTGACATTCCTCTGCCAACTTCTGTGCATTCTTCAGAACATTTTGAAATCCCTCATCTGACCAGTAAGACTGTAGATATCACTTTGCTTTGTCCAGTTGTTCCATTGCTCCAGATATATCAAGGTCATCACCTTGGAGTCTCTTGCTTACAACATATATTTCAAACAGTTTGTCATGCCACAACACTAAGCCACAGAAATTTGAAGTTATGTATGTTTCTGGTGATTCCATTTTCCTCCGCCACTGTTCTCCCACAAACAGTTCCTGTCATAGCATTATCCTCCAGAATGGCGACTATGGCGTCATCTATCTTCCCAATTTGGTGTTTGATGGGCTTTATCACCTCTACTCAACTTTCCCATCGTCTGGCTCTCAGTGGTTTCAGTGTCAGAGAGGCTGTTCCCAGATGTTGCTTCAAAATTTACCATCGATGAGTTGATGCAGAGAAAAATACATAGCTGCGTTGAATTACATTAAAAAATTCAGCAGCCTCACTAGAAGCTGATGCTGCATCACTGACCACCAAGTTCAATGAATGAGAACTGGATGGGACAAAAAAAGCTTGAGGGTTTAACTCTCAGATCTGTGTCTGAACTCCTCTGTTCTTTCCTCATGTTGGCACCATTATTGTAGCCCTGATCTCTCATGTCAGCTATCGTGACTTCCGTATCTTCCAGCTTTTTAAGAAGCACATTTGTCGTACCAGCTCCTGTAGTATCAGCAATGTCAGTAAATTCTAGAAAATGCTCTCTGACAGTCACCATTGCAGGGACATTTTCACTAGGTTCTGTTGTTGTTACAAAATGCACCATTAAAGTAATTTGTTCCGTATGGCTGATGTGCAGTTCAGAATAACAGAGTAATATCTTGCTGACTCCAGATCTTTCACAATCTTCTGTTTGACTGTTGTTGCCAGTAACTGTATGATCTCATTTTGAATGGTTTTTCCAAGGTAGCGGTGTGTGTACGTTTCTTGGGTGGTGACTCTTCTTAGATGCTCCTGGAGTATAGCATCAAACTCAGCCATCAGCTCCACAATTTTAAGGAAGTTTCTATTGTTTGGCACATACAGCTGATATGAAGTGCCATGCATTGCTAGGTTTTGGGGAGCAAGCATTCTCACAATGGCAATGAGCCTTTTCAGAACATTTTGCCAGTAAAGAGATTCTGATGCATTCTTCTCTTGATACTGATCATCTATGGTGACCTTTAACCTTAGCCTCATCTCAAGCTCTTTCCACCTATGGAATGCTCTCTGGTGATTTGCTGCCTTTTCATGGCATGCCAGATTTCTAGCCAGATTTTTCCAGTCCTTTGTTCCTTTAGAACCCAATGTGGCTGGAACATTAGACTGGAAGACTTTGCAACAAAAACAGTATGCAGCATTCTGGGTTTTTGAGTACATAAGCCATGGCCTCTCCACTTTGTCACCATTGAGGATTTCACGCCAGTGATGTGTTGGATAGAAACTTCTATTTTCATTGTCTTTGGGGAACATGAAGTTTTTCACTTGCTGTGGCCCATGCAGTACAAGGAAGTCCTTCAGGCTACTGCTCAAGTGGGTCCACAGTCCTGGATCATCTAGACTTAAGGAACTAAGCTCGGCAGCAGCTGTTTCTTGTGCCTCCACCACACTCTTCTCTGAGCTACACTTTTCTTCAGGAATGTGCCTGGTTACATCCATTTGAAATGGAGATATGGATGCTGCAGTAGCTGTCAGGTCATCTGCAATCTGACTAACTGTAAGATCAGGTATCTTCTCACCACTCACATCCTCACTGGGGCCGGAAGGCTCAGCGTGAACATTTGTGTCTATGTATCTCAGGAGAGCTCCTTCCTGCTTAGACAGAAAAGCTTCCTTTGCTTTCTGTCTTTTTCTGAATGCTGCCCCAAGGGGCATTTTCTTCTTTCACTCATGGCTGCTGTTCTGTGCCAGCTAGAGTGGCTCTCAACACTCAACTGAAGGGGACAAATAAGCAGGCTGGTAGCAGGGCCTGAGTGAGGGAAGATATCAGAGTCTTAAGGGCCTAACAGGCTCCTACTACTTCAGTTAACTGCCTGTTCTCCTCAAGTGGGTTCAGGGAAGCAGCAGGAAACAGGAAGCTGCCTGAGAAGCTGGTGTGAATCAGTCCAGGCTCCTGGGAGTGCTCGAGAGGTACACAAGAGGCTCCTCCTCCTCTTCTCTCTCCCTGCAGCTCCTGCTGCTTTCTGTTATTCCCTCTCACCTTTTCTCCTGCCTGCCTGTTATGTCTCTTGTGCCCTCCTTCCCCCAGCACAGCACTCCACCATCTCTGTGCATCTAGAGCAGAGAGAATACATATGCACCAGCAGCCAACACAATTTTCTACACTCTGGGTCCTAGTGGCGCGCCCCCCTGCCACAGTCTGGCACCTGAGGCGGCCGCCTCAGTTCACCTCATGGTAAGGCCAGCCCTGGATGCCACTGTCCACTCTCAATGGGAGATAGAAGCAGCAGCTGCAGAAAAACTTCCTGCCTCCTGAAGCGAGATCATTGAACTTTAGAAACTATAACCAAGACACAGTCACCTTGCCATCCATTACTGGGCAGATACCATAGGGCAGAGCTCCTGTACATCTGTGAAAAGTGGAACGTTCCAGACAAGAGGGCTGAAAGTTCCCAGACACTGAATCTAGGCAAGAAACCTGCTTAGACCAAGCCAGTAACTTGCTGCAGTTAAATGTATGTTTCAAAGCATGTTTTCTCTGTAACCTTTCGTATTGCTTTCACTCTTACTAGACATCCCTTAATCAGGGCCGGTTCCAGGCACCAGCTTATCAAGCAGGTGCTTGGGGCGGCAACTCCGGAGCGGGGCGGCACTTTCAGGTATTCAGCAGCAATTTGGCAGAGGGTCCCTCACTCCAGCTCGGAGCTAAGGATCTCCCACTGAACGCAATTGCGGCTTTTTTTTTGTGGGGGGGAGCTGCTTGGGGTGGCAAAACCCCTGGAGCCGGCCCTACCCTTAATTCTAGGTTCCATGCGAATACATTTATTTTTAGTTTTACAACAAACCATCTCGGTGCTGCAGATCACAATGAAGTGCAAGTCCTCAGCTAACCTAACAGGATAGGGCTGTGCGCTGTCTCTTTAAGAGAGCAGCAAAGTTACTGAAGTTCTGTGAGTGCTACGCTCAGGAGGATCTGACACTACAGGGCAGCCGGCTTTGGGGAGACTCAGGTTTGGGGGATGAGCTGGGGTGACTCGGCAAAGAGGAACTGAAGCTGGTGGAAGCCAGTGAAAGGCGCTGGTGCTGTGCGCAGGCTGCTGGTGTGAGGGCTCTGAACCAGGGCTGTACAATAGAGAGACACCCAGGGCTACAGGGCAGGCGATGACAGGACCCCTTTGTTGAGGGGTGCAGGGCTCCAAGTAACTGGCAATATGGCGTGGGGTCAGAAGTTTACATTCTCAGGCCTACGACTGCCTTTTGAGCTAAACAATATGTTCCTTTAAAGTTAGCATGAGTACATGTAATCATTTATCATTTTCTTGTGTTCTTTTGTTTATGGTACAAGTTGTAATCGATCAAAGGGGGGGGGTGTCAGTAGTATGGGTTAAGGATATAGTTACTTAAAAGATCCGGTAGTTAATGAATTGTAAATGATGAATTGTAGCACCTGTGAACATCTTTGTAAACAAGTAAGGTATATAAGACATGGCAACGGATAGTGATGCGTGCATGATCTGAGATTTTATATCTCCTTGCACCTTATTTGACTCAAATAAAGATACTTGCTTCTCCACTCCGGTGTGGTCATTGGGGATACGCACACCGGGCAAACGAACCCCAACTGTTGCCCCCCTGCAACAGCTTTGGCGACCGCGGCAGGACATCAGAGGCTGAAAATTAGCCTTGCCCGGACCCTCTCCGGTGGCCGACGGATTGAGACAATCGCTGATGTCCAGCGCGCACCGGTGCTTTCACCGGGGGCCTCAGCGAAGTCTGGTACGGTTGACCCCGGGAGGCACAATGGTGCAACGCCCCAGAAGGTGGAGAAGCTTTAGTCCCGAGCGACGGTGAGGAACCGGTCTCGGGGATAAGGTAGGATAAAAGTTAAAGGGTTTAATCTGTCACCTGCTAAGACCTGGGGACGCCCAGGGTCTCCCAGTAAGGAATGGGACAGGGACAGTCACAGGATAAGATAGCGTGCACGCCTTTAGAATGCATTCTGGTTGCATTCTCGGTAATTGGAAAATCTTTGGAATGGATCCACTAACTAAGGGTAAATTAAAAAGGTATTGTACAATAGACTGGCCTCAATATCAGCTAGAGGACCAGGAATGGTGGCCACCGGAGGGTTCGATTAATTATAATATGATCCTCCAACTTCTCTTATTTTGTCAGTGAACTGGTAAATGGAATGAGCATATGTATGGTCAGATATTTATGTCATTATGGAACAGAAGAGATATTTTGAAGCAGTGTAATTTGATTCCAACAGGCTTAGGGAAGAGTTGTGAAAATGTTTAAAACTCATTTACTGTAATAGCAGGAGCGGGGTCACATTCAGCCACAGCACCCCCATTGTATGGTGACAAAGTCCCCTCAGCCCCACCAATTGAGCCCGCCACAGGTTTGTACTCTTTAATTACTGAAACCCAAATCGCTCGCAATGCTACGGCTACTCAGGAGTTAACCACTATGCAGGTGTACTCTCATGTTCCTTTTAATCCTGTGGATCTAGCGGCTTTCAAAGCGCAGGCAGGGGAATTCTCTACCAACCCCTCCCGATTTATTTCAGTTTTTGAAGGCTGTCTGGTTAGTCATAAACCTGACTGGGATGACTGCCAGGTACTTCTGTGAACACTCCTCTATGAAGTGGAGCGAAACCAGGTTTTAGCTAAGGCACGGGCAGAAGCAGAACGGAGATATGAACAAAGTCCTGATGCTTAGAAGGAGGCCAGGGAGGAATTACAGAAAATTATAGATAAATTCCTGCAGTGTGGGGTATTACAGGAGTGTCACTCAGCTTGGAATACCCCTATCTCACCAGTCCAGAAACCTGATGGTAGTTATCGATTGGTGTAGGACTTAAGAGCAGTCAACGAGCGGGTTAAGACTCTACACCCCCTCGTGCCCAAGCCATAGAAGCTGCTAGCCTCTGTGGGGGGACAGTATTCATGTTTCTCAGTTTTTGATTTAAAGGATGCCCCAGTCCCAGGAAATTTTCTCCTTCGAATGGGAAGACGCAAACAGGAATAAAAGGCAGCCGTGTTGGACGGTGCTGGCACAAGGATTTAAGAACTCCCACACTCTCTTCGGTCAAGCTTTATCTCGGGACTTGGAAAAATGGGAAAATAAGAAGAAAGTCGTTCTCCTGCAGTACATTGATGATTTATTAATAGCAGCAGTGGGACTGGAAGTATGTCTCCAGGCAACCGTAAGTCTTTTAAACTTTCTCGGGCTGCGGGGGTATCGCGTGTCAAGAAATAAAGCCAAAATTGCCATCCCTGAAGTACGTTACCTAGGCTTCCAGATCAGACAAGGGGAATGCCAGCTCTCAAGGGGGAGGCTTGAAGCTATTTGTCGAGTTTCTACTCCCCGAAATCGCAAGCAGCTCAGAGTATTCCTGGGAATGGCAGGATTTTGCCCCATATGGATTCCAGAGTTTGGACTACTAGCTAAGCCACTGTATGAATGTGTTAAAGGGACCGATCAGAAACCATTTTACTGGACAACAGAGGCAAATAATGCCTTTACCTTAATAAAAAGAAAATTGATGGAAGCCCCAGGCCTGGGTCTGCCCAATCTTTCTAAGCCCTTTCAATTGTATGTACATGAAAGAAAAGGTGTGGCCCTGGAACTACTTACACAGTTATTGGGCTCTTGGAAACGCCCAGTGGCTTATTTCTCCAAACAATTGGATCAGGTTGCTAAGGGGTGGCCGGCATGCCTACGGACAGTTGCAGCTACAGCTCTGGTGTTAGAGGAAGCAGAAAAACTGACTTTGGGGGGGGGGCTGTTCAAGTATACACTCCACATATGGACCAAGCCTTACTGGACACAAAGGGGGGTCTCTGGCTCACCCAAGCTCGGGTAGCCCGGTATCAGGCTAAGCTCTTAAAGAACCCCTAAGTTACCCTGCAGGCTTGCCCCTCCCTTAACCCAGCCACCTTGCTGCCAGAAACAGAGGGCCAAGAGCATGACTGCTTGGAAGTTATAGATGCCCAGTATTCCAGCCGTCAGGATTTAAAAGAGCAACCTCTTGCTAACGCAAACTATGAGTGGTACACGGATGGCAGTAGCACTGTTGTAAATGGACTTAGAAGGGCGGGTTATGCCGTGGTGTCTCTCCATGAAACTGTGGAGGCAAAAAGCCTGCCCCCCGGGACTTCAGCCCAGCTAGCCGAAATAGTGGCTTTAACTCGTGCGCTTGAATTGTCAAAAGGGAACAGGGTTAATATCTTCACAGACTCTAAATATGCTTTTGGTGTACTACATGCCCACGCAGGTTTATGGAAACAAAGGGGATTATTGACAGCTCAAGGCTCCCTGGTCAAGCACGGGTTACAAATTCTTCAGCTTTTGGAGGCCGTACAACTCCCCTTAAAGGTAGCAGTAATGCACTACAGGCTCATCAAAAGAAGGATCACAGTATTAACCCAGAAACACTGCTAAGACTGTGGCTCTTAACCTTGTTAAAGAGATTTTTCCTAGATTTGGCCTGCCTCGATGGATGGAGTCTGACCAGGGAACACACTTCACCTCAAAAATTGTCCAGAATGTCTCGGATATCCTCCAGCTCAACTGGAAACTTCACACTCCTTGGAGGCCACAGGCCAGTGGAGTGGTAGAATGTACTAATCAGACACTCAAAAGGCATCTAGCCAAGATATGTCAGGAAGCGTCTTTAAAGTGGCCTGATGCCCTACCTTTGGTTTTACTCCGCATTCGAGCTCTTCCTAAGGGAAGAACTGGTTTAAGCCCCTTCGAGATTATGTTTGGAAGGTCATGGCCTGTGAATGGTACCCTGATCCTGCTAGGGGAATGGGAGGCTGGGTGTGGATATTTGTCTCAGTATATGTGTTCTCTGTCTGCTGTTTTATGTTCTTTTTACAGGTACATTAAGGACTCTCAGCCACTCCCTTTGGATGCACCTGTCCATTCCCTACAGCCAGATGACTTCATCCTTGTCCGTACCTGGAAGGACGAACCTCTCCAGGAGAAGTGGAAAGGACCCTATCTCGTTTTACTGGTGTCCCACACGGCAGCTAAAGTAGAGGGACACAAAAGCTGGATTCACTACTCCCGATTAAAAGCTGTACCTCCACCGCAGAATCCAGACCCCGAGCAGTGGACGGTCCAGCCTACTGGGACCAGAACATCGGAAGATTTGGGACTCAAGTTATTGTTTAAACTCAAATCACTCTAATTTGGCCATGTTTTTAATACTTGTATGGGTGTTTACTGTTTCTGGACAGTTGGCCCCTTTATCTTTCCGCTCCCCAGAAAATAACTGGTGGGCTCTTTTAGCTGCCACAGCCTCTAATTCTTCTCACTTTTGTGTAGGGAGCGGTTACACTTTAGGGTCTGTATTTACTACTTGTTTTGTGGGAGTAGCTATGCCCTTGCAAGAAATTCACAAATATACTAAACTTGCTGGTTTCAATATTAAATTGATAGCTGGGCATCTGTCTCAGTTTGGTTCTATCTCAAATCCTAAACCCTATACAAACCAGCATTGTCTTCAGATTAGGCTAATGGCCGTGTCCTCAAATGTTATTTCCTGTTTTGCTATTGTAGGGGCACGGAAGGTTGATACTAATTTGACCAACCATGAGATGAATTGTTCTGTTTCCCCAACCCCGACTTCTTATTTTTATGCACACTTATATCTTCCCCGTGGGTGGTTTTTGCTCTGCGGACTAACTGCATTTACCTATGTCCCAGCTAACAGTTCGGGAGGCCCTTGTTCTCTCGGACGATTAACCATGGGGGTTGTCCCTGGCCATGCTCTAGTTTTAAAGACACCTGGACCTATCCGAGCCCGGAGGGCTTGGTGTGGCCAGCCTCTGGATGAAACATGTGATTGTAAGGTAAACTTGGTGTCTAAATCTCAGGCCATAGCCCTTGCTACTTCATTGGTCGGAATCCCAGGCCTGGCCTTAGATGCAGAGCTCCAGCTTGCTAAAGTGGCCTATGCCCTCGCCAAATCCATTAATCTAACTTCCACTTTAATCTCTGATTTGGCCTCGGAACTCACAGGGGTCTGAGAAGGGATACTCCAAAAATCGAGCTGCAATAGATTACCTCCTCTTAAGGCATAATCATGGCTGTGAGAAATTTAAGGGTCTCTGTTGCTTTAACCTTTCTGATCACAGCCAAAGCATTGAAAATAGACTGGCTAAGTTGCGTGACATTGTCACTAACATAACGCAAAATAGTGACAATAATTGGTGGGGTTCTTGGGGTTTTGGTAATTGGTTTGGGTGGCTTAAAAGCATTTTTACCTCCCTGCTAGTAGTGATAGCGATTGGTTTGCTCTTCTGCTGTGGTCTGCAGTTAGGAGTGCCGTGTTGTAAAAGTTGTCTTTCTGCCCTCCATCAGCCAACAGAAATGTACCCCCTTAGGGCAGTCTCGCTGTCAATATCAGGTGGCTTGCCCTTTGACCTTATTCTAAGTAATGAATATGAGAAAACTCAACGAAAGACCTTTGAGTATTCTCAAAGGGGGGATTGTTGAGGGGTGCAGGGCTCCAAGTAACTGGCAATATGGCGTGGGGTCAGAAGTTTACATTCTCAGGCCTACGACTGCCTTTCGAGCTAAACAATATGTTCCTTTAAAGTTAGCATGAGTACATGTAATCATTTATCATTTTCTTGTGTTCTTTTGTTTATGGTACAAGTTGTAATCGATCAAAGGGGGGAGGGTTAGTAGTATGGGTTAAGGATATAGTTACTTAAAAGATCCGGTAGTTAATGAATTGTAAATGATGAATTGTAGCACCTGTGAACATCTTTGTAAACAAGTAAGGTATATAAGACATGGCAACGGATAGTGATGCGTGCATGATCTGAGATTTTATATCTCCTTGCACCTTATTTGACTCAAATAAAGATACTTGCTTCTCCACTCCGGTGTGGTCATTGGGGATACGCACACCGGGCAAACGAACCCCAACTGTTGCCCCCCTGCAACACCTTCCTGGTCTGGGTTGAACCCCACAGCATCACTTGACCCATTTGACCGGAGACCACTGCTTTGGTATCACACACACAGCACTGGAATTTGCTGACAGCAAAAGAAAAGGAAATTTATTTGAAGAGAGACAAGAGACCCAAACAGAAACAGGAGGGATGGAGTCACATGGTCGTGTGCAAAACCAAAATCAGAAAGGTTGAACTAGGACCTACCCTCATTAGAAGTTCCCTTTTCTAGCTGATAAACTAGATCTTCAACCCAAAGTTCAGTCTGTCACAGGGTGCGCTAGCCCCAGCCTTCCACAAAGCACCCTGGAGGACAGTAAGATGAGGATCTGGGAAGGGGACAAGATCCCCGCAGGAGAACTTAATGACTGAGACAATCACTTTGCTAATGGGGGCTCAGAATCAGTAAGATGCTCAGGGTCAGTTTGACCAGAAAGAATGGGGGAGGGGCAGAGGATATGTGCTAGCTAATCCCTACTACTTCTCCCCACACAAAAGGCCCTGTGGGAATCAGCCCCTCAGTGGTGCTGTCTGAATGCAGCGGGGGCAGGGAAGAGGGGCAGAGGGGGTGAGTGATGAGGCAGCACCTCTCTACCCCTGTGCTCTCCCTCACCTCTGATCCCATCATCCCCAAACACTCGATAGCCCCAGCACCCAGCTCCCCCTGCTTCCCAGCTAAACCAGCCCCAGCCATTCAATCCCCAGTGTTCTTCCCAGAACCCATCACCTTGTTCCCTTAACGGTTGATCCTCCAGAGCCAAGCACCCTGGGGGATTTGGGGAGGGAAGGTGTAACCAGCACCCAGGGACACTCCCCCTGCAGGGAGTGGGGGAGCCCAGCCCAGGGGCAGGTGGAAGGTGGGGACAGGTGTGTAGAGTGAAGGTGGGGCCTGGCCCAAGTGTCCTTTTCCTTATCTCCATGGCAGGGGAATCCTGCGGGTTGCGGTGTCTGGAGGCAAGGGTAACGCACAGAGCCCTCTGCCCCCCTGCCCGGGGGCCGCAGGGATGTTGTACCAGCTGCTTCTGAGAGCAGCGCAGGGTCTGCGGCACCACAGGGGGCAATCCTGTGGCCCGGATCCAAAGCCCTGAGGGGCAGGATCTGGCCCACGGGCCGTAGTTTGCCAACCCCTGCCCTAAGGGGTCTCTACTCTGGGTGGGTTTGCTGCTGCTTTATACTCCTAGAGCACCAAATGAAGCTTCCCCCACATTCAAAGCCTCTCTCTTGTGGGGACCCTTCAATGTATGATAATGGGTAAGCTCTGAATGAATCTTTTCCCACGGTCAAGGTATTTCTAAGAGTTGTCTCTTGTGTGGTGTCGCTGGTGTTTCAGTGAGCGTTGAGCTGTTCTTGAAGCTTTTTCCACAGTCCAAGCCTTTTTGGCTTTCCTCTCTTTTGTAGATCATCTCACGTGAAATTAGGCCTGATATCTGCCTGAAACTTTTCCCTGTAGTTGAGACATTTGTGAGATTTATCTCCAGTATGGATTTTCTGATGTCTAATATGGGTTGATCTCTGAGTGAAACTTTTCCCACAGTTGAGGCATTTGTGGGGTTTGTCTCCAGCATGGATTTTCTGATGTCTGGTAAGAGTTGATCTCTGAATGAAACTTTTCCCACAGTCCAGGCATTTGTAGATTCTCTCTCCTGTGTGTATTCTCTGGTGTTTAAGAAGGTCTGAGCTGTCACGGAAGCTTTTCCCACAATCCAGGCATTTATGGGGTTTCTCTCTTTTGTGGCTCATATCACATGAAATCAGGTTTGAACTCTGAATGAAACTTTTCCCACAATCCAACCATCTATGAGGTTTCTCTCTTTTATGGATAATCTCATGTAAAATCAGATTTGATTGCTGAGTGAAACTTTCCCCACAGTCCAAGCATTTACAGAGTTTCTCTCCTGTGTGGATTTTCTGGTGTGTAGTAAGGGTTGATCTCCGAATGAAGCTTTTTCCACAGTAGAGGCATTTGTGGGGTTTATCTCCAGTGTGGATTTTCTGATGTCTCGTAAGGGTTGATCTCTGAGTAAAACTTTTCCCACAGTTGGGGCATTTGTAGATTCTCTCTCCTGTGTGGATTCTCTGATGTTTAAGAAGGTCTGAGCTGTCACGGAAGCTTTTCCCACAATCCAAGCATTTATGGGGTTTCTCTCCTTTGTGGATCATCTCATGTGAAATCAGGTTTGATCGCTGAGTAAAACTTTCCCCACAGTCCAAACATTTGTAGACTTTCTCTCCTGTGTGGATTTTCTGGTGTGTAGTAAGGGCTGATCGCTGAATGAAGCTTTTCCCACAGTCCAAGCACTTGTGGGGTTTCTCTCCTGTGTGGATTTTCCGATGTGAACTAAGGGTTGATCTGTGAGCGAAACTTTTCCCACAGTCGAGGCATTTGTGAGGTTTAGCTCCAGTGTGGATTCTCTGATGTCTGATAAGGATGGATCGCTGGGCGAAACTGTTCCCGCAGTTGAGACACTTATAGGGTCTCTCTCCTGTGTGTACTCTCTGATGCGCAATAAGGTGTGAGCTCTGACTGAAGCTTTTCCCACAGTCCAGGCATTTATACGGTCTCTCTCCTGTGTGGATTCTCTGATGAGTGATAAGGTTTGATTTTTGATTGAAACTTTTCCCACAGTTGAGACACTTATAAGGTTTCCTTTCCTTGTGATTTGTCTGCAGGGCTGTGGTTTCCCTGGGGTCCTTGCATCCTGCCCCACCTTCAATGGATTCATCCACTTTCTTTATTGGGTGGTTTCCCAGCTGCCTCTCTGATCTCTGCCGACTCCTCCAAGCTTTTCCCTGTTCCAAGGATTGGGAAAAATTCCCTTCAGCTCCTCTCAAAAAGTTCCCCTGCAGTTCCACTTTCTCGGGATCTTCCTCTGGTGGATTCTTCTCCTTGCTCTCACTCATCATAGTCTCATCAACTGCTAGAGGAGAGAGAGAATCCGGACAGGAGTCATTCCCTGTGCCGGGGAGAAAGGACAGAATGGGGAACAGCACAGAGGGGAAAACACACCACAGTGACTGTTGGGGAGATGGAGAAATTGGATTCTGCCTCCACATCACATTTACGTGCTGCTAGGCAAGAAAAGTCAGGGAGGAAACTCCATACAGCTAAAGGATGGGTGGGAAGCTAGAGGTGGTATCTGCCATGATGATACCATACCGTCTGGCTACAGCCTGACTGGGTGCGGTGAAACATAGCCCGCGGAGCTTGCTAACAGCCCACCTTTGGAAGTCCCAGTTCTTTCATTCACCTGCCAGATGGTTTGTGTGTCAGTTTCACCGATTCCTCACCTCTGCAGCTGCCTCTCGGGATCTCCGATTCCTCAGAGATCTGAATATCCAGGACCCACGGCTCTTCCCCTCGTTCCAGCCAGGCGATCAGGTCAGGTTTTGGAATGGGAAATCCTGCTCAGGGAGGGAAATTAGGAAGATGAGGGTGTATCTCGAGTATTAACAGTGTATTTGTCACAAAGAACATTCCCCATGCTGAGCTGGGGAACTGTGAAATCCCAAAGGGTGGGAACATGGTCACTGGTAATTATGTGGATGTGGAATCTGAACAGGTGGGAACATGGCCACTGAGCCCCCAGGGAGATGCAGATGTCTGTGGGAGGGGAGGAGCTATCACCGCCTCAAGGGGGTCTTCCAGGATCTGTGCATTGTAGGGGACTTGCTGATGCAGACACAGCTCTGGTGTTAAACCGCTGCCTGGTTCTAAACCTCCAGAGCCCTCTTGCCGGAGCCAGTCCCAGCAATGGAGGATCATAGAGGATGGTGAGTGTAAAATAAGAGACACAAGGTGGGTGACATAATATCTTTTCTTGGGCCAACTCCTGTGGATGAACATAAGGATGGCCACATTGGGTCAGACCAAAGATCCATCTAGCCCAGTGTCCTGTCTTCTGACAGTGACCAGTGCCAGATCCTTCAGAGAGAATGAACAGAACAGGTGATCATCAAGTGATGCAAAACAAAACAAAATAACAAGCTTCAAAAGCTTCTCTCTTTCACCAACCAAATCTGGTCCAATGAAAGGTACTGCCTTCCCCACCTTGTGTCCATCTATCCTGGGTTGAACGGGGCCACACCAACAGTACAAAGAAGTGAGAAATAATACAAACAGGACCATACCCTGCTTCTGCCCCTTTGAAAGCTGGATGGCTGGGGATGAATTAGCATGTTCGTTAGGTTTATGCCTCCCTGATCCCATTGGAGAGGGCATGGAGAGATGAAAGTTTCTCTCACACTATATCTATGGACTCTGGGATCCATTTCAGTCTGTCTGAGCGGGGAAGAACTCATCAGACTCACACACGCAGACCGCCCATCTTGTAATAATTAAGAGCACAGGAATCCCTTACCCAGTGAGGCCACCATCTCGTAGTTCTCCTGCATGACATCCCTGTAGAGGGCTCTCTGAGCGGGGTCCAGCAGAGCCCCCTGCCCCTCGGTGAAATACACAGCCACCGCCTCGAAGGTCACCGGCATCTGAAACAACAAGAGTCCCCCACTCAGCACCTGCTGCCCCAGCTACAATCCCAGTAGTCATGCTGGAGGAAGACCAGAGCTTCAGAATCCCACCTGCACCCTGCTCAGAGCATCCAGGAGGCTTCCGAGGGTGGGGAGAAGGTGAGAGCTCTTTGTCCTCCCCAGCAGGCAGAGCAGGGCAGGGTCTTCACATTTCCCACAAGCCTGCCAGCAACAGGCTGATACGGGAAGCAGAACTCTGAGCCAGGGATGGGGACAGGAATCCCGACAGCTTCCCTGTGTATTTCACAGCAGCCTCTGGCCAGTGGGGTCAGGTTCCAGCATTGGGAGTCTGGTCAGTTTTCCCAGCCCTGCCCAGGGGGGTGTTTCCTGGTTCAGAAATAGGGGAATGTTCCCCCCTGACAATGGGCCTGTTCAGAAAATCAGGCCCAGGTTGAATGTGTCCCAGCTGGTTCGTCACATGCTGGCCCCTCCCTGCCTCATGCTATGTGTTTCCTGCCCCTGCCCTCTACAGCAACTGCCCCTGCAGCTCTCTGAAAATCCCCTACCTGAGCTGGCTCCATCACAGCCATTTCCCTTCCCTGTCCCCTGAAGATGGGACGATCTGGAGCAAAATATGGACGCGATTCCTCAGCCTGTCAGGGCGAGAGGGGCGATGGGGGAGGTTTCAGAAGGGACTTGAGTCCATTTCACACCCCGATTCCCCGCGGCTCTCTCCCTGCAGACAGACTGGTCCTGCAGGCTCCGGCTCAGGATTCGGTGAAGGCAGAGCTTGGGACTCCCCCTAGGGCTGGTTCCAGACACAGGAGAAAGTCCCTACCTGGGCTGGGCACAGAGGGTGGTTAATGCAGGTCTCTCCCCAGAACAGATCCTGCTGGGGGAGCAGCAGCTGCTCAGTCTGGACTTCAGATCACAATGGAGGAGGCAGCAGCATCTGCCCCAGGAAGCTCAACTGCAGGGCTCTAATACCAGGAGGAGACAGAGAGAGAGACCCCCCCCCCCTCCCTTAGCAATAGCCAGAGCCCTCTAGTCTAGTGACAACACCTGAGAAATGAGCTGCCCTGGACTCCCCCTGCAGCCCCCAGGGACAGCCGATCTCATCCGCCCAACTGGACTCACCCCCTGCCAGAGCCAGCAGTGACTCTGGTTTGACACCGGTGTGGGTGAGATCTGAATTCATGGCACAGGGAAGCTGCCATTGTCTCTCTCACCATCCCTCGCCCTTCTCACTGGACTCTCGCTCCCTTCCCCAGCCAGCCTCCTCTTGCTCTCACATTCCACCTCCAGCCTCCTCTCCCCATATCCTCCCCTTTCCTTCACTAGATCCCGCCAGCCAGATCTCCCCTCTAATCCGACCCTTGAGAGCCACAATTCTCCCTTGTACATTGATCCCCCTGCATGGCTTCATCCTCCATGCAGCGCCCCCTCTGCCCCATCCCGCCCGCTTCACCTGCCTCCTGCCCGCTGCCACGTCCCTTCCCACCTCCAAATCCCCTCTTGCCCTCCCACCTCCAATCCCCCTGGTCCAGCCCCTGGCTCCCCCCGCCCGCACCCACCGGGGCTGGCGGCAGCTTTCCCGGGCCCCGGGCGGGAATCGCAGCCAGCTCCGCTGGGAGCAGCCTGGGGCCAAACCTCCCCCTGCAGCCCGGGGGTGCCGGGGGGAGGCGGGTCTCTCTCACCTTCCCTCCGAGCGGGGCCCCCCGGGGCAGGGGTCGGGCCGGGCTGGGGGCTCTGCCCTGGGAGAGGCTCCTGGGGAGCAGCGGGAAGGGCCCTGCTGGAGATTCCCCTCTCCCGGCTGCAGCCAGGGCTCCGGGCTCCCAGCACCAGCCGCCGGGGCTCGGGGATCTCGCCAGGAGCCTGGGAGCCAGAGTCACCGCAGCGGCTGCGAGTCACTTCCTGCTGCCGGGCCGGAGCCCAGCGCTCGCTGCCCCACAGCCGCCTCCCGGCTGCTCCCAGGTCCTAGCGATCAACTCAGCTCGATGCATCCCCCTGCCCCCTGGGGCCCCACCGCCCCTGGGCAGGGGCAGCTTCTCCCAGCCCTATGCAGGCATCCTGCCTAGAAACCACAGGATTAATGGGAGGACAGAAAGGCCAGGATCCAGACGAGGGGGAGAGAAGAGGGATTTTTAGGAAGATTGTGGATTGTTCCAGACAGTCCCCAATAAGGAGTACTGAGGCCCGACGTGATAAGGTCCTGGTCCTGGTGAAGCAGCCCAGAGCTGCAGAAGACACATTTCCTAGTGAAACTGACCTCATGTGTGATTCCCTCTGGTGAGAGTCTGGAGCAGGGAGCAGTTGGTCAGTGATGGCCTCTTGTCTCCATAGCATGCTCCTCAGCTACTAGGCCTGGGCTGGAGCTACAACGCTTAGCCACTCCTTGGATGATGATATTGAAGTTATCACTTTGAGGTCTGACAGGTTCTTTTCCCAAGATGAGGCTGAGTATTACTAAAATGACTGTTTGATCAGTTGGGGACCCCGATGTGCATGGTTGCAACACTCCCACTATAGGAACACATCTGTATTTGTAACAGTTTATTAATACATTTAGATAAGTCCCAAACACTCCAGCACAGTAAGGTAGATAGAGATAACACAGACTGTCCATCTTTTCATCCACGTGCTCACACTGTCCCTTGCAGAAAAACCTGAAATGTTAGCCATTATCTTCATTATCACCTTCCTCATCAGCACCCTCGACCATCAACCTGGCACATCCCAAGAGCTACATCTCTCTATCCTCCTGCATGCAGGCTGGGATACAACTTTTATATGTTATTCTGAGGCTACTCTATCCCATGTATATTGAAAAAGGGAGTTTCTCCCCTCTTTCATATGTGTATTTCCACACCCTGCTAATGTTGGGGTGCTCTTCTCCTATAGGTTAGTATATTAATGATCTCAGCTTATTATCCTATAGGTCAATTCATTGCCATGGCACTCGGGTGGTCAGACATCTGCGGACGTTCCCATCCTAAGATATCCCAAACCTGGTGTTAGCGCACATCCCTGTGGTTGGCTAGTGTCATGGACAAACTTCCCCCTTAAACATCCTCTTCCCAGCTCCCCAAAACTGAGGGGTAGCTGTAGGGCCACTTATCTGTGCCAGAGGTCATAGGCTTCAAGCCTTATGCTAACTACTGTAGCCAGTGTCTTATAGATAGGGTCCTACCAAATTCATGGTCTATTTAGGTCAATTTCACAGTCACAGGATTAAAAAAATTGTAAATTTCATGATTTCAGCTATTTAAATCTGAAATTTCAGGTGTTGTAACTGTAGGGGTCCTGACCCAAAAGGGGACTGTGTGTTTGTATGGGGGGGGGTCAAAAGGTTATTGTAGGGGAGTCATGGCATTGCCACCCTTACTCTTGCACTGCTGCTGGCAGTAGCACTCCCTTCAGAGCTGGGCAGCTGGAGAGTGGTGGCGGTTAGCCAGGAGCCCAGCTCTGAAGGCAGCGCCGCTGCCAGCAGCAGCGCAGAAAGAAGGATGGCATGGCATGGCATGGTATGGCCACTCTTACTTCTGTGCTGTTTTTGGTAGGGTGCTGCCTTCAGATCCGGGTGCCTGGCCCGAAGCCACCGCTCTCCGGCTGTCCAGCTCTGAAGGCAGTACAGAAGTAAGGGTGGCAATACCACGACCCCCCTACAATAACCTTGCAACCCCTCCCCATCACCCTCTTTCAGACCGGGACCCCGAGTTTAAGAAATGCTGGTCTCCCCCGTGAACTCTGTATAGTATAGGGTAAAAGTATGCAAAAGACTAGATTTCACGGTCTGTGATGCATTTTTCACAACTGTGAATTAGGTAGGGCCCTACTTATAGGATACAGGCCTGGAGGTTCTTTGTGTTACTGCTGAAGAAAATAAACACTAAAGCTGGTTCTATGGCCTACAAAGGTCTGCTTCCCAAGCCAGGTCATGGATTGTCACTGCTGTGCCACCAGGTTTGTTCAGTTATTTGTAGGGCTAGACTAACCCCTCACTAGGCAAAACCCCTCACATCCACTCCACCTCCAGGGCATCCCCACTGCCTCTCTGTGGGCCAGCGCAATGTTACAAACTGCTGCAGGCACAATTTTCTGTGCAGAGCAATTCCTGACGTGTAGCTGGTCTCTTGTGCTGCTCTGTTGCAATTTGCTGCCTCTGCCTTTCCCTGTCCTCTAGTGCAGGGCTAGGAAGCTGTGACGGAGGGGGAACCACGGCTTGTCACATTTTGCTCCCATTCAGAAATCTCTGTTAAATTTGGGCACACTAAAAAGAAAGGTATTTTTCCAATCTGGAGAAGCATGCTGCAGAGTTAAACCTCAGGGCTATTGTACGTAAAACCCAACATGAAGGCAGTTGTCTTCTTAGCATACACACAATGTACCTAGTGCCCAGGTGGTCAGGGAATCGCCGCTTTGGGGAGGCTAACCCGCAGGCCCTGCTCTTTCTGCCCAGGTTTCCCCCCCTCCACAATGGCCAGAGCCACAAGGCCTTCCCACGGTGGCCAGAGGAGCCCCACCTGTCCCAGCTGCTCAAGCCACCAGCACCACCCTGGGCCGCTGGCATGACACCTGGGCCAACCTGAGGTGCCCAGGACAGCCCCAGCCCCTGGTTGTTGGCAGGCCTGAGCTCCAGGCTACCAGCTGACACTGAGCCCCCACCAGCTTCAGGGAAGAGGGGGAGGGAGACAAGCCCTCAGAGTGGAAGATGTGTGGGGCCATAGCATGGGTTAGGGGAGGCTTAGCCTGCCCTGGCCTCTGATACCGGCTGCCCATGGGTGGCACGTGAGCAGGATTCTGCTGGTTGGATCATTAGGTTCCCTGGCCAGGACTAGGTCCCGACACGGAGTGAGATGTGTACAATGATCCATGCCCCCCATGTAGATGGCGGGATTTCTTTCTTAGTCTCTTTCCACCGCTGATCAGACCGTACAGTTTCTAGAGTGAACAGACTTTTAATGCCCACCAAAACCAGGATTTGGAATATTTATGAATCCCTTGCAAACACAAACGATTGGGCGGAATATCTAGCAATGTTCCTCACACAGACTCCCTCTCTCCCCAATCCCCTCCCATCACTGTTACTTGTATCAAACAAGTTGTCAACACCAAATTCTGTACTTTGGCACAGGTATGTGTCATTTCAGAGACATCATTTTCTCAGCCCTTCTCCTCACTGCTACAAACTGAAGTGCCCTGTCCGGGCTGTTTTTAGCTTCAGAATAGCTCCCACATCTTAGTTACCCTCAATGTAAAACAAAAGGAATCACCCTCTTTAGCAGTGAGGAAAAGGCCTAGGGGCTAGATTGACAAAGAAACTGGAGCATTAAAACACTCAGGGCAATTCTACTCCACAAAATTAAGGGGACCTATGTTACATCAATGTACAACCACCACAGTAATTGAACTGCTTTTATACGTCCACACTACGTTCCATGTCGGTGGTGAGCATCCTCACCAGGAGCAGTTGCACCGATCCAACTGCCAGTGTGGAGCATTGTGGGATGGTTTCTGGAAGGCGGCAACAGTCAATATGAGCAATGCAGTGTCTACACTGACCCTGCGTTGACCTAAGCACTACGCCTCTCACAGAGGTGGAGCAAGTTACATCAGTGAGAGCAGGAGTGCTGGAAGCTCCCTAGAAGTTGGAGGATAACTGGTACCCAAACCATGACCACGCCCCCGCTCTGCCCCTTCCCCCACAGCCCCGTCCCTGCCATACCTTCCCACCCTCACAAGGTCTTGCCCTTGCTCTGCCTCTTTCCCCAAGATCCCATGCTCACTCTGCCTCTTCCCCCACAGCCCCATCCCTGCCATATCTTCCCCCTACCCTGCCAAGGTCTTGCCCTTGCTTTGCCTCTTCCCCCAAGGCCCCACCCCCCACTGGGAATGGGCCACAGGGGATGGATCACTTGATGATCACCTGTCCATTCCCTGGGGGGGCACCTGACGTTGGCCACTGTTGGTAGACAAGATACTGGGCTAGACAGACCTTTATACTGACCCACTATGGCCATTCTTATGTGATCAACTCATGCCTTCTAGATCCTAATGTTGTTCCACTGATTTTCTAGGTGCCTAAAGATTAGGCATTGCAACATGGAAATCCCTTTGTCCATCCAGCCCTCAGGAGCTGCCACAACCCAGGTCTTGATCTATGGACAACTGCAGATCTGGTTGAAGCAGAGGGGTTTAGTGCCCAGATGCCAGAAAGGCCCCATTTCTGCTTGCAGTTTTCTGAAGTTCACCAAAATATCACCAGCCATCTCCTGCGGGCTGCCTCCAAAATCCCCTGAAAAGCATGATTTGATCAGATGCAGCAATCGAAAGTTATTGCATTACCTTCGAACATGCAAAGGTCATCGATCTGAGTGTAGGGCCTGACGTGGCTTGGGGGAAAATAAATCAAAACCATACCTCACTCAGAGTGCTTTGCATCCATAGATCTCAAAGTACTTCACAACACAGATTATTGCTCCTCTCCACAATTCAATTCAGGTTAAAAGAAAAAGATCCTTCCCCAGGCTCATTAACCCTCCTTCCACATAAAAAAACTGAATGGAACAGGACAGCCAGAGGGGGTTTCCCCTGCGGATGATGGATTTTCCCCACAGAAGACTCTGAAAATCCAGAGTTGGCAGCTCTGGTCTGCAGTCTGCCAGGGTGAAGGCTGGAAAAATAACATCTCAGAGAGACAGCTTCTGGGATCATTTTTCCCATTATTCAAGACAAGGGCCGCAGGGAGTTTGAGAAGCTAAATTCTACTTTATTCTTAGCCAGCAAGAAATACAAGTTACCCATCCCCTCTCCCCACCTAGCACCCAGCTCACAAACATGCATTTCTGCCCCAGGCCAGCACATGGATTCTCCCAGCACCTGCAGGCAGCAGGGAAAGAGGAATACGTTTAAGCTGGTGGAAAAGTGCAGACAATTCACGAGAGATGCTGGAAACCCAGGGAGCTCAGGTTAGAAGATGAATGCAGTGTGGGGTGAGTGGAGCACAGAACGTCTCTCATCCGCACAGAGGAAATGTAGATGTTGAGGGAGTGACTAGCTGTGCTTCCAGGATGCACCTCTGCCTCTTGGTGACAGAGCTTTGCCTGGCTTCAGGGCTGGTGAGGCCAGTTCATTTCCCTGGCTTCCTTCTAGCCTCTGCCCAGATTCCACCTCTCCACAAACAGGAGATTGTCCCCACTCCCTGGATCATTCCTCTAGGGGCATCAATCATAGTAATTTAGAATTCAGGGACTCACAGGATAATTCCTCTCTCTCTCTGGCCCCAGTACAGTGATTTCACAGTTCTCAGCCTCATCTGTCTGGCTCTGAAGAGCAAACCCTGCAGTTTTCCAGTCCCATCCTCTCCCCTTCCTGATGGCATATCTCTGCAGGGATCAGACAGTAACTTCCTTCTTCTTTCAGTCTCCATCCCTCGGAGTGTAAATCTGGCACCTACCCTCAGTGCATGTGCTGACAGACATGGATCATTTTCAAACCACACAAATATTTAAAGGGAAGGGTAGAAAACTGTGGAAAAAAATACATACTAGTCTGGCAAATCATCAATTTTTTTGTGAAGTCTCCAATAAATCAGAGCTATATCCTGTCAAAGTAAACTAATATCAAAGTACGTGACCAAACAGCCTTCACCAAGGAGAGAAAAACCCACAATCCAGGGTGGGCCATAAAACACTTTCACGCGTTCATAAAGTGAAATACCAGAGAATCTTCAAATTCAAAATAAAGAAAATAAATTGACCCATTTTCTTCTGATCTGGCTAAACCTGCTTTACTCAGCAGGTCCTTATTTGGTTGTGTAATTTACAAAAGTGTTTGCATTACCCTAACAAAACAAAAGAAGGGGAAGGGAGAAACTTCCCATGGACAAATGTTCTGGATTTAGCTGGGAAATCCCAGAAGCCACTTTACCAATAAATGGAAACAGGGATTGAAGCTCAGAAACCTCCTGCTGTGCTTTGGGCTTCATTTGAATTCCCCCTCCAGGCCTGCACACTTCTTTCTCTGCCTCTCAGGAGTCTGATTTAGGATCCAAGCAATCAATGTGCCATTCCTGCAAAGCAAAGGACATTGTGGCAAGTGACACTTTGGGAGGCGGAGGAATAGAATAGGGAGAGGATAAAACTCTCCAAAGCTTGGACAGAGCTTGCTGTGTCAAAGATGGAGCGTGACAGTGACGAGGGAAGGAGGGAATCCCTCAGACTCACCCCATTGATCTCAAAGAACATAGCAGCTAAAACACCACATTTTACTATCCATGCTCCAGCTTTTTTAAAATAAATGTAATTCTGGGAGAAAATGGGGGCGTGGGGAAACCCACATTGGAGCAATGTGAGACTCTGGGAATGAGACAATTTATCCCCAAAGGGAGAACTCATGACTATAACAATCACTCTGCTAATGGGGTGATGTGATAAGATGCTCAAGGTCAGTCTAGACTAGGAAAAGTAGGGGAGGGCCAGAGGAGAGGAGCTGGCTGATCCCGACTGCTTTTCCTACCAGACAAATGCTCAGAGGCTAATGCTGCAGAGGCAGCGGTGGGATCTCCAGGCCTCCCACAAAAGGCCCTGTGGGAATCAGCCCCTCTCAGTGGTGCTGTCTGAATGCAAAGGGGGCAGGGAGAAGGGGCAGAGGGGTGAGTGATGAGGCAGCACCTCTCTACCCCTGTGCTCTCCCTCGCCTCTTATCCCCTGATCCCCAAACACTCAATAGCCCAGCACCCAGCTCCCCTGCTTCCCAGCTTCACCAGCCCCAACCATTCAATCCCCAGTTTCCTCCCCGGAACCCATCGGCTTGGTCCCTTATTGGTTGATCCCCCAGAGCCCAGCGCTCTGGGGGATTTGGAGAGGGGAGGAGTTACCAGCCCCTAGGGACACTCCCCCTGCAGGGAACAGCTCCAGGTCAGTGGGGGGCCCAGCCCAGGGGCTAGTGGAAGATGGGAGGTGGTGACAGGTGTGTAGAGTGAAGGTGGGGCCTGGCCCAAGTGTTCTTCTCCTCATCTTCATGGCAGGGTGATACCGGCTGGGAGGGGAAGGGAGAGGGGGGACCTTCAGCAAGGCAGAGGGAGCAGCTGGAGGAGTTTCTCTCTCTCCCTTCCCCCGCCTGTGGCCCATTAGCTCAGCAGCCAGGGCTGCAGCAGGGAGGAGGGGTTGACCGGGGCTTCTACTCCTCTGCCTGGGGTTTGCTTAGACCAGGCAGAGCCAGAGGGTCACTGACAACTGCTGCTGGATCCTCACTCCTGCAATAAGCAGCTGGATCCTTGGGAGCCAAACGCCCCTGATGTCTGTGGGAACGAGGAAATGGGTTTGTCACCATGGTCGGTCCCAGTCAGGGCCCTGAGAGAATTTCCCTGCTGTGTGGAGGAGTCTCTGATGTCCAACATGGAATTAGCTACATTTAGATGTCTTCAGCTTTCAAAATGCTTCGAACAGGACTCTTCTCTGTGTGCATTTGATGATATTTCCTACTGAAGGAGCACCAGTTGAAGCTTCCCCCACACTGAAGGTCTCTTTCTTGCTCATTAATTATCTGATGTGTAATCATGTCTGAGCTCTGAATCTTTTCCCACAGTCAAGTTACTTCTAGGATCTCCCACCCTTGTGCATTCACTGATGTTTCGTAAGGTTTCAGCCGCAACTGAAGCCTCTCACAGTCCAAGCATTTATGGGGCTTCTCTCCTGCGTGGGTTCCCTGATGCGAAACAATGGCTTATCTTTCAATCTCTTCCCACGCTTGAGTTACTCATAGGGTCTGTCCCGCGTATGGACTCTTCCATGCTTAATAAGTGTTGAACTCTCACTAAAACTTTTCCCACACACTAGGCATGTATGGGGTCTCTCTCCCGTGTGGACTCTCCAGTGTTTTGTGAGGCTTGAGCTCTGGCTGAAGCTTTTCCCACAGTCCGAACACGTGTAGGGTTTCTCTCCCGTGTGGTTTCTCTGATGTGTAATCAGATTGGTTTTCACCTTGAAACTTTTCCCACAGTCAGGGCATTTATAGGGTGTCTCTCCTGTGTGGATTCTCCGATGATTGGTAAGGCTTGAGCTCTGACTAAAGCTTTTCCCGCAGTCCAAGCATTTATAGGGTCTTTCTCCCGTGTGCAGTCTCTGATGCGTAATAAGATTTGTTCTCACACTGAATCTTTTCCCGCAGTTGAGGCATTCATAGGGTCTCTCTCCCGTGTGGATTCTCCGATGTTTAGTGAGGCTTGAGCTCTGATGGAAGCTTTTGCCGCACTCCCAGCATTTATAGGGTTTCTCTCCTGTGTGGTTTCTCTGATGCGTAATAAGGTTGGTCCTCACACTGAAGCTTTTCCCACATTCGAGACATTTATAGAGTTTCTCCTCCTTGGGATTTGTCTGCTGGGCTGTAGTTTCCTTAGGATCTGTGCATCCTGCCCCACGTTCAATGGATTCATTCCCTTTCTTCCTTGGGTAGTTTCCCAGATGCTTCTCTGACCTGTGCCAATTTCCCCAGGCTTCCCCTTGTTCCAAGCACTGCGAAAAATTCCCATCAGCTGTTTTAATAACTATCCCTAGGAGTTCCAATTGCTCAGGACTTTCAGATTGACAATTCTCCTCTTCGTTCTCACTCACTGTCTCATCGCCTGCCGGGAGAGAGAGAATCCAGACAAGAGTCACAGCTGCTCCCCTTTCTCCTCAGCATTGGGAACCACAACACAATCATGGTTGGGGAGATGGGCCTCTACATCCCACTCAAACACTCTTAGAGAAGGAAAGTCAGGGAGGAAATTCCCGACAGCTAAAGGGGGTGGGGGGATAGGAAGCCGTGACTGATATTTGCCTTCATGATACGACACCCGCTGACTGCAGCCCTGACCTGGGTGAGATGAGGCAGATCTGGGAGCTCTCGTCACAGAACATTTTTGGGAGTCCCAGCTTTTTCCTTCACTTGTCAGATACTTTCTATGTCAGTCAGTTTCCCTGACTGCTCACCTGTGTGGGTGCCTCTCTGGCTCTCCCTTTCCTCGGCGGCCTGGAGATCCGGGACCCATGGCTCTTCCCCTCGTTCCAGTTGAGCGATCAAATCAGGTTTGGGAACAGCAAATCCTGCTCAGCGAATGAAATCAGATAAGATCAGGGTGCATGGAGCATGGGTAGAGGATGTGTCACAAAGAACATTCCCTGATTTTAAGATGGCCCCATGCCGTGCAGGGGGATGTGGAATCTGAACAGATGGGAACAGGATCACTGAGCCCCCAGGGTAGGAGAGATTTGTCAGAAACCCAGTAGGAACATTCAGTATTTGTGGGGCTGGTGAGGGAGGAGGCATGGGTGTGGGGGGGAGGGGGAAGACTTGCTAAAACGGCAACATCTCTGGTGTTAAATTCCTGCCAATTTCTCAACCTCCAGAGCCCTCCCCACAGATGGAGCAGGTCCTGGGAAGAAAAGGGAACAGGGTGTAAGGGAAAGCTAATGCAGAGAGGAAAATGCACTGCTTCCGCTCCCTTGAAAGCAGGATGAATGGGGATGAATTAGCATCTCCATTACATTTATGACTCCCTGATTTGACTGCAGGGGGTATGGAGACGGAAGTCTCTTTCACAATGGATGTGTGGACTATGCAACCCACTCTAATCTGACCAGGGAAGAACCTGACCAGAGTCAGACACACAGACCACACAGCTTCTAACAACTGAGGGAATGGGAATTCCTTACCCAGCGAGGTCACTGTCTCATAGTTCTCCTGCATGACGTTCCTGTAGAGGGTCCTCTGAGCGGGGTCCAGCAGAGCCCCCTGCCCCTGGGTGAAATACACAGCCACCTCCTCGAAGGTCACCAGCATCTGAAACAACAAGAGTCCCTCACTCAGCACCTGCTGCCCCAACCACAATCCCACTAGTCACGGGGAAGGAGGCACAGAAAAGCAGAATCCCACCCCCACCCTGCTCAGAGCAGCCAGGAGGCTTCAGGGGGTGAGAGAAGGTGAGAGTTCCTTGTCCTCCCCAGCACATGGAGCAGGGCAGGGTCTTCGCATTTCCCACACACCTGCCAGCCACAGGCTAATACAGGAACCAGAGCTCTGAGCCGGGGACAGGGACATGAATCCCGACAGCTTCCCTGAGTACTTCACAGCAGCCTCTGGCCAGTGGGGTCAGGGTCCAGACCTGGGAGTCTGGTCAGTTTTCCCAGCCCTGCCCAGGGGAGTGTTTCCTAGTTCAGAAATGGGGGAACGCCTCCACACATCCCAGCCAATGGGCCTGTTCAGAAAATCATCTCCAAGTTAAACGTGTCCCAGTGGGTTTTTCACACCCTGTCCCCTCCTTGCCTCACCCTGTGTGTTTCCTGCCCCTCCCCCTCCACAACAACTCCCTGCAGTTCCCTGAAAATACCCAACCTGAGCTGGCTCCATCACAGCCATTTCCCTTCCCTCTCCCGTGGGAATATGGGACAATTTAAAGTGCAATGTGGCTGTTATTAACCAATACATATATGCTAGGAATAATTTCAGTAAAGACTTGGAACGTATGTTCATTGAATCTATTACACCCTCCCCATAATTCTGTTCATCCATGTCAAGTAGCCCATAAAACTTTGCGATAGCTAAAGTACTTGGAAAACTGTCAGGAATAGGATCTTTGAAAATTTTACAGTAGCAACAGGTAGGAAGTCATTCATACTAGAATGTCTCAAGGGAATAGAACAAGACATACAATGGTTTTACCTATAAACCAAAGAGATGCCTTCACGCCCTGTGGTACTTGGAAATCATGAGGTAAAGGGTCCACCGTGGTACCAGAAAAACAAGATGTAGCAGGGTGCTTACCCTGCTCCTGCCCTGAAGGGCTTAAAACAGCCCTGGGGGAAGGTTGTGGCTGGGAGCTACTAAGCTGGGCTGATTGGGAAGTGGCTGCAGCTGGGCCATGCCCCAGTCAGGCCACAGCTGGCATGTATAAAGAGGCCAGGGAAGCCAGGAGCAAGCAGTCTCTCTCTAGCTATAATAATAATACTAGGAGATATACCTATCATCTAGAACTGGAAGGGACCTCAAAAGGTCATTGAGTTGAGCCCTCTGCCTTCACTAGCACAACCAAGAACTGATTTTTGACCCAGATCCCTAAGTGGTCTCCTCAAGGATAGAACTCACAACCCTGGGTTTAGCAGGCCAATGCTCAAACCACTGAGCTATCCCTCCTCCCAAAGGAGAGGCATCTGGCTGAAGGGAGCTGGACACAGGGTACCTGAGTGAAGCAGGGGTGGGGAAAGGCAGAGAAGCTGGGGAGCTCCAGTCTGGAAAGCCCCAGGCTGCGGCCCAGCACAAGGCCAACAGGTACCGGGGGTTGCAGAGGGCAGCCCTGGGGTAGGCAAAGGCAGCAGTTCCAGACCCAACCTTGCCAGTGATGAGTAGGCTGATACTGCAGTCTGCCCCAGGGTGTGGGGCAAGATGATGACTGGCATTAGCCATATACTGAGGCAAGGTGGAAATGGAGGGTGGGGGTTTCCCAGGGAGGGGAAACCCTGAGAGAAAGGGGTTACTGCCAGGGGGCAGCACCCCCATGTAAAAGGGCACTAGGTCCAGGGAGGAACATAGGGGCCAGAGGACAGGCCAATCACTGGTCTGCAATGGGTGCTCTGAAGCTGAATTGAGCTAATTCCCAGAAGTCACCAGCAGGAGGCGCCACAGGGGTCAATCTACTCCTCTACACAAGGTAAAAAGCTGATTGGTTCAGTTTCATTTCAGATGACGTGCAGCAGCAGTTCCCAACCAGGGGTCTGCAAGTAGGTTTCAGGGGGGCCAACAAGCAGGGACTTGCTGGGGCCCAGCGCAGAAAGCCAAAGCTGTGCTGCATGGTGCTGAGACCTGCCATCCAGGGCTGAAGCCAAAACCTGAACTACTTCACTTTGCAGGGGCCCCTCTGGTGTGAGACTCCAGGTAATTTTCTGGCTTGCTACCCACTAGTGTCAGCCCTGGCTTTTATATGTAGAAAAACAGTAGTTGGGGCACAGGTTGGCTGTGGAGTTTTTATAACATGGGAGGGGCTCAGAAAGAGAAAGGGTTGAGAACGCCTGATGTTACTGAGTACATTTACCTCTACACATGTATAAAGAGATGGCATTAGAATTGTCACTTTGCATACCTTGTGTGTAAGGTGAACATAACAACGTTGCATTTGACGACTTCCCGGAGACTGGTATTGTGCAGAACACTTTTTTCCCTGTACTATATTATCATTGGCTTAGAGCAACCAACCTGACTGGTCTTGGTTATTTGATCTCTTGCATACATTTCAGAACAAACCAAAGGGCAGTCAAGCAATACAGAATCTCTGGGCCAAACACTAAAAAAAAAAAAAGATCAGAAACAGAGAAGCTACTTTGGTGGATTCACTGATTTTATCTCCAAGGCAGTGGGTCCCCCCAGCAGAGTGGTGACTCAGGAGACACACAAACTGGTTTTTCCTCTCTTTCCTCCTTACCACAGTCCCTGGGAAGTCAATCGCAGCAATTCAAAGCAGCACCAGACCCTGCCAAAACAACAGATGCAAAACCTGCAGCCATATCTCCGCTGCTACAGTGATCAACATCTCCTGCCAACACAGCTTTCAAGATCCATGGTCCTACACACGCCTATCACAACATGGGGTGCACGTGCACCTTATCCAGTGCATAAATGCTCCAACAACTACTATGTGGGTGAACCAAGACAATCACTACACTCTTGAACGAACTCACACTAAACGTGACAAAAGACAAAAACACCCTATCACCAGTGGGTGAAAACCTGTCACAGAGTGATCACTCCATATCTGACTTCTCAGCCCTCATCCTCAACAGAAACCTGCACAACATCTTCAAAAGATACCTGGGAGCTTAAATTCATAACTCCACTAGACAATAAAAGTCACAGTCTTCATAAAGTATCAGAGGGTAGCCGTGTTAGTCTGGATCTGTAAAAGCAGCAAAGAGTCCTGTGGCACCTTACAGACTAACAGATGTATTGGAGCATGAGCTTTCATGGGTGAATACCCACATCACATGCATCCAATGACGTGAAAGCTCATGCTCCAATACGTCTGTTGGTCAATAAGATGTCACAGGACTCTTTGCAGTCATCATAAATACACTGGATTATTGGCTGATTACAATAATCTGCAACCCACTAATCCTCCCTCCCCTTTTTGTCCTGTGTTAACAGGCCACTTTTCTTTGAATGGTCCCTTAGCAGTTGCAGCAATCACATCTCTACTGGAGAGGAAACACCCAAGTACATGGGCCAGTAACCAGTTTTCCCAGGCAGAAGGGAGGGGAGAAGACAGTGAATAAGTCAGAGCGAGGTTCCCAGGTCCCAGATCTGCCCAGATCCATTCCCTGCATCACCCTGTGGAGACAAGATTGATGAGGTAATATCGTGTATTGGAGCAACTTCTGTGGGTGAGAGACATGCTTTCGAGCCACACAGCTCTTCTGCAGGGCTGGGAAAGGTACTCGGAGCATCACAGCTAAATACAGGATGGAACAGATTGTTTACCATAAGTGGGCAACACATAGTCTAAGGCAGGGATAGTCAGTCAGCGAACTGCGGGCCAAATCCAGACCACGGGACACTTTTGAACAGACCCTGAAATCTCTATTATTACTAGCGTTCTTGTTATTTTTGTAAAAATAACTGACTACCCTTGGTCAAGGTCCAAATTTCTTGGTCAAGGTCCAAATTTCTTGGTCAAGGTCCAGTCAAGGGCCAGACTGCAGAGGAAATAATACAAAAATAACAAGATAATAATAATAGAGATTTCAGGGTCTGTTCAAAAGTGTCCCGTGGTCTGGATTTGGCCCGCAGTTCGCTGACTGACTACCCCTGCCTTAGACTATGTGTTATAGACTCATAGACTCATAGGTCAGAAGGGACCAATCTGATCATCCAGTCTGACCTCCTGCACAAGGCAGGCCACAGAACCCCACCCATCCAATTTTATAACAACCCCTATCCCAGGACCGAGTTATTGAAATCCTCAAAATTGGTTTGAAGACCTCAAGCTGCAGAGAAACCACCAGCAAGCGACCTGTGCCCCACGCTGCAGGGGAAGGCGAAAAACCTCCAGGGCCCCTGCCAATCTGCCCTGGAGGAAAATTCCTTCCTGACCCCAAATATGGCGATCAGCTAAACCCTGAGCATGTGGGCAAGAGTCACCAGCCAGCACCCAAGAAGGAATTCTCTGCAGTAACTCAGTTCCCATTCCATCCAACATCTCCCCGCAGACCATTGAGCAGACCTATCTGGTGGTAATCCAAGATCAATTGCCCAAATTAACGATCCTATCATAACATCCCCTCCATATACTTATCAAGCTTTGTCTTAAAGCCAGGAAAGTCTTTTGCCCCCACTACTTCCCTCGGAAGGCTGTTCCAGAACTTCACTCCCCTAATGGTTAGAAACCTTCGTCTAATTTCAAGTCTAAACTTCCTAATATCCAGTTTATACCCATTCGTCCTTGTGCCTACATTAGTACTAAACTTAAATAATTCCTCTCCCTCCCTAACGTTAACCCCCCTGATATATTTATATAGAGCAAGCATATCCCCCCGCAGCCTTCTTTTGGCCAGGCTAAACAAGCCAAGCTCTTTGAGTCTCCTTTCATAAGGCAGTTTTTCCATTCCTCGGATCATCCTTGTAGCCCGTCTCTGAACCTGTTCCAGTTTGAATTCATCCTTCTTGAACATGGGACACCAGAACTGCACACAGTATTCCAGATGTGGTCTCACCAACGCCTTGTATAACGGTACTAACACCTCCTTATCCTTGCAGGATATACCCCGCCTGATGCATCCCAAAATCGCATTTGCTTTTTTAACAGCCGTATCACATTGGCGACTCATAGTCATCCTGCTATCAACCAGTACCCCAAGGTCCTTCTCCTCCTCTGTCGCTTCCAACTGATGCGCCCCCAATGTATATCCAAAATTCTTATTATTGATTCCTAAATGCATAACCTTGCACTTTTCACTATTGTATTTCATCCTATTTCTATTACTCCAGTTTACAAAGTGGTTCAGATCTTCCTGAATAGTATCCCTGTCCTTCTCCGTGTTAGTAATACCCCCCAGCTTCGTGTCATCCGCAAACTTTATTAGCACATTCCTGCTCTTTGTGCCAAGGTCAGTAATAAAAAGGTTAAATAAGATCGGTCCCAAAACCGATCCTTGAGGGACTCCACTAGTGACCTCCTTCCAGCCTGACAATTCACCTTTCAATACGACCCTCTGGAGTCTCCCCTTTAACCAGTTCCTTATCCACCTTACAACTTTCATATTCATTCCCATCTTTTCCAATTTGACTAACAGTTCCCCGTGCGGAACCGTGTCGAACGCCTTACTGAAATCTAGGTAAATTATATCTACCGCATTTCCTTTATCTAAGTAATCCGTCACCTTCTCAAAGAAGGAGATCAGATTGGTTTGACACGATCTACCTTTACTAAATCCGTGTTGCAATTCGTCCCAATTACCATTGACCTCTATGTCCTTAACTACTTTCTCCCTTAAAATTTTTTCCAAGACCTTGCATACTACAGACGTCAAGCTAACAGGCCTATAATTACCCGGATCACTTTTATTTCCTTTCTTAAAAATAGGAATGACATTAGCAATCCTCCAGTCATACGGCACAACCCCCGAGTTTACCGATTGCTTAAAAATTCTCGCTAACGGGCTCGCAATTTCACGCGCCAGTTCCTTTAATATCCTCGGATGGAGATTGTCCGGGCCCTCCGACTTCGTCCCATTGAGCTGTTCAAGTACGGCCTCTACCTCAGTTGCGGTAATATCCACTTCCATATCCACATTCCCGTTTATCATCCCTCCATCATCGCAAGGTTCCTCACTAGTCTTATTAAAAACTGAAGCAAAGTACTTGTTTAGATGTTGGGCCATGCCTAGGTTATCCTTAATCTCCATTCCATCCTCAGTGTATAGCGGCCCCACTTCTTCTTTCTTTGTTTTCTTCTTATTTATGTGGCTGTAGAACCTTTTACTATTGGTTTTGATTCCCTTTGCAAGGTCCAGCTCAATGCGGCTTTTAGCCTTCCTCACTTTATCCCTTTATGCCCACTTATGGTAAACAATCTGTTCCATCCTGTATTTAGCTGTGATGCTCCGAGTACCTTTCCCAGCCCTGCAGAAGAGCTGTGTGGCTCGAAAGCATGTCTCTCTCACCCACAGAAGTTGCTCCAATACACGATATTACCTCATCAATCTTGTCTCCACAGGGTGATGCAGGGAATGGATCTGGGCAGATCTGGGACCTGGGAACCTCGCTCTGACTTATTCACTGTCTTCTCCCCTCCCTTCTGCCTGGGAAAACTGGTTACTGGCCCATGTACTTGGGTGTTTCCTCTCCAGTAGAGATGTGATTGCTGCAACTGCTAAGTGGCTGTGTCACTGAGAGCAGCAGCTCTGGGACCCGCAGACCCATAGGGAGCCCCTCCCCCTTTGGTACAAACTCACCAGCAGGTCCCTGAGGCCCTTTGTGCAGAGTCACTGTTCTGCCCGGCCCCAGCCCTTTCCCCCAGGTCTCCCCATCACCTGCAGGCTGCGGCTCAGGGGCTGATGTGGGCAGAACCCGGGGCTGCCCTAGGGGCTGGTTCCAGGCACAGTGAAAGTCCCCACCAGTGCTGGGCACAGAGGAGGGGACTTTAATGAAGGTCTGTCCATGGCACAGCCCAAGCTGAGGAGCAACAGTTCCATAGCGTGGGCTCTCAGGCTGAGGAGGCAGCAGCACCTGATCCAAGCAGCTCAAGTCAAGGGCTCTAATATCAGGAGCAGAGAGAGACACACACACCACCCTCCTCCTCTCCCTCAGCCAGAACAGGAGCCCTCTACTATCAGCAGCTAGTGCCTGCAGCCCCCAGGGACAGGCAGAGGCTGATCCCATTGGCCCATCCGCACTCACCCCCTGCCAGAACTAGCAGTGACTCCGGTCTGACACAGGTGTGGCTGAGATCTGAATCCTGCCCAGAAATCAGACCAGGGCCCTGGGCAGCCCCCAACACACTGAAGACACAGACCCCACGAGCATGGGTGTGTCTGAAAATAATACACTGGGAGCAGGGGGGAGAGGGAGCTGGATATTTGCCTTATAGCTTCTGAACCCTGAGGGGACAGTCCCCTGCCCCTCAAGCCCCACTGCTTGTTTGACCGGTTCTAGGGGAAAAAATTCCCCTCTGGCTGCTGGGCAGGGCAGCCCCTCCCCATCTCCTGCTCCATGGGGAGTTACCTTGTGTCTCTCCCCTCCCCCTTCTCTTCTCCCTGCCCCTTGGCTCTGCCTTTCCCTCCCGTCTGCTTCCCAACACCCCACTCCGCTTTCCTTCTCAGTATCCCCCTACTCCGAATTGCCCTCTATTCCAGCCAGCCGTGCAAGAACTGCGCCCTGTAGGGGATTTGCGACCTAGCGTGCACTGAGCATGCTCAGTAACATCTGCTGAAGCCACTGCCCTTCACCCTGCCCTTACTTGGCTTAAAGATTCTGGGAACGGCTTTTAACAGGGGTCAGAAAAATTCCTGCTGCAGAAAGCGGCTCTCGCAGTGCCGGGCCCCGGGCGGGAATCGCAGCCAGCTCCGCTGGGAGCAGCCCGGGGCCAAACCTCCCCCTGCAGCCCGGGGGTGCCGGGGGGGGGCGGGTCTCTCTCACCTTCCCTCCGAGCGGGGCCCCCCGGGGCAGGGGCCGGGCCGGGCTGGGGGCTCTGCCCTGGGAGAGGCTCCTGGGGAGCAGCGGGAAGGGCCCTGCTGGAGATTCCCCTCTCCCGGCTGCAGCCAGGGCTCCGGGCTCCCAGCACCAGCCGCCGGGGCTCGGGGATCTCGCCAGGAGCCTGGGAGCCAGAGTCACCGCAGCGGCTGCGAGTCACTTCCTGCTGCCGGGCCGGAGCCCAGCGCTCGCTGCCCCACAGCCGCCTCCCGGCTGCTCCTGGGTCCTAGCGATCAACTCGGCGCGTTGCATCCCCCTGAGGCTCCACCTCCCCCATGCAGGGCCGCTTCTTCCAGCCCTGTGTAGGTGCCCTGCCTAGAAGCCACAGGGTCAATGGGGACAGAAAGGAGGGAGGCAGATCCCAGGAAAAGGGGGTTTCTGTGGAGACTGGGCATTGTTCCAGAGAGTCCCCCATATCATCAGGTTCACAGGAGTGATGGGTCCTGCCTGGTCCTGGAGAGGCTGCCCAGGCATGTTGCTCAGTGACACTGTCTCCGTGTGCGATTCATTCTGGTATAAAACCGGAACACGGAGCCCTTTGCCCGAGCTGGTCTCGTCTCCACACCCCCATCCATGGCTACCAGCCCTGGGCCGGAGCTACCAGCTCTGCTCCCCTGGCTCTCAGGTCAGGGAGCTGTCAGTGGCATGGCAGCAGGTCCATTCAGTGATTTGTAGGCCCCAATTCACCCATCCCTGGGGCTCTAGGCAACCCCCCCTCACGTCTGTCCCCTGCCCCCAGGGATTGTTAGGTTTCAGCTTTGAAATCTATCTGGCACCCTGGCAAATTCATATACTAACTCCTTTCCATGCTTACGGCTTTGCCCGCTGCCCCCACCCTGAGCACTGGCTCTGAACTCCCACAGGAAAGGGCATAAACGTGGGAAGTAGGGGCCACCCCCGACCCCATTGGCTCTGCCAGCTCCCAGGATCCAGGCCACCAGCCCTGGGGGATCCACCGCCAACCTCTGGGGTTCCTAAGCCATCCAGGGTCCCACCACTGCCCGCGGGCTCTGGAGCTAACCCTAGGTATGGCCCCAGCCTGGGGTGGTGAGGTACAGAGGGGATAAGGGGGGTACACTTCAGCACCCCCACCCTAAAAGTTGTTCCAGCACCACTGGGAAATGGGCCACACAAAACTTATTCCAACGGGACTCAGGTCAAATGAGCGCTTAGGTTTTTTCTTTGCTGCTTCCATTGGTACCCAGGAGATGGCATTGGTGTATCATGAATTTCCTCAATCCTTTTTTATCAGCAAATTTATACAGTTGATTCGTTTCAGGAATTGTATTTCATCATTAGCCCCTCCTATCAATTGGGACACCTCCTTTTAAGCAATTTCTCTTAATATCCCAAAGTGATACCTTGGTTTATATCTTTTTACATTTCTTCTTCCTTGTGACAGAAAGGATGTGCACAAATTGGAGACAGCCAACAGAGGACAACAAAAATGATTAGGGGGCTGAGGCACATGACTGACGAGGAGAGGCTGAGGGAACTGGGCTTACTTGGTCTGCAGAAGAGAATAGTGAGGGGGGATTTGATAGCTGCCTTTTGTGATGGGTTCTCTCATCGTGACCCCCTTGGGACTGTCACTTGATGCACTGAGACACCACTGAGCCTAACTCTTCTGCCACCATGGGCACCCCTTGCCTCTGCCTTGCTGAGCCAGACCCTCTAGGCCTCCTCCAGCACAGACAGAGATAGCGCCACACCCCCATGCAGAATACAGACACTGAAATCAGCTCATCTCTGGGGTGATTCAATTAAAGGGACTTACCTCATCTCCCAGTGCACAGCTCCAATGGGACCTGAACCCCAGATAAATCCATCTTACACTGTATAAAGTTTTATACAGTATAAGTTCACATTATTCACCCTCGTTCTCCAAGTGAAGAGAGACATGCGCAGATTGTTTACTCCCCAGGTAACAATTACTTACATTGGGTTTATTAATAAACAAAAGTGATTTTATTAAGTATAAAAGGTAGGATTTAAGTCGGGGCGGGCAAACTTTTTGGCCTGAGGGCCACATCAGGGTTGCAAACTATATGGAGGGCAGGTAGGGAAGGCTGGGCCTCCACAAATGGGATCCCTGTCCCCTATCCACCCCTCCCACTTCCTGCCCCGATTGCCTCCCTCAGAATCCGCGACCCAATCCCCCTTGCTCCTTGTCCCCTGACCGCCCCCTCCCCTAACTGTTCCCCCAGGACCTCACCCCCCTATCCAACATCCCCTTTTCCCTGTCCCCTAACTGCTACGACCCCTATCCACACCCATGCCCCCTGACAGGTCCCCTGGGACTCCCACACCGATTAAAACCCCCTTCCCTGTCCCGACCCCGCCGAACCTCCACCCCATCCAACCTCCCCCAGCTCCCTGTTCCCTGACTGCCTCAACCCCTATCTACACCCCCACCCCGACAGGCCCCCTGGGACTCCCAGGCCTATCCAACCACCCCCTGCTCCCTGTCTTCTGACTGCCCTTCCCGCAGAACCCCCAACCCATCCAACCCCTCTGCTCCCTGTCCCCTGACTGCGCTGACCCCTATCCACACCCTCATCCCCTGGACTCCCATGCCTATCCAGTCCCCCTGTTCCGTTCCCTGACCACTGCCCTAGAACCTCTACCCCATCCAACCGACCCCTGCTCCCTGTCCCGACTGCCCCCTGGAATCCCCCGCTCCCCACCCCCTTACCATGCCAGAGCCAACCACGCTGCCGCATTACCTGGCAGGAGCAGCGGGCTAGAGCGCTGGCAATCCACTGAGCTGAGGCTGCGGGGGAGGGGGAACAGCAGGGAAGGGGCCTTCCCGGCCAGGAGCTCAGGAGCAGGGCAGGACAGTCCCGCTGTAGTTTGCCCACCTCTGATTTAAGTGGTCAAAAGAGATAACAGACAGAACAATGCAGGTTACTATACAAATTGAAACAAACACGCCAGGCTAAGCTTAATACACTAAGAAACTGGTTACATGTAATATCTCACCATCAAAGATGTTCCAATAAGCTGCTTTCATAGATTAGATTCATTTCTAGTCCAGGCCCAATCCTTGCCCCTGTTCAGTCTCTCTTAGTTCCAGCAGACATCTTGGGTGGTAAGCAGCGGTCTCCTCACGACCCTCTCTCTGTCTTGCTTCACACCCTTATATAGATTTGGCCGAAGGCAGGAATCTTTTGCGTCTTTGTTTAAACATCCCCCCCACAGCCTTGTGGAAAAATATCAAATTCTAGATGGATTCTAGCATCAGGTGACACAGACACGTCTTCACATCACCCTTCCTCCTCACAGGCGTCCCAGAGACTTACAGGGAAACAAATCCATTTACAGCCCATTGCTTCTTGCTTCAGAAACTTGATGACTTTTAAGTACCATTAATGGCCCTCACTTAACATAACTACAATAGGACCTTGGATTTCTACTTCATATTTCTAACTTCAGATATAGGAATGATACATGCATACAAAGAGGATGAACACATTCAGCAGATTATAACCTTTCCAATAGTACATCACATAACACATTTTGCATAAAGCCTATTCCAGTTATGTCACATTCATATTCATATGTGTATTTCCATAAAGAATATGGAGTGCAACGTAACACCTTCAAGTACCAGAGGGAGGTTCCAAAGAGGATGGAGCTTGGCTGTTCTCAGTGGTGGCACATGACAGAACAAGGAGCAATGGTCTCAAGTTGCAGTGGGGGAGGTCTAGGTTGGATATTAGGAAACACTATTTCACTAGGAGGGCGGTGAAGCACTGGAATAGGTTACCTAGGGAGGTGGTGGAATCTCCTTGCATAGAGGTTTTTAAGGCCTGGCTTGACAAAGCCCTGGCTGGGACGATTTAGTTGGGATTGGACCTGCTCTGAGCAGGGGTTTGGACTGGATGACCTCCTGAGGTCCCTTTCAACCCTGATATTCTGTGATTCTAACTGAAGCAGGCAACTGAGCACAGGAGCAGAGTGTGGAAAAATAGAAGCAGAAAGCAAGAAGCAGGACCAAATCCAGCTACAGACATGGGACACTGAGCCTCTAGCAAACTCGGCTGCTGCTGGGTCATGTAGTAGCTAGCTCCACCCCTTCACCAATCAGGAAGTGCAATCAATCAGGCACACCCTACCAGATGCCCAGTGAGCTGCTGGGAGGTGGACCCTGCTGCACTGGGATCACAGACAGTCTGCTGCTACTGTAGGGAAAGACTAGATGTGGGGGATTTTTCAGAGCTTGGGTGCTCTTTTAGCACATGGTTGGAGAAGTGAGATTTTCATGTTGGCAGGGGGCACAGGATTCCTGGAACTGCGTCCACTGTCTGCTCAGTGACTATCAACTCTTCTATGGGTTCAAATCTATCATTTATTTTTCCTGTTTTCACTGTGTTTCGTGTACCAATTTTATTAAAGGTCTTTTAAAAAGTCAAAAATCTCTCCTTCTTGTGGGAATTCTCTGATGCGTGAGTTCCCACTGAATCTTTTTCCACCACTGGTGTATTTCTAGGATACCCCACTCTTGTGGATTCTCCGGTGTTTAGTGAGGTAGGAACTGTTACTGAAGCTTTTCCCACAGTCCAAACATTTATGAGTTTTCTCTCCCACGTGGATTGTCTGATGTGTAGTAAGGTGTGATTTCTGAATGAAACTTTTCCCACAGTCCAAACACGTATGGGGTTTCTCTCCTGTATGGATTCTCTGATGCGTAAGAAGGGATGATCTCTGACTAAAACTTTTCCCACAGTCCAAACATGTATAAGGTTTCTCTCCTGTATGGATTCTCTGATGTCTAAGAAGGACCGATCTCTGACTAAAACTTTTCCCACAGTCCAAACATGTATGGGGTTTTTGTCCTGTGTGCGTTCTCTGATGTACAGTAAGGTGTGAGCTCTGATTGAAACTTTTCCTGCACTCAAGACATTTATACGGTCTCTCTCCGGTGTGAATTCGGCGATGTTTAATAAGGTGTGCACTGTTACTGAAGCTTTTCCCACACTCAAGACATTTATAGGGTCTCTCTCCCGTGTGCAGTCTCTGATGCGTAATAAGGTAGGAGCTCAGACTGAAACATTTCCCGCAATCCAAGCAAATATGGGGTTTCCCTCCTGTGTGTTTTTGCTGATGTTTAATAAGGTTTGATCTCACGTTGAATCTTTTCCCACACTCGAGGCAGTTATAAGGTCTCTCTCCTGTGTGCAGCCTCTGGTGTATAAGAAGATCTGAGCTCTGAATGAAGGTTTTCCCACAGTCCAGGCATTTATAAGGTCGCTCCACCACGTGCATTCTGCCATGTTTAACAAGGCCTGAGCTCTTAATGAAGGTTTTCCCACAGTCCAAGCATTTATACGGTTTCTCGCCTGAGTGGTTTCTGTGAAGTGTAACAAGGTTTCTACTCACATTGAATCTCTTCCTACTCTCTAGGCATTTATAGGGTTTCTCTTCCCTGTGACATGTCTGCTGGGCTGTGGTTTCCTTGGGATCTTTGCATGTTGCCTCATATTGAATGGATTCATCCAGTTTCCTCCTGGGATAATTTCCCCCCTGCATCTCTGATCTGTGTCGATCTCCCCAGACTTTTCCCTGTTCCAAGTCCTGGGAAAAATTCCCTTCAGTTCTTCTCAAACACGTCTCCTGCGGTTCCACTTTCCCAGGACCTTCCTGCTGCTGATTCTCCTCCCTGTTCTCACTCACTGTCCTATCACCTGCTGGGAGAGAGAGAACCCAGGAGTCACTGCCTGTGCCGGGGAGAAAGGACAGAAAGGGGAATAGCGAAGAGGGAAAACACAACACAGTGACTGTTGGGAGATGTTGGATTCTGCCTCCACATCCCACCCAAACACTCTCAGGTAAATAAAGTCAGGGAGGAAATTCCCGACAGCTAACAGGATGAGTGGGAAGCCGTGACTGACATTTGCTGGGATGATATGACACCAGAACTGAGGGCTCTCACTCACTGCACATTTTGGGAGTCCCAGTTTTTCCTTCATTCGCCAGATGTTTCTGTCTCAGTTTCCCTGACCCCTCACCTGTACAGGTGCCTCTCGGGCTCTCTCTTTCCTTCGTGGCCTGGAGATCTGGGACCCACGGCTCTTCCCCTCGTTCCAGCCGGGCGATTAGGTCAGGTTTGGAAATGGGGAATCCTGCACAGAGGGTGAAATCAGACCAGATCAGGGTGCATATAGCATTGATAAAGCATCTGTCACAAAAGGCATTCCCTGAATTTAATCAGACCCTGAGCTGTGCTGGAAGGGGTGGGGATGTGGAATGCAAACAGATGGGAGACAGGGTCACTGAGCTCCCTTGGAAGAGGCAGACATGTGGGGAGATGTCCCAGGATCTGTGTGCTCTGGGGGACAACACATCTAGAGAGACGTACAAGCAGTGCTGGTCATGGTACATGTAGGTATCAATGACACTAAGGAATGTTAGGATAGGATTCACAGAGGCCAAAGGTAATCTGATAGGTAAGAGATTAGAATTCATTCTCTGAAATCCTTCCAGTTCCATGCGCAAGGCCAGGAAGACAGGCAGAATTGCAGGGTCTCAACAGATGATGGCGTAGGAAGGAGGGATTTAGCTTTATTATGAACCGGGGAAGGAAGAGACTGTATAAAATGGACGGGCTCCCACTAAACCAAAATGAAACCAGACTGCTGGCATGTCAAATTAAAACGGTGGTAGAGGGTTTTTCAAACTAAGGGCTGGGGAAAAGCGGACAAGTGCGGGGGAGGAAACAGTTCAGGCAGAAGCATCTCTTAAGGATGAATTTATTAAAGAGGTGTGTCATAAATATAAAGAGAAGGCTAACCATCTTTCTGTATACAGTAATATAAAATCCCTCCTGGCCAGAAGCACAAAATCCTTTTACCTGTAGTGCATTAAGAAGCTCAGGTAACCTGGCTGGAACCTGACCAAAAAGGCCAATAAGGGGACAAGACACTTTCAAATCTGGGGAGGGGGAAAAGTCTTTGTTTTGTCTGTTCTTTGTCTGTCTGTTCTGTGCGCTTGCCAGAGACAGATCAAGAAGGCAAGCAATCTGACTCCATTAGAATTAGTAAGTAATAATAAGGGAATTACTTTTATTTTGGCTGGTGATTTTCCTGCTCTAGAAGGAGGTTTTGTCTAGAGGGAGGCTTATCCCTGGATTTGTAACTTTAAGGTTTTGCCTAGAGGGAAGATCCTCTATACTCTTGAGTCTTTTGTTATTCTGTAAACTATTTACCATCCCGATTTTACAGAGGTGATTCTTTTACCTTTTCATTAATTAAAATTCTTTTAAGAACTTGATTGATTTTTCATTGTTTTAAGATCCAAGGGTTTGGGTCTGTGTTCACCTGTACCAATTTGTGAGGATATTTTTCTCAAGCCTCCCCAGGAAAGGGGGTGTAGGGGCTTGGGGGATTATTCTCAAGCCTGCCCAGGAAAAAGGATGTCAGGGCTTGGGGGGATATTTGGGGAAGGTAGGGCTCCAAGTGGCCCTCCCTAAATATCTGTTTAAATCACTTAGTGGTGGCAGTGTTACTTAATCCAAGGAATAGGAGAGTTTTTAACCTAAGCTGGTAGAAATAAGCTTAGGGAGTCTTCATGCGGGTCTCCACATCTACACCCTAAAGTTCAGAGTGGGGAGGGAACAGTGACAGGGTGACTCTATATCCTAGTACTGAGGCTAGGGAAGGAATTGGTAGAATATCGATCGGAGCTAGAGAGGAACAGTTATGCACAAAAATGTCCTATTGAAACATAACACACGAAGGCAAGCATATTGAGAAAACGTACAAATGCTTACGCACAAATATATAAGTATGCTTACATACAAATGTTTGAAGTCTACAAATACTAGTATGGCTGAACTACAGTGCCCGGGTTAAATGAGGTTATTGATATAACAGGTGTTCCAGAAAAGCGGTGGAATGAGGATAAACAATGGGACACAGTAACACAAGGGTACAAAATATATAGGAACAATAGAGTAGGTCACACTGGTGGGGCAGTGGTGCTATTACATGATAAATTAAAATAACCAGAGTCAAATAGGGTGAATATCTAAAATGAATCCAACTGTAAATGAGCCATAGAAATTGCATGCTTGAATAATAGGAGCATAGCGGTAGGAATATGCTATTGACCACCTGACCAGGATAGTGACAGTGACTGTGATATGCTAAGGGAGGTCAGAGAGGCTACAGCAGTAGAAAATGTAAAAATAAAAAGGGTGAGTTCATCCATCCTCCTACTGACAGGATAAATGTCACCTCAGGGCGATTCAGAGAGGAAATTTCTAGACACCATAAATCAGAGGTTGTCAAATTGTGAGCTTCATTCAGGTGGTCCGCAGATAGTTCTCTTTAAGCCAGTGGTTCCTAAACTGGGGTTCGTGAACCCCTGGGGGATTACGAAATGTTACAGGGGATTCTCAGGGAACAGTTCCTTAATGGCAGACAGAGCTGTCCCTAGGGACCCCGGGCAGCACAGAGCCAGCAGCCCGAAACCCTGAGGACTTCCAAGAGCTATGCAGATCAAAGCAAGCACATCCATCACACTGAGATTTAAACTTCAAGACTCCTTATAAGAAATGGAAAGGGAAGTAGAATTATTTTTTTAAACCGTTTATAAAATTAAATAGGCAGCTAGTATTGTTTTAAAATTATTATGAAGAACAAGTTTAAGCTTTGCTGTACCGTGCGTTGTTTGCCTGGACTGCTCAAGACCTGAATGTTTGTGTAGCAGGAACTCTTTGAGTTGGCTTCTTAAATACCTTCATGCTGTTTCACATCTGAAACTCTTTCATGAAACATAGGAGCCTTGTCTTATAACAGGCTTATTCAAAGTGATACAAGCGACAAAAGTGAGATCTTGGAAGAGTGTTGCCATTTTCATAATGTAATAAAAATACCGTAATGATAAATAATAATTAATAATAAATAGTGTGTAATGAGCATGTCGTAAAACCAAATTTTATATTTCCAAGATCACTGCTTTTATAATTTATACTCAGGTAAGGGAGAAAATCCCTGGAAATATTCATTTTTAGGAGGGGTTCATGAGACTTGACATTTTAGTGAAAGGGGTTAATGTATTGTTAAAGTTTGGGAACCACTGCTCTAAGCCTAAGAGAACTCCCATTGACTCTTACAAGTCAATGGGAGTTAAGCAGCAGTAGGTTTGGTGGGGGTGCTGCTAGGTGTTTTGTAGGATCAAGACCTTATTTGCAAGCTCTTTGAAGCAGATATCTGCCTGCAAACTCCAAGCCATGTGTTAACGTGCTCTAGGGCCTATAAAAACTCAATGAGTCCACTGTGAGGTTTTGAGTTGGTGACGCACACCATGTGCAACCAGGAGAACTTTGCCTGTTTCTACAGGGCTCTGTTGTATTTGCACAGCGTGGCTCCTAAACAGTCATTTAAAATACCCATCATCAACCACTTGATATTTTACTTTACTTCGTATTTTCAGTGTTGTCACTGCTTTGTTTGTGATTTTTTTTTGCTCTTTGTCTCATGTTGTTACTTATTTTTAATGTTCTATGTGGGTGAAGTATTAATCAAATTAGAGTGGACATTTCAGAGAAATTGCACAAGCCTGAGCGAATGCCTTTTACTCTCCTTTCCAGTATCAGAAAATATTGCAGTAATATTTGCAATGAGAGCATGACTATTTCTAGTTGACTCACAGATTTGTTTAGTGTCTTAAAGCTGAGCTGTGTGCAGATAATATGCATATAAGAGAGATAGTTAATTATTAATAAGGGTTTTTTTATATAGCGCTTTTATCCAAAGTGCTTTACCATAGCTAATGGTACAATCAACATTTGGAAAGATCATTACATGGTCCGCCGAAACCTTCAGCAATTTTCAAATGGTCCACGGAAAAAATGTTTGAGAACCACTGCCATAAATTATTGCTTCTTGGAGCAGCTAGTCCTCAAGCCCGCCAGTGGAGAGGCAATTCTTGATTTAGTCCGAAGTGGAGGACAGGATCTGGTCCAAGTGGTAACTATAGCTGAACCGTTCAGTAAAAGTGACCTGTAATGTAATTAAATTGAATATCCTTATAGGAAGGAAAACACCAAAAAGTCTAACTTCAGTACAGGGCAAATTGGTTGAAATTATGGTAAAGGAAAGAATTAACAGACACATAGATGAACATAGTATGTTGGGGAAGAGACAACATAGCTTTTGTAAAGAGAAATCACACCTCACCAATCTATTAGAATTCTTTGAGAGTGTCAACAATAATGTGGACCCATATTTATCTTTAACAAGGGAAACTACACAAGAATGAAGATGCTAGACAGACAGAAATTAAAAAGCGCACTCCCCAGGGTAAAATGCCTGCAAGCAACATGGAGACTACTTAAAAACGCACTAGGAGGACCAAAAAAAATGCCACCATGGCTAAACAGCAGAGAAACAGAGGCCATTAGAGGCAAAAAACACATTTCCAAATTTGGGAATCCTGGTAGGGATAATAGAAAGGAGCGCAAACTCAGGCAAGCTAATTATAAAAGTACAAGGCCAAGAAAGAATTAGAGAAACAACTTGCTAAAGATGCAAAAATTAACAGTAATTTTCTTTTTAAGGATACGTGAAAGAGGAAGCCTACTGAACAGGCAGTGGGGCCACTAGATGACAAAGACTCTATGAAAACAAAGCCACTGTCGGGAAGATAAATGAATTTTTTGCATTGGTCTTCACTGCAGAAGGTGTAGGGAGACACTCATATCAGAGTTATTCTTTTGGGGGGACATCTTTGAAGTCCATATTTATCCCAGAAGATGTTTTAGACCAAACTGATAAATTAAACAGTAATAAGGAACCAGGTTCAGGTGGTATTCGCCCAAGAGTTCTGAAGGAACTAAAATATGAAATAGCAGAGCTATTGATTGTAACTTCAGCCTCTGTACTAGATTAATACACACAAGAGGAAGTATTTTTTCACACAATGCAGAGTTAGCCTGTGGAACTCATTGTTGATGGATGTTGTGATGGCCAAAAAAGTATAACTGGGTTCAAAAAAGCAGCAAAGAGTCCTGTGGCACCTTATAGACTAACAGACGTATTGGAGCATGAGCTTTCGTGGGTGAATACCAACTTCATTGGCTGCATCAAAAAAGAACTAGAAAACTTCACGGAGAATAGGTCCAGCTAGGGCTATTAGCCAAGATGGTCAGGAACTCAACCCCATGCCTGGAGTGATGGTGAACATCTGGCTAACGGCAGTTGGGAATGGAAAACGGGTGCGGGTGACTCCATAATTCCTGGTCCCACCCTGGAGTCCGCACCTCAGCCGGAGTCCTCACCCCCTTGCATCCCAAACCTCTGTCCTAGCCCTAAGCCCCTCATCCCTAGCCCAACCCCAGGGCCTCCACCCCCAGCCAGAGCCCTCATAGCTTTGCACCCTCTGCCCCAGGTCTGAGCCCCTTCCCACACTCTGAACCCCTTGGCCCTACTCCCGCCACAAGATGTGTCACACGTCACCTCCATATTGGTGCACATAACAAAATTAATTTTTCCCACTTCTGAGTGGAATGAGAGGGAACACTGAGGCAAGTGTTATGTTCTTACGTTTCTGATTCCCCTATCCCACTAGAGGGGATATGAAGATGAAAGTCTCTCACACTAGAGCTGGGGACTATGTGACCCTCCTCCCCCAATCCAACTAACCAGGGAAGAACTGACCAGAGTCAGACATGCAGACCCCACGGTTTCTAATAACTGAGGGGACAGGAATCTCTTACCCAGTGAGGTCACCGTCTCGTAGTTCTCTTGCATGACATCCCTGTAGAGGGCTCTCTGAGCGGGGTCCAGCAGAGCCCCCTGCCCCTGGGTGAAATACACAGCCACTTCCTCGAAGGTCACCGGCATCTGAAACAACAAGAGTCCCCCACTCAGCACCTGCTACCCCAGCCACAATTCGTTGGGGAGAAAGGTCAATAAAATGGAAGCTCTGGGAAAGCCAGAGTAGCAGAATCCCACTCCCACCCTGCTCAGAGCAGCCAGGAAGCTCCAGGGGGTGGGGAGAAGGTGAGAGCTCCTTGTCTCCCCAGCACACGGAACAGGGCAGGGTCTTCTCATTTCCCACACTCCTGCCAGCCACAGGCTGATACGGGAACCAGAGCTCTGAGCCGGGGATGGGGACAGGAATCCTGACAGCTTCCCTGTGTATTTCACAGCAGCCTCTGGCCAGTGGGATCAGGCTCCAGCATTGGGAGTCTGGTCAGTTTTCCCAGCCCTGCCCAGGGGGGTGTTTCCTGGTTCAGAAATGGGGGAATGTTCACCCCTACCGCCTCCTCGTCAAGGGGCCTGTTCAGAACATCAGGTTCCAAGTTGAATGTGTCCCAGGAGGTTTATAACACCTTGTGTCCCCACTCCACCTCCCCTGTGTGTTTCTAGCTCCTCCCCCGCCACAACAACCAGAGCCGGATCCAGGCACCAGCGAAGGAAGCAGGTGCCTGGGGCGGCCAACAGAAAGGGGCGGCACTCTGTCCATTGTTGGGGTGGCACGTCCGGGTCTGCTGTGGCAGCACTTTGGCGGTGGGTCCTTCGGTGCCTTGCTTCGTCTTCAGAGGCACTTCAGCGGCGGGTCCTTCACTCCCCTTTCCTCTTCGGCGGCCGCTCAATCGGGTTTTCCTTTTTTTTTCTTCACCGGTTGGAGCTGCAAAAAAGCTGGAGTCGGCCCTGACAACAACCCCCCTGCAGCTCCCTGAAAATCTCCTACCTGAGCTGGCTCCATCACAGCCATTTCTCTTCCCTGTCCCCTGGATGATGGGCAGATCTGGAGCAAAACGTGGACCTGATTCCTCAGCCTGTCAGGGCGATAGGGGCAGGTTACAGAACGGACTTGAGTCCACATCATACCCCAGTTTCCCCCAGGCTCCCTCCCTGCAGACAGACGCTCTGGACTCTGCCATGCTAGGAAAACCCTTAGTCACTTTATAACAACACAGACCCGGGGCAGGGACAGACAGGCAGAGGCTGATCCCACTGGCCCATCCGCACTTACCCCCTGCCAGAACTAGCAGTGACTCTGGTCAGACACCGGTGTGGCTGAGATCTGAATCCTGCCCAGAAATCAGACCAGGGCCCTGGGCAGCCCCCAACACTCAATAATACATCGAGAGCAGGGTGTGCAGGGGGAGGGGGCTGGATATTTGCCTTGGTGCTTCTGAGCCCTTGGGCAGAAGCCTCCACCAACCCCCAAAGCATCATTGCCTAGTTGCGGTAAAATAATTCCCCTCTGGCTGCAGAGTGGGGCAGCCCCTCACCCTCTCCTGCCCTATGGGGTGGGGGAGCTGCTCTTGTATCTCCCCTTCTCCTTCTCTCCAACCCCTCCCTTCCCCAGCCAATATGCTCTGCAGTGCCCCTCACCACTGAGAGTTTTCTTCTACTGCAGCCCTGTTCCCATCCGCCCCATAAGGCTCCCGATTGCCCTGCATCGCCCCATCCTCCTTTCAGCGCCCCCCTGCCTCCATCCTGCGCCTCCCTATTCCCTCTCAATGCCCTCTTATCTGCACCCCCGGCCCCGCACACACCGGGGCTGGCGGCAGCTTTCCCGGGCCCCGGGCGGGAATCGCAGCCAGCTCCGCTGGGAGCAGCCTGGGGCCAAACCTCCCCCTGCAGCCTGGGGGTGACTGGCCGGGGGGGCGGGTCTCTCTCACCTTCCCTCCGAGCGCCGGGCTGGGGGCTCTGCCCTGGAGAGGCTCCTGGGGAGCAGCGGGAAGGGCCCTGCTGGAGATTCCCCTCTCCCGGCTGCAGCCAGGGCTCCGGGCTCCCAGCACCAGCCGCCGGGGCTCGGGGATCTCGCCAGGAGCCTGGGAGCCAGAGTCACCGCAGCGGCTGCGAGTCACTTCCTGCTGCCGGGCCGGAGCCCAGCGCTCGCTGCCCCCGAGCCGCCTCCCGGCTGCTCCTGGGTCCTAGCGATCAACTCGGCTCAATGCAGCCCCCTGCCCCCTGGGGCCCCACCGCCCCTTGGCAGGGGCAGCTGCTCCCAGCGCTATGTAGGTGCCCTGCCTAGAAACCACAGGATCGGGGGGGGGGGCAGAAAGGGGCCGGGCAGCTCCCGGGGAGGGGGAGAAAGGGGGTTTCTATGGAGACTGGGCGTTGTTCCAGACAGGGAGTCCCCAGTGTCTACATGGACACAGGGTGATGGGTTCGGGTCCTGGTCCTAGAGAGGCTGCCCAGGACACGTTTCTCGGTGACACCATCTGACTCAGTGTGTAAGTCCCTCGAGTACAAAACTGGTACACACACCCCCATCCCTGGCTACCAGCCCTGGAGCTGTCAGTGCCATGGCAACAGGTTCATTCAATGATTTGTAGGCCCAGATTCACCGACCCCGTGGCTCAAGGCAACCCCCCCATGTCTGCCTCCTACCCCAAGGAATCTCAACTACACCTCACCCAGCTGGCTCCCCCATATGGCCACTGAGTCCTGGTCCCCATCCAGAGCCTGGATATCAGCAGCAAAGCTCCAGCCAGCCTGGTTCAGGATGTCTTGGTGCTCTGCCCACTTAGGGTTGGCTCCAGGGTGAAAATTTTTCCTGGGGGAATGAGGGTTTCAGCACCACTCACTGACTGGCACCCATGCTGTGCTCAGCCCAAGCTACAATGGATCCCTCCAGGGTTAGGGGTCCAGCAGAGAGGGGTAGGGGGCAGTTGATTCAGTAGCTGTTGTGGCCAGAGGGATCTGGGTCCTGCTCAGAGAGAGGAGGCTGGGCTCCATCTCTCTCTGTTTTCCAGCCTGGGTCACAAGCTCCTGCCTCCTCCATCGGGTTCTGGGAGCCCTAACCGCACAGCTGCTGCTCCCCGAGCAGAGTCTGTGCTGGGGAGAGACCTTCAGCAAAGGTCCCTCTTTGCCCAGCTCAGCTGGAGATGTTCACTAGGCCAGAGCAAGAGCCTGACTCGGCAGCCCAGGGTTTGGGGCACCTGCCTGGGAGGGCCCCATCCCCTTTCCCAAGGACTCTGTAATGACACCCAATGTTCAGCAGGAAAGACTGAGGGAGCCCGACGTTGGATGATCCCATGGCCCAGTGGTGAGAGCACTCTCCTTTAAGTAATATTTAATCGGGGCATTTTTAGTAAAAGTCATAGATAGGTCACGGGCAATAAAAAAAATTCATGGAAGCCCATGACCTGTCCATGACTTTTACTATAAATACTCGTGATGACTAAACCTCTGCTCCTGTGGCCCCGCTACTCTGGGGGGGCCCTGCTCCAGCAGTGAAGGTGGATGGGCCCCAGTGGCCCGCTGCTCAAAGGACCCCAAAGACCACTCTTCTGATGGTCTCTGGGGCTGCCCCATGGCCAATGCTCCGGCCGCTCCTGGGATTGCTACTGATGCTTGGATGCTCTCAGGGCATGGGAATGTTGTACATTCAAGCAAAATTTATGTCCAAAAATATGTCAGAGGCTCCTGAGTTTCATGGAATCCTCGGCTCAGGCATGGCAGGATGTTGTAAATAAGAGGGAGTTGGACAGTGGTGGCTTGCTGACTTTTCAGGGCTAGGGTACTGGTTGAGAGAAGGGGGCTTTCCTGACCAGGGCAGAAGATGAATCATATTGGGATACCTCTGGATGAAGTGCCCAAGTTCCCCATAGGCATACGTCTGTGGCTCACTTCTGGTTCTTTACTATGACAGTACAATAGGGTTGAAGCTGGGCAGCCAGTGCGGGTTGAAAATTGGACTTTCTAGTCAGCAATCAGCCAGGTGATCGATGGTGATGCACAGCTTGGCTACAGCCACTGGGTCAGATGAGGGCTCTACCTGGCATCGGAAATAGGAATGTTCTGCTGCTTCATTCCATCTGGTGCCAGCCGCTAAGGGTTGGAATTCTACAGCGCACCTGGTAACAGGGCTAGTCCCCTGGTGTAAGTCCCGAAGTCTGGTCTCAGCAGAATGGGTGCAATTTGGGTCATTGAAGACAGCCAACATGTCTCAGCTGAATTCCTCAAGATGCCCTAGCAAGGGGCTGGAAGTTCTAGGGCAGGAAATACCCAGACTAGGGCTTTCCCCACTAATAGGTTGATAACGAACCCCACTTGGGCCTGGTCACTGGGAAATGAACGGGGTCGTAGTATGAACAGGAGCCCGTACTGATTCAGGAAGCCGTGAAATTTCCTACAGCCAATCAGGTCTCCGATCTTTCTCTCTTGGGTGGTTGTGTCTAATGGTCAGAACCATGGGGATGGCCAGGCCAGGAGGGTAGAGTGAAATCAAGCTGGAGACAAGAATCGGGACCACAGGGCACCCGGGATCATCGTCAAGAGCAGAGCCATAAGCATGAAAAGGAGTCAATTTATGAATTTGCCAGGGTGCCAGATAGATTTCAAAGCTGAAACCTAACAAACTAGGCCTAGATATAATAGAATCCAACATAATCCCTTGTATTAAGTCCCAGGAACATTAGCTTACTAGTTTTAATGATGGGGCCTTTTCAGGTCCACTTTTAAGTTGAACTGTGTTTCTCACATCAGGACACATGCTTATCCTCAACCAAACAACAATTTATTAATTCACCCAGAGTCACATCAATATACAATCCGCAGTTCGCCACCAAAGTGCAGACACAATCAAAGTGCTAGGTGTATACAACACACACAATACAGTCTTGCAAGCAATTCTCACAGGCTAACGTTGAGGCTCAGCAGTTCTATCAAGGAACAAAGTACCAAGATTTCTGATTACATTGACTTGTGACCATCAATTCTAAATTCCTAACACATTTATCACACTTCCCAGGGTGCACTTGTCTGCAAGGCACTTTGAAGAATGTGGTTAATACAGTTTGACTGGACTGGTCTGAAAGAGACAAGTTTAGAGTATTAAAAACAATTGCTAAAAGCAGTTCTTTTCAATCTGTCAGGCCAATTTGCTTGGGCTTACAAAGAAGTTAAAATATGGTTACTTGATGTCTCATTAGAGACCACAGACTCAGCAAGATAACTCACAGTAATTTATATGAAAGAACAGAAGGTGAAATACAATCCTTGAAATGAAATCTCACCACTTCTTATCCATATAATCCTGGGCTGGGGGAAGAGTTCTTTCCACATCTGGTCCGGGAGTGAGTCGTTCTTAGGATTTTCACTTTCTTGTTGGGTTCAGTCAACTCTCTTCAGCATGTGGCGACTTCAGTTTATATACCGTAATTTCAGGGCTTATAGAAAAGGGCCACACACACATTCCTATCGGACTCAGGTCAAGTAAGCACTTAGGTTTTTCCCTTTGCTGCTTCTATTGGTATCCAGTAGGTGGCGTCAGTGTATCACAAATTTCTTCAGTCTTTTTTTTTATCAGAGGTTTTATACATTTGATTCATTTCAAGCATTGTATTTCATCGTTAGCCCCTTCTATCGATTGCGACACCCCCTTTTAACCAATTTCTCTTAATATCCCAAAGTGATACCCTGGTTTATATCTTTTTACATTTCTTCTTCCTTGTGCCAGACAATTCTTAGAGTGCAACATTTACAATGAAACCCAACAGAACCTTTATACTCTTCTAAATTTAGAGGACATACTCCATACATTCTTTGATTGTACATAAGCATTTCACCTTATTTAGGACATACAACAGAACAAGAGACATTTTCCACCTACAGAAGGCTGTAGATCTGAGTCACAATCACAACGCAAACACGTGTGGATTTTAATTTGGGATGAAAGATGATGCACAGTATATTTGATTTACAAGGAAAACAATGTATAGTTTATACTTTGGGGCAAAAACATTTTGCAAAGGCAAGCAGGGTGTAACCATAGTTTGGTAACTTAGAGTTCTTTTTAGCTAGGCTGGGAGGGAGAAAGAGGTATATACATAAGCAGATAATGAGATATTCTTGCCTAGCTGATTAACAGTACTCTGATTTAGACATTTTAGTTTCTATTCTTGGGGAGAGGAAATCCCAACCTTGGCTGATCTACGGGTTCTTAGACAAGGTGTGTCATATAATATGAACCATTTTTTTGTTGTCTTTACTTCTTAGGTGGATCCTATTTTGGGATAAACAAAGGTGGCCTTTTCTATTTTTCTGAGGGCCAGAAAGAACCAGTAACTATTAATCATTCAAAGGCATATCTGTTCCCTACATCCATCACAGAGCCAAGGGTGAAAGGCAGGGATCAAAAGCTGAAAGCCAGAGTCAATGGGTGAGCCAGAAGCATATTCAGGAAGCAGAGCCAAGGGTTGCAAAGATGGAGAAGGACAGGAACTGAAGTAGGAAGCTGGGCCCAAGAGCAGACTGGTGAGAAGCAGAAAGCAAGAAGCAGGACCAAATGCAGCTGCAAGCGTGGAACGCATTGAGCTTCCAGTGAGCCCCAGCTGCTGCTGGGTCAGGAAGTAGCTAGTTCCACCCCTTCACCAATCAGGAAGTGCAATCAATCAGGCACACCCTACCAGATGCCCAGTGAGCTGCTGGGAGACGGACCCTGCTGCAGCATAATGACAGATTTCAGAGTAGTAGCCATGTTAGTCTGTATCAGCAAAAAGAACAGGAGTACTTGTGGCACCTTAGAGACTAACAAATTTATCTGAGCATAAGCTTTCGTGGGCTAAAACTTACTTCATTGGATGCATGCAGTGGAAAATACACTTCACCTTCAGCCCCCAACTAAAACCTCTCCAGCGCATCATCAGGGATCTACAGCCTATCCTGAAGGGTGATCTATCACTCTCACAGGTCTTGGGAGACAGGCCAGTCCCTGCTTACAGACAGCCCCCAACCTGAAGCAAATACTCACCAGCAACCACACCACACAACAAAAACACTAACCCAGGAATCTATCCGTGCAACAAAGCCCCTTGCCAATTCTGTCCACATATCTATTCAAGAGACACCATCATAGGACCTAATCACATCAGCTAAGCCATCAGGGGCTTGTTCAACTGCACATTTACCAATGTGCTATGTACATTGCCCAAACTGGACAGTCTCTACGCAAAAGCATAAATGACACAAATCAGACGTCAAGAATTGTAACATTCAAAAACCAGTTGGAGAACACATCAATCTCCCTGGTCACTTGATTACAGACCTAAAAGTCGCAATATTACAACAAAAAAACTTCAAAAACAGACTCCAATGGCAGACTGCTGAATTGGAATTAATTTGCAAACTGGACACCATTAAATTAGGCTTGAATAAAGACTGGGAGTGGATGGGTCATTACACAAAGTAAAACTATTTCCCCATGTTTATTCCCCCCCCCCCCCCCACTGCTCCTCACACCTTCTTGTCAACTGCTGGAGATGGACCATTTTGATTACCACTACAAAAAGGTTCCCCCCCCCCCCGCTGGTAATAGCTCACCTTAACAGATTACTCTTGTTATAATGCAGTGGTCCCCAACACGGTGCCCGTGGGCACCATGGCACCCGCCGGGGCATTTATGCGTGCCCGCCTAGTGCCCAGTAGGGGAGAGAAGCCGTGGCCTCACATCTGATGGGGACAGAGAACTCAGGCTGCGGGCGCGGTGTTCTCTGTTCCTGGCAGGCGCGGGGCACGCCTAGTGCCCAGCAGGGGAGAGAAGCTGTGGCTCCATGCCTGCCGGGGACAGACAACTCTGGGGCTGCAGGCGTTGCTGTTCTTGGTTCCTGGCAGGCGCGGGGCCGCGGCTTCTCTCCGGCTTAAGCCGTGGTCCTGCACCTGCCTGGGACCAAGAACACCGGAGCCCACTTGGCAAAAAAAGAACCACCAATCCGCTCTGGAACTGAGACAAAGCAAATGTCAGAGTCGGAGGGAAACACTGGGAAAGTTCTGAGTCACTCAAATGCAGGGACCGAGGGCCAGAGCCCAGCTGGTGTAAATTGGCGTACATCCCTTGAAGTCAACAGAGCCTGGGGATCTGGCCCCTCCAGATAGTCGAGAAGGCATTTAGCGCTACTCTGACACACCCATACGCCCCACATGCTTCATCAGTAGAATGTTCTCTGCTGACCTTGTTCCAGCATCACGCTTGGTGCCTGCTAAGGCACCATGAGGCAGCTCTCCTGGATGCAAATTGTGCTTTAAATCCCATCCCAACATTGCACGTGTCTGTCTGAGGGCTTTCGGTAGGTCGACAGCACGTTCGCAAGTCCCGATCGATTCTCCCATTTGACAGGTGGCAAAGTGACTCACCCAAGTGGCAAATCCAGGAACAGATGTCCTGAATCCCAGCCCGTTCCTGCTCTAACCATTAGACATGCTGCTTTCGACAGGAACACAAGAATGTATTATTGTTGCTGGGGCAGGCAATGTCACAGCAAGACTATGCAGCTGGCGGTGCTCGGACAAGTCTCTCTGTGTCAGTCAGCACCCACTGAAGTCATATGGATAGAGACAGGGTCGGCAGGCCCCCAACCTGAGTCTTTTACCACTTTGCCATATCATCTGTTGGTGAATGCAGAGCCAAATTCAAGCCAGGCATGAGCTGCAGTTTGTCGAGGAAGCTAGCCGACCTGACTACCCTGCGCTCCTCTGGGCCCATTTATAGATAATGAACGGTCCTGTGATGTTACAGGGGGTTACTGTGGTCTACATGAGAGTAGCACCTAGGGACTGTGCCTGAGATCATGGCCCCCCGGTGCCAGGCACTGTACATATACATGGAGAGATTGTCCCGTCCCGGAAGCATTTCCCATCTAAATCAGAGGTGGCCCCTCCCCTACTGCCCCCCTCCCCCGCAGCCTTAGCTCACTGCCCTGCCAGTGCTCTGGATGGCGGGGCTGCGAGCTCCTACTGGGCAGTGCGGCTGCAAGATCTGCTGGCCTGCCTTGGTGCTCTAGACTGCACGGCGGTGTGGCTGGCTCCGGCAGGACAGCATGGCTGCCAGTCCTGGTGCTCTGAGCGGCATGGTAAGGAGGTGGGGAGGGGTAGGGTTGGATAAGGGGCAGAAGGTCCTGGGGGGCAGTCAGGGGCCAGGGGCTTAAGCTGGGGAGAAGTCGCGGCCCCACGCCTGCTGAGGACAGAGAACTCCGGGGCTGCGGGTGCCGGTGTTCTCTGTCCTTGCGGCTTGTCTCCAGCTTCTCTCTGGATTCATATATTATGTAATATTAAATATGATGTTTTTCATATTATTTAATGTGCAAGTACAAAATAAGCCTTGAAAAATTGTTGGCGCCCGCCACACTCTTCTGAAAACATGAACGTGCTACTGGCCACAGAAAGGTTGGGGACCACTGTTATAATGTGTATGGTAACACCCATTGTTTCATATTCTCTGTGTGTATATCTATATATTATCTATATAGATAGATAGATAGATATCTCCTACTGTATTTTCCACTGCATGCATCCGATGAAGTGGGTTTTAGCCCACGAAAGCTTATGCTCAAATAAATTTGTTAGTCTCTAAGGTGCCACAAGTACTTTCTACCTGCTGCAGCAGGATCCCAGACAGTCTGTGCTGCTACTGTAGGGAAAGACCAGGTGTGTGGGATTTTTCTGAGCTTTGGTGCTCTTTTATCACACTGTTGGAGAAGTGAGATTTTAATGTTAGTGAGGGGCAATTCTAATTGTGCTCCTAACGAGCAATTGGCTAGGAACCCTGGAACCGCATCCACTCTCCGCTCAGTGACTTTCAACTCTTCTACAGGCTCGAATCTGTCATTTCTTTTTCTTGTTTTCACGCGTTTTAGGTACTAATTTTATTAAAAGTCTTTTTAAAAGTCTTTTCTTGTGGGAATTCTTTGATGTATAAAAATGTGAGAGCTCCCACTGAATCTTTTCTACCATTGAAGTGTTTCTAGAGTGTCTCACCCTTGTGGATTCTCCGATGTTTGGTGAGGTAGGAGCTGTTATTGAAGCTTTTCCCGCAGTCCAAACATTTATGGGTTTTCTCTCCCTTGTGGATTGTCTGATGTGTGATAAGGTGTGATCTCTGAATGAATCTTTTGCCACAGTTGAGGCATGTATGAGGTTTCTCTCCCGTATGGATTCTCTGATGTCTAATAAGGGCTGATCTCTGACTAAAACTTTTCCCGCAGTCCAAACATATATGGGGTTTCTCTCCTGTATGGATTCGCTGATGCGTAATAAGGGCTGATCTCCGAACAAAACTTTTCCCACATTCGAGGCACTTATAATGTCTCTCTCCCGTGTGGGTTCTCTGATGCATAATAAGGTGTGAGCTCTGATTGAAAGTTTTCCCACACTCAAGACATTTATAGGGTCTCTCTCCTGTGTGAATTCGCAGATGCTTAGTAAGGTGTGAGCTGTGACTGAAGCTTTTGCCACAGTCCAAGCATTTATGAGGTCTCTCGCCTGTGTGGATTCTCTGATGAATAATAAGTTGTGATCTCACATTGAAGCTTTTCCCACAGTTGAGGCACTGATAGGGTTTATTTCCTGTGTGGGTTCTCAGATGTGTGATAAGACTAGAGCTCTGATTGAAACTTTTCCCACACTCAAGACATTTATAGGGTCTCTCTCCTGTGTGCAATCTCTGATGCGTAATAAGGTAGGAGCTGTGATTGAAACATTTCCCGCAATCCAAGCAAATATGTGGTTTCCCTCCCGTGTGGTTTCGCTGATGTTTAATAAGGTTTGATCTCACGTTGAATCCTTTCCCGCACTCAAGGCATTTATAAGGTCTCTCTCCTGTGTGTAACCTCTGGTGTGTAATAAGATGTGAGCTCTGAGTGAAGGTTTTCCCACAGTCCAGGCATTTATAAGGTCGTTCCCCTGTGTGCATTCTTCTGTGTTTAATAAGGTCTGAGTTCTTACTGAAGGTTTTCCCACAGTCCAAGCATTTATAGGGTTTCTCGCTGGAGTGGTTTCTCCAACATGTAACAAGATTTCTACTCACACTGAATCTTTTCCTATTCTCTAGGCGTTTATAGGGTTTCTCTTCCTGGTGATATGTTTGTGGGGCTGTGGTTTCCTTGGGATCTTTGCATCCTCCCCCATATTGAATGGATTCATCCACCCAAAAAATGAAGTAGTTTCTCAGCTGGCTCTCAGACCTGCACCGATTTCCCCAGGCTTTGCCCTGTTCCAAGCACTGGGAAAAATTCCCTTCAGCTCTTCTCAAAAACATCTCCTGCAGTTTCACTTGCTCAGGACCTTCCTGCTGCTGAATTTCCTCCTTGTTCTTACTCACTGTCATATCACCTGCTGGGAGAGAGAGAATCCAGAGAGGAGTCATTGTCTGGGCTGGTAGAAAGAACAGAAAGGGGAATAGCACCGAGGGAAAACACAACACAGTGACTGTTGAGGAGATGGAGACATTGGATACAGCCTCCACATCCCACCCCAAAACTCCCAGGGAAGTGAAGTCAGGGAGGAAATTCTGAACAGCTAACAGGATGGCTTGGAAGCCGTGACTGACATTTGTCTTGATGCTACGACACCTGCTGACTGCAGCCCTGACCTGGGTGAGATGGGGAAAAACAGAGAGCTCTCACTCACAGCACATTTTGGGAGTCCCAGCTTTTTCCTTCACTCCCTGGATGTTTCTGTGTCAGTTTCCTTGACTCCTCACCTGTGCGGGTGCCTCTCGGGCTCTCCCTTTCCTCATCGGCCTGGAGATCCGGGACCCACGGCTCTTCCCCTCGTTCCAGTTGGGCGATCAGGTCAGGTTTGGGAATGGGAAATCCTGCTCAGGGGGTGAAATCAAACATGATCAGGATGCAAGGAGTATTGGTAGAGTATCTGTCACAAAGGGCATTCCCTGATTTTAACCTGGCCCTGCGCTGTGCTGGAGCGGGGGAGTGGAATGTGGAATCTGAACAAACGGGGACATGGTCATTGAGCCTCTTTGGGAGAGGCAGACATATGGGGAGGTGGGGGGAATTGACTCTCACTAAGAGTTCCCAGGATCTGTGCGCTCTGGGGGACTTGCTGACGTGCACACAGCTCTGCTGTTTTAAACTCCTGCCTATTTCCAAATCTGCAGAGCCCAGAGCCCTCCCCATGGATGGCGCTAGTCCCAGGAAGGGAGGAGAACCAGGATTCTGTGTGTGAGTGAGAAGTAATACAGGCAGGACAATACACGGCTTCTGCCCCCTTGAAAGCTGGAGAGATAGGATGAAGTAGCATATCCATTAGAGTGCAACGTGTAATTTACCTGCCTCATGGGCAGCTGGTGAATATGTGCATGCGATACAAGCAGCTCACTGCCCTTACAGACAAAGCACAGCGTGTGGAGGCTAGAGCGCCTTAACTGGAGGAGCAAAGGGAGATAGAGAGGTACAAAGAGAAGACTTTTAGGGACACTGTAGAGCAGTCCCACCTCCAGTCCAACAGGCCCTGTGCTGTTGAGGAAGATGAAAGTCTTGGGGCTTGAAAGCACCATGCTGGAACTGAGGGAAACGATCCCACAGTTGGGACTCACCTTCCAGATGATATCATGATATCCTCAGACACTGAGGATACCGATGGATGGGTGACCGGAGTTATTAGGAAGAGACAGGTAATAGTAATGGGGAGTTTGAATATTAGAAATATAGATGGGTTTGTGACAACTAGGAGAACCGCATGGTGCATTGCCCACTAGATGCAAAGGTAGTAGTTCTCACAAGACATCTAGAGAGCCTTACAAGTAGTGCTGGGGAGAAGCTGATGGTCGTGGTACATGTAGGTATCAATGACACAAGGAAAGATAGGACAGTGTTCCTGGAGGCCAAAGTTAGTCTGCTAGGTAAGGGATTAAAGTCCAGGATCTCCATGGTAGTATTCTCTGAAATGCTTCCAGTTACACGCACAAGGCCAAGAAGACAGGCAGAACTGCAGGGTCTTGTAAAAGTTACTGGTAGCCCCCCTTAACAGCTTACAAGCAGCCAGTAGGGGAAAGCAGAAGCCTCACGTACACAGTAACCTGAACTTTTGAACTATCTTTTCTCTTCTGCCTCAAAGCAGAGAAAACTTGCTTCAAACCAGTTTTTACTAACCAGATAACAAAAGTGCAGGGTTTGACACCTACCAATCAAGTGTTAACACACAAGGGTCTTTGTCTAAAAGTGCATAAAAGGCTTGTAAAATTTGTATGAAATAGAGTCTTTTGTACCAAGGTACAGGGCTCTCTTTTCTTCTGCAAAATAAAGCATCTTTTCCTTATCCCTGTCAGACTGTTATTGGCTCTCAGCTAGGCAGACCTGATATTTCGGTAACAGTTTCTGGAGACCCAGATGGGACTCTCCTAGCTCGGACATCGGATTCTGGATGGCTGCGGCGAACTAGGAGCGGCGCCACTGGGTTGCTTAACCCCTCTTCCTCATTTCACCGCGGCCCCTGGGGTTCGTGCTCCAATAAGGTGAGCCCTAATAGGATAAGAAAACACTATCTGGTTCTGTTCTGTTTTGGTTAACCGGTTACTGTTTTTCTGCTGTATACATTTGGGCGTTAGGTGTGTAGGCAGAACTAAACCTCTCGTTCATAATTCCTCAGGGTGGAAGCCACAGCGTGCAATGAATCTCTGAGGTCGAATTGGGATCCTTCTGCCCCATCCCCTGTAGTGGTCAGTGTAATAGAAGTAAAAAATTCTGAATTAGACCATAATTCCCTCTGTTCTCTGTGTAATTCTCTGTTTGAGCGTCAGGAGACAGACGGGTGGGTCTCTGGGTAAACCCTCTAAAGATAGCTCTTTGGATTATATGTTAAGTAAATGGCCCCTGCCCGGTGTTCAAAAAGGGATGTCAAAGAAGCGCTTTTTACAATTTTGCACCCAGGATTGGCCAGCCCTGGGAACTGCATGGCCCGAGTTTGGCTCCTTTGATATTCCGACTCATTTAACCCCTTTTGCACCTGATATTGGAGAATCAGGCGCCAGGTCAAATGGACTATTGGTTTTTGTGGGACGATGAGGCTCAACGTCGCTTGAAGAAGGTACAAATCCAGTCCCTCCGACTTTTATGAGAGACTTTCTAAAGCATTTTGTACTTATACTAACATAGACCCCAAGGCTGCAGACACACAGTCCACGGTCAGGCTCATTTTTATCTCTCAGTCAGCCCTGGACATTAATAAGCGGTTGCTGCAGCTCGAGGGCGCGGAGGGAAAATCCCTGGAGGAACTGGTAAGCGTGGCCACCTGTGTGTATCATACAAAAAATAAAGTACAAGAGACCAAACAGGTGAGGATGCTAGCAGCCCTTGTAAATGCTGGGAGTAAGAGACAAGGAGGGAGGCGGAGACCCCCCAAGTGGCAACTGAAAGAGGATCAAGGGGGGCCCCCAAGCTGCGCTAATGAAATATGTCAATACTGTAAGCAGCTTGGTCACTGGAAAAGAGAGTGCCCAAAACGACGTACCGGACGACAGCCCCAACCTCAACACCAGATGGCTGTGGTAAGAACAGACGCTGTCAATAGTAAGAAATAATGGCGACCTGGGGGTCCACTTGTTACCTATTCAAATGACTTTACCACTTATATATGTTCCTCCACAGACCCCCAGGTCCGTTTAACTTTGGAAGGAACCACTTATTCTTGTCTTTTGGACTCAGAGGCTGCCCTTTCCACTGTTACTGCTAAGCCAAAAAAAAACAAACTTTACAAATAAAAGCATTCCGGTAATGAATATAGGCGGAAAGCCATTTGAGTGTCCTGTATTGCAGGAGGCTACTGTAGAAATCTCTGGTGTCTCAGCCTCCCATGCATTTTTGCTAGCTCCTAATTCCCCAGTTAACCTTCTGGGCAGAGACCTGCTGTGTAAATTACATGCTCAAATTTTCTTTTCAGATAATAAAATCATTCTTTGGTTGCCTCAGAATCGACTCGCCCAGCTATGTGCCGCATTAACCCAGGCTACCGAGGAACCGATTCTGCCTGCGGGCCCGATGAACCTGCCTGAACAACTCAGACAAGAGGTATATGCCTCCCTGTGGGGCACTTCAAAGGCAGACTTGGGCACTCTCCGGATAGAACCGGTATAAATAACCCTGAAGCCAGACATTGACATTCCTCGAATTCATCAGTATCCCATCCCCCAAGAAGCTCTGTTGGGCCTCCGGAATCTTATCAACACATTCCTAGGGTTGGGAGTGTTGGTTCGCATTAAGTCCCCCTTCAACATCCCATCCTGCCTGTTAGAAAACCTGACCTGGATCCAAAGGGAAAACCGGTATACTGATTTGTCCAGGACTTACGTGCAGTAAATAAAGTTGTTCAGGCTAGACACAATGTGGTACCTAACCCTCATACAATCCTGACTGCCATTCCAGCAGGTACTGCTCGTTATTCAGTAATAAATCTGTATAATGCCTTTTTCAGCATTCCTCTAGATCGAGACAGCTTCAGGAAGACCCGATATTTCGATAACAGTTTCAATGCATGGACGAGACGATGGAGTAGGAAGGAGATATTTAGGTTTATTAGGAACCAGAGAACTTTTGGTGGCAGGAGGAGACTCTACAGGAGGGATGGGCTCCCACTAAACCAAAATGAAACTAGACTGCTGGCATGTCAAATTAAAAAATGTGTAGAGGGGTTTTTAAACTAAGGTCAGGGGCGAGCCTTGGATTAGGTGAAGACATCCTTTAGAGATGAATTTATTAAAGGGGTAGCTCTATATCCTAGTATCGAGGCTAGGGAAGGAGTTGGTAAAGTACAGGGGAAAGCTGGAGAGGAACAGTTACACAAAAGGGCGTCCCCGATTGACACAGAACACGTGAAGGCAAGCCTATTGAGAAAATGGACAAGTGCTTGTATACAAATGCTAGAAATCTACAAATACTAAGATGGCTGAATTTGAGGGCATGGGTTAAATGAGCTTATTGATATAACAGGCATTGCAGAATCTCAGTGGAATGAGGATAATCAATGGGACACAGTAATACCAGGGTACAAAATATACAGCCATGACAGAGTAGGTCACGCTGGTGGGGCAGTGGTGCTATTATATGATAAATTAAAAAACCAGAGTCAAATAGGGTGAAAAACTAAAATGAATCAAATTGTAAATTATGGATAGGAATCCCATGCTTGAATATTAAGAGTATAGCAGTAGGAATATGCTATTGACCTCATGACCAGGATAGTGACAGTGATTGTGGTATGCTAAGGGAGGTCAGAGAGGCTACAACAGTAGAAAATGTAAAAATAATGGGTGATTTCATCTATCCTCAGGTAAATGTCACCATGATTCAGAGATAAAATTTCTAGACACCATAAATTACTGCTTCTTGGAGCAGCTAGTCCTTGAACCCACCAGGGGAGAAGCAATTCTTGATTTAGTCCTAAGTGGAGGACAGGATCTGGTCCAAGAGGTAACTCTAGCTGAACCATTCAGTAAAAATGATCTGTAATTTATTAAATTTAATATCCTTGTAGGCGGGAAAGCCCCCAAAAGTCTAACTTCAGTACCGGGCAAACTAGTTGAAACTACATAAAGAACACAATTATCAGATCCACAGATGAACACAATATATTAGGAAAGAGTCAACACATCTTTTGTAAAGGGAAATCACGCCTCACCGATCTATTGGAATTCTTTGAGGGAGTCAACAAGCATGTGGACCCACCATAATAACATTTAACTTTAACAAGGGAAACCACACAAGAATGAGGATACTAATTAGACAGAAATTAAAAAGAGCAGTTCCCCAGGGTAAAATGCTTGCAGACAACAGGGAGACTACTTAAAATCACCATAACGGAGGCTCAGACCAAGTGTCTACCCCAAATCAAAACAGACAGTGGGAGGACCAAAAGAATGCCACCCTGGCTAAACAGCAGAGTAACAGAGGCCATTAGAGGCAAAAAAGCATCCTTTCAAATTTGGGACTCCTAGTAAGGATAACAGGAAGGAGTGCAAACTCTGGTAAGTTAATTCTAAAAGTAAAATATGGCAGGCCAAGAAAGAATTTGAGAAACAACTTGCTAAAGACGCAAAAATTAACAGTGATTTTGTTTTTAAGGACATCTGAAGGAGGAAGACTGCCAAACAGGCAGTGGGGCCACTAGGTGACAAAGACTCAAGGAAAACAAGGCCATTGTAGGGAAGCTAAATACATTCTTTGCATCGGTCTTCACTGCAGAGGATGTGTGGGAGACACCCACCTCAGAGTTATTCTTTTGGGGGGACATCTTTGAAGTCCATATTTATCCCAGAAGACGGTTTAGACCAAACTGATAAATTAAACAGTAATAAGGAACCAGGCTCAGGTGGTATTCGCCCAAGAGTTCTGAAGGAACTAAAATATGAAATTGCAGAGCTACTGATTGAAGCATGTAACCTCAGTCTCTGTACCAGAAGAAAGCTATGCAATGTCATTTGCAAGGACTCCATAGGTGATCCTAGCAATTACAGGCAGGTAAGTCTAACGTCAGTACTGGGCAAATTGATTGAAAACTATAGTAAAGAACAGAATCATCTGACACATAGATGAACACGATATGTTGGGGAAGAGTCGACACAGCTTTTGTAAAGGGAAATAATGCCTCACTAATCTATTAGAATTCTTTGAGGGAGTCAACAAGCATGTGGACAAGGGCGATCCAGTTGACACAGTGTACTTGGTCTTTCAGAAACCCTTTAATAAAGTTCCTTACCGAGGCTATTAAGGAAACTGAGGCCTGGTCTACATTGAGTGGGGGGGTGGCAGAATTGATCTAAGATACACAACTTCAGCTACAAGAATAGCGTAGCTGAAGTCGATGTATCTTAGATCAAATTAAAATTACTTACTTCATGTCCTCGCGGCGCTGGATCAACGGCCGCGGCTGCCCCGTTGATTTTGCTTCTGCCTCTCGCACTGCTGGAGTTCAGCAGTTGACGGGAGAGTGATCAGGGATCAATTTATCGCGTCTACACTACACACAATAAATCAATCCCCAATAGATCGATCACTACCCGCCGATCCAGCGGGTAGTGTAGACGTACCCTAAGAGTCATGCAATAAGAGGGAAGGTCTGCTCATGGATCAGTCACTCGTTGAAAGATAGGAAACAAAAAGTCAGAATAAATGGTCAGTTTTCACAAAGGAGAGAGGTGAATAGTGGGGCCCACAAAGAATCTGTACTGGGACCTCTGTTATTCAACAGATTCATTAATGATCTGGGCAAAGGGATGAACAGTGAAGTGACAAAATTTGCAAATGATACAAAATTGTTCAAGACAGATGAGTCTAAAGCAGACTGTGAGGAGTTACAGAAGGATCTCACTGAACCATGAGACTAGGCACCAAAATGGCTGATGAAATTCAAGCTTCATAAGAGCAAAGTAGTGCACACTGAATATGTATAGTTAGGATTATTTTCTTCAGTGTATGTTCTAAATTAGCTGTTTCCACTCAAGAAAGAGATCTTGGAATCACCGTGGATAGTTCTCTGAAAACTTCTGCTCAATCTGCAGCAGTAGTAAAAAAGTCTAACAGTATGTTAGGAACTATTAGAAAAGTAATGCTGGAATGCTGTGCCCAGTTCTGGTCTCTCCACCTCAAAAAAGGTATAGTGAGGAACTGGAAAAGGTTCAGAGAAGGGCAACAAAGATAATCAAGGGTATGGAATGGCTTCCATATGAGGGGAGACTAAACAGATTAGGGCTCTTTAGTTTCAAAAAAGATGACTAAGGGGGGATCTGACAGAGGTCTATACAATTATGAGTGATGTGCAAAAACTGAATAGAGAAATGTTATTTACCCTTTTATACAACACAAAACCAGGGGATACCCGATTAAATAATAGGCAGTAGGATTAATACATACAAGAGGAAGTTCTTTCTTCACACAATGCAGTTAGCCTGTGGAACTCATTGTTGATGGATGTTGTGATGTCCAAAAGTATAACTGGGTTAAAAAACAAACTGGAAAACTTCACGGAGAATAGGTCCAGCTAGGGCTATTAGCCAAGATGGTCAGGGATGCAACCCCATGCTTGGAGTGATGGCGAACATCTGGCTAACAAAAGCCATGACTGGAAGACAAGTGTGGGTCACTCCATAATTGCCCTGTTCTGAACACACCCCATGAACCTCTGGTACTGGCCACTGTCAGAGACAGGATACAGTGCTAGATGGACCATAGTCTGACCCAGTATGCAACTGTTATGCTCTGACATTTCTATCCCACTAGAGGGGGTATGAAGATGAAAGTCTCTCTCATGCTGCAGCTGTGGACTCTAGGACCTAGTCCCCCCAATCCAACTGACCAGGGAATAACCTGACCAGATTCAGACACACAGACCCCATGGCTTCCAATAACCAAGGGGACGAGAATCCCTTACCCAGTGAAGTCACCATCTTGTAGTTCTCCTGCATGACGTCCCTGTAGAGGGCTCTCTGAGCGGGGTCCAGCAGAGCCCCCTGCCCCTGGGTGAAATAAACAGCCACCTCCTCGAAGGTCACCGGCATCTGAAACAACAAGAGTCCCCCACTCAGCACCTGCTGCCCCAGCCACAATCCCACTAGTCACACAGGAGGAAGGATAAATAAATGGAAGCTCTGGGGGGTGACAGAGTAGCAGAGTCTCACCCTCACCCTGCTCAGAGCAGCCAGGAGGCTTTGGGGGATGGGAGAAGGTGAGAGCTCCTTGTCCCCCTAGGGGACGGAGCAGGGCAGGGTCTTCTCATTTCCCACATACCTGCCAGCCACAGGCTGATCCGGGAAGCAGAGCTCTGAGCCAGGGACAGGGACAGGAATCCCAACAGCTTCCCTGTGTATTTCACAGCAGCCTCTGGACAGTGGGTTCAGGCTCCAGCACTGGAAGTCTGGTCAGTTTTCCCAGCCCTGCCCAGGGGGGTGTTTCCTGTTTCAGAAATGGGGGAATGTTTCTTCCCCACCGGCGACAATGGGCCTGTTCAGAAAATCAGGCTCCAAGTTGAATGTGTCCCAGCTGGTTTGTCACATGCTGGCCCCTCCCCCTCTACAGCAAACCCCCCTGCAGCTCCCTGAAAATTCCCTACCTGAGCTGGCTCCATCATAGCCATTTCCCTTCCCTGTCCCCTGGAAGACGGGACGATCTGGAGCGACAAGTGGATGTGATTCCTCAGTCTGTCAGGGCGAGAGGGACGATGGGGGAGGTTTCAGAAGGGGCTTGAGTCTATTTCACAGCCCAATTCCCCTCAGGCTCTCTCCCTGCAGACAGATGCTCTGGACTCTGCCATACTGGGAAAACCCTCAGTCACTTTATTACAACACAGACCCGGCCCCTCCCACCAGCACTGAACCCCCTGAGACACTTTTAAACCGTCCCAGGGACAGAGTCACCAAGACAAATACTAGAAAAGAGCAGAATCAAAGGAGCCACTCTGGGGGATTCACCCTGACATTGGCCCTGAGGGAAGTGCATCACCACAGCAGTGCGGGGACTCAGCCAGGGCAGGACCTGGCTTCTCCTTTGTCAGCTCCTCCCCTTGTTCCCAGGAGAGTCAGTCTGCCCCGGGGGATGCAGGGAATGAGGCTTGGAGACTCTCTTCTGGCTTCTTGCTCTGGCTGCCCCTTTCAGTCTCTGCACTCTCCCTTTCTGTCTCATTCCCTCTGCCTGGGAGAACTGGTTACTGCTCCATTTACACGGGTGTTTGCTCTCCAGTAATCAGATCTGCTACTACAACAGCTATGTCTGTGTCACTGAGGGCAGCAGCTCTGGGACCCGCAGGCACAGGGGGAGCCCCTCCCCCTTCGGTATAAACTCTCCAGCAGGTCCCTGAACGGGGCCATTTGTGCAGAGTCACTGTCCTGCCCGGCCCCAGCCCTTTCCCTCAGGTCTCTCCATCACCTACAGGTCTTCAGCTCTGGGGCTGGTGTGGGCAGAGCCCAGGGCTGCCCCAGGGGCTGGTTCCAGCCACTGGTGAAAGTGTCCACCCAGGCTGCGCATAGACGGGGACTTTAATGAAGGTCTGTCCCCAGCACAGCCCCAGCTGGGAAGCAGTCATTTCACACTCTGGGCTCTCAGGCAGAGGACGCAGCAGTATCTGACCCAGGCAGCTCAATTCAAGGGCTCTAATATCAGGAGCAGAGAGAGACACATACCAGCCTCCTCTGCTCCCTTGGGAATAATCAGAGCCCTCTGGCGGCAGCAGCTAGCGACTGAGCCTCGCTGTGCTACCTCTGCAGCCCCCAGGGAGAGGCATACAGAGGCTGATCTCATCATCATGCTCACCCCTGCCAGAGCCAGCAGTGACTCCGGTCTGACACTGGTGTGGCTGATATCTGAATCCTGCCTGGAAATCAGACCAGTGTCCTGGGCAGCCCCCAACACTCATATCTTGACTTTAGCAAAGCTTTTGATATGATCTCTCACAGTATTCTTGCCAGCAAGTTAAAGAAGTATGGATTGGATGAATGGACTATAAGGTGGATAGAAAGCTGGCTAGATTGTTGGGCTCAGTGGGTAGAGATCAACAGCTTGATTTCTAGTTGGCAGCCGGTATCATGCAAAGTGCTCCAGGGGTCAGTCCTGGGCCGGTTTTGTTCAACATCTTTATCAATGATCTGGATTATGGGATGAATTGCACCCTGAGCAAGTCTGCAGATGACATTAAGCTGGCGGGGGGAGGTTGATATGCTGGAGGGTAGAGATAGGGTCCAGAGTGACCTAGACAAATTGGAGGATTGGGCCAAAAGAAATCTGATGAGGTTCAACAAGCACAAGTGCAGAGTCCTGCACTTAAGAGAGGAAGAATCCCATGCACCACTACAGGCTGAGGACCGACCGGCTAAGCAGCAGTTCTGCAGAAAAGGACCTAGGAGTTACAGTGGATGAGAGGCTGGATATGAGTCCGCAGTATGCCCTTGTTGCCAAGAAGGCTAATGGCATATTGGGCTGCATTAGTAGGAACATTGCCAGCAGACTGAAGGAAGTGATTATTCCCCTCTATTCAGCACTGGTGAGGCCACATCTGGAGTATTGCATCCAGTTTTGGTCCCCCCACTACAGAAAGGATGTGGACAAAATGGAAAAAGTCCAGTAGAGGGCACCGAAAATTATTAGGGGGCTGGGGCACATGATTTACGAGGAGAGGCTGAGGGAACTGGGATTATTTAGTCTACAGAAGAGAAGAGAGAAGGGGAAATTTGATAGCAGCTTTCAACTACCTGAAGGGAGGTTCCAAAGACAATGGAGCTCGGCTGTTCTCAGTGGTGGCACATGACAGAACAAGGAGAAATGGTCTCAAGGAGCAGTGGGGGAGGTCTAGGTTGGATATTAAGAAACACAATTTCACTAGGAGGGCGGTAAAGCACTGGAATGGCTTCCCTAGGGAAGTGGTGGAATCTCCATCATTAGAGGTTTTTAAGGTCAGGCTTGACAAAGCCCTGGGTGGGATGATTTAGTTGGTGTTGGTCCTGCTTTGATCAGGGGGTTGGACTAGATGGCCTCCTGAGGTCTCTTCCAACTCTGATATTCTATGATTCTGTGACTCTTCTAGGCTTCTATGACACAGACCCCAAAATCATGAGTGTCTCAAAAAAATGAAATAAAATAAATTGTGGGGGGGGCATTGGGTGTGGATATTTGCTTAGCAAATTTTGAGCCCTTAGGTGGAAGCCTCCACCTACCTCCAAAACATCGACTAGTTGCACTAAAGGAATTCCCCTCTGGCCGCTGGGTGGGGCAGCCCCTAACCCTCTCCTGCCCCATGGGGTGGGGGAGCTGCCCTTGTATCTCCCTCTTTCCTTCTCTCCCTCCCCCAGCAAGTCTGCTCTTGCTATCTCCCCCCAGCCTTCCCTCCCCACGCCCCCACTTTCCTTCGCAGCGCCCCCACTCAGTTTCCTTCTATTGCAGCCCTGTTCCCATCCGCCCCATAAGTTTCCCCCGATTGCCCTGCATCGCCCCATCCTCTCTTCAGCGCCCCCCCACCCCATCCCATCCTACCACCTAAAATCCCCCCTTATCCCCCGCTCCTCTTCAGCCCCCTACCGGTTCCCCACCGTGTTACTGTCCTGCCTCCAGCACGGCCCGGGCTGGCTCCCCCCGCCCCGCACACACCGGGGCTGGCGGCAGCTTTCCCGGGCCCCGGGCGGGAATCGCAGCCAGCCCCGCTGGGAGCAGCCTGCGGCCAAACCTCCCCCTGCAGCCCGGGGGTGCCGGGGGGGGGGGCGGGTCTCTCTCACCTTCCCTCCGAGCGGGGCCCCCCGGGGCAGGGGCCGGGCCGGGCTGGGGGCTCTGCCCTGGGAGAGGCTCCTGGGGAGCAGCGGGAAGGGCCCTGCTGGAGATTCCCCTCTCCCGGCTGCAGCCAGGGCTCCGGGCTCCCAGCACCAGCCGCCAGGGCTTGGGGATCTCGCCAGGAGCCTGGGAGCCAGAGTCACCGCAGCGGCTGCGAGTCACTTCCTGCAGCCGGGACTGACCCCAGCGATCGCTCCCAGCCGCTCCTGGGTCCTAGCGATAAACCCATCGCTCTGCAGCCCCCTGCCCCAGACACTTGCCATCAGGGGCTCCATACAGAGGCAGCTTCTCTCAGCATTTAAGGGAGCATCGTGCATAGAAGCCAATGTGCCCATGGATGGGCAGACAGGAGAGGATTCCAGGGAGGGGAAGATGGGACATATGTGGGGAGACGCTGGCTTGTTACCTGGTGCGTGGGGGTCTCAGTCCTTGCCACTCACTCAGTGTCACCCTGGTGCCCCACCTGTTTCGTGGGGGAGCACCTAGGTCACACCTGAGTGAGCAATGGGGCAGCCAGCACTGCTCCTCCTCACCACTGCAGTGTGCAGCAGCCTCCACATCCACACACAAATTGAGGCCTAGATTGCCAGTGCCTTAAGCTGGGCCTGACCTCACTTGATCCCTCCAGGGTTGGGGTTTTGGAGAGGAGAGGAATTGACTCATTAGCTGTGCCCAGCCGAGGCGGGGCCTTTCGCTGGGCCAGGGAGGGAGAGAACAACTCTGTAGTCCAAGGGGCACCTGCCTGGGAGGGTCCTCTCTCCTTCTTTAATGACTCATCCAAAGTGCCATGGGAGGACACATTCAGGGAGCCCCCCACCAGAAGATCCCATGGCCCAGTGGTGAGAGCACTCTCCTAAGAGCTGTGGGAGACCATGATCAAATCCCTTCTGCAGTAGGGGGTGGAATTGAACCTAAGCTTTTGCACAGCGGAGCGACTGCTCGAACTCCTGGGCTGAATGTTTAAAGAAGGAATCCCCCATGCACACTCCTCTCCTCTGGCTACATGGAGCAAGGCACCTGTCTAACTCATTTGCTCCCACAAGGAAAGAGCTTAGGAACCTGCCTTCCTTCCCAGCTGTGCATTCACAATCAGACATAGATGCTGTGATGCTACTCAGCAGAGCCATATCTAGTGATTTTTGGGCCAGAGGCAAGGGACAGGGGCGGCACATTTGGCTCTTCCACAGTGGGTTCCTCTCAGAGGGTTCCTCTCCCTTGCCGATGACCAGTGGCAATTTGGTGGCGGGTTCCTCAGTCCCTCTCAGAGGGAAGGACTTGCCACCGAATTGCTGCCGAAAGAGAAACTTTCTGTGCCCCTCACCTTCCACGCCTGAGGCAAGTTCCTCACTCGCCTTGCCCTCGTTACGGCACTGCTACTCAGGGCTGGGTGTTACCTTGCTGTCACCAGCATGAGGGAGTCTTGCCTGTGCCAGCTGGTTATTAGCACCTTAACACAACCAGCCTCTCAGCCACCATACCTCTCTCCCCTGGGCTACACCAGCCCCACCTTTGCCCTCCAGGTTGACAATAGACGCACCCCAGCTCCTGCTTCCCTTCAAAGCGTCCCCCTGTGGTATCCAGCCCTTAATCACCGGATATCACAGATGTCCCAGTTCCTCTGTTCCCAGAGAAACAGTGTACCCTGGTTTACCAGTTTCACCATACACCACCACTCCAATGTCTCGTGCAGCACTGGAATCTGATGATAAGGAAAAAAAGCTTCTTAAGAATAGAGATTCAAATAGAAACAAGTGTGAGGTACTCTTGTGAGAATTCTGCACACAATATTTTAAAATTGGGGGATCTCTTCCTTGTTCTCACTGCCTGTCTGATCACCTGTTGGGATAGGGAGTGAGAACCCAGATAGGACTCATTCTCTGTGCCAGGGAGAGAGGACAAAGAGAGGAACAGTTAAGAGAGGAAAACACCAGAACTGTTGGGTGGAGTATGTGGAGTCTGTTTTCAGTCCCATCCAGACAGCAGAGGGGAAGCAAAGGCAGGGAGGGAGTTCCTATCAGTTGTTGGCCAGGATGGGTATGAAACTGTGTGTGACATCTGCCATGAAGATAGGACACCTGCTAATTACAACCCTGACCTGGAGAGATAAGATGGAATTGGGGAATCCCTCTCAACATTTCTGGAGGCATCTGGCATTAATCAGAGGGTTTCTCTATCAATTTCATTGATACTTTGCCTGTACAAGTGCCTCTCTTAGCTTTCCTCAGCACGCTGGAGATCGTGGACCACCAGCTCTTCTCTTTGTTCCAGCTGGGTGATCAGGTCAGGTTCAGGAATGGGGGTGAAATCAGGATGCATCATGTTTGATTAGTTTGTCAGAGGAACATTCCTTGGTTGTGCCTTTGTCCTGCACTGTGCTGGGAGGGGGACATGGAATCTGAATGGGTCTGAACAGAGGGGAACATGGTCACTGAGCCCCAGATGTCTGTTTAGGTGTGTGGCAGGGTTGCACCCTCAGGAGGGGCACTTTCTGTGTCCCCCGCGGCTGGAGAAGCTGGCTCTCACCACCTGCCGTGGCTGGAGGGCCTGATTCTCCGATGCATGCAGCTCTGGGGCTGGTGGAGTTTGCTCTCCCCCAGCAGCAGGAGGAGCTGGATCTCCCCACCCCAGCCCAGAGGAGTTCTGTGCCCCTGCAGATTGGGGCATCCCATGTCCCTGCTTCCCCCCCCCCCCCGGGTGCAGCCACATTGTGCTTTGAAGCATCTACCTCAATGTGGGATGGAAAGGGGGTGACTTCTCTATCCCAGAGAGAGCAGAAAAGGGGGATTTCTATGGGGACTGAGGAATGTTCCCGGGGTCTCCAAAATCAGAGGGGACACAGGGCAATGGGGGCCTGGCCCTGGCAGTGCTTAATTTGTGCCAGGGCTGAACCCCTTAATTTAGGCTTGTTGCATCAGTTATGAAAGTAAAAAAGTTGCTTGAGCCCCCCAGCCCCTCTTAGATTACAGATTTAGCCCTGTATCCTGGCCCTAGAGAGGCTGCCCGGAGCCCTGAGCTGCAGGGGACGCGTTTCTCAGTGGCACTGATCTGTCTGCTATTGCTCTGCAGGTTTCTGGAGTTCAAGGGCAGAGAGAGAAGGGCTCTGGCCCCAGATCTTTCCTGGGCCAGGGCTGTGTTAGGTTCAGGGGCGCAGAGCTTCATCAGCTGCTGTATCCAGAGGGCTCTGGTTCTTGCTCAGGGAGGAGGGGAGGGGAAGCTGTGTTTGCTCTAGCTCTGTTTATCTTCCTGGGTCAGGAGCTGCTGTCTCCTCCCTTGTCGTCTGGGGAGGAACCACCAGCTGCTGCTCTCCAGCCGGGTCTGGGCAGGGGCGAGACCTTCATTAAAGCTCCTTCTGTGCCCAGCCCAAGGGGGGACTTTTTGGATCTAGCCCCCTGGGGCCTCCCCAAGCTCTGCCAACACCAGCTCCTGGGCCGGAGACTCCATGTGATGAACGGATGGGCAGGAAAGTGACTGCACGAAGGGCCCCAGGAGACTCGGATCTGGCAGCTGTGTGAAGCTGCCTGGGGGTTGATCTCTCCTTTGCAGCAGCCCTTTGTGGGGGAATCTGCTCCGGGGTGGGGGTTGGGGGGCAAACTGGAAGATTCGGGGGGGGGGAAACAGGGAAGGGGAGACCCACCCACTGGGTTTTCCCCTTTGTGTTTCTGGATTGTCAGAAAGGGAAGGGGGTGAATAAGGAGGCAGAAACGAAGGAAAAGCAGTGAGGGGAATGGGGAGGGTGTGTTTGTGGAATGGTGATTATTCTTCCTTTAAAAACCAACCCCATTACTTCCCATCCATCCTCCCTCCCAGCCCTGGGGTCCCCCTCCCCCTTGAATTCCACAGAAATCTCTTCACTATTTGTCCCTGTCAGCAAATACCTCCCAGCTACAAGGAGGCAAGGTCCTGTGTTAATTAACAGCGCAGTATGTGATTCTAGCATTAGAGATTGTATTACGGTATAATGCACGGGATGAAATCGATATTCCCCAGATTCCCTTTGTTCTGGCACAGCCCAGCTGTGAGTGTTGGACTTTGCAACCTTAATAACATTTTCTTACTCTCGTTTTTTAGGGTAATATAGAAAAAAACCCCAAATCCTCCAGTTCTGATGCTTTTCTTTATAAGTATCTTCTCTGGCCACTTTTCTCTCCAATAATCAAACACTGCTGGACTATTCTTCAGATTTTTGCTCTTATTGAATTTGGATTTAAAATCCTATCTGATTTTGATCCATTTCTCTGTATTTATACATTATTAATCTCTGTGTAAATATTGCTTATTGTTTTCATCTACATATGCATTATTAATATAAAAACCTATCAGAGTTTGCTGGGGTTTTTAATTAGTGAAGATATGTAAATTTTCACAGATTTGCCTCATTTTCTCGCTCACTTATCAATCCCGATAAAAAAAAATCTCCATATTCACTGATGTTTTGCCACCTATAATTATTGAATAATAGACAATTTCCTCCATTTTGCAGAACTATTGCCATGAATTATTGACTTGATTACAGGGAGAAAATATCAGGTACTTAAAATTTCTGTCATCTAGCGGAGAAAGGCATAACAAAAACAAGTGGCTGGAAGTGAAAGCCAGACAAATTCTGATTAGAACTAAGGCCTGAATTTTTTACATTATTAGCCAAAGACTTTAGTACTCCTGCAATGTTGGGAGACCCACATTCAAATCCCTTCTCCACATCCCAAGCAAGTGCCCTAGCCACCAGGGTAAAGGTTATAAAGAAGGTACCAATATCTTCTCTTCTGGCCATTTTATGAAATGTGCCTCGGTCTCGCCACAATTTTGGGGTGTGTGTGGGGGGACTAAAACTAGTTGGTGAGTTCTATCAAATTCACGAATAGTTTCAGGTCCACTGAAATTATGTTCTTCAGCAAATAAACTCTAGCCAAAAAATGTAACCCAGTTCTATTTGTAAACAGACTCCCCTAGTTCTGCTTCACCTCATCCAACCAGCGTTGAACCAGTAGGTGTCATCATGCACTCATGAACTTGTCTCTCTCCCCAGCGGAAGTAGGTCCAATAAAAGACGTTACCTCACCCACCTTGTTTCTCTAATACCCTGCAACTGACACGGTTACACTGCACTGCATATGTCATATACTCCTGGCTTCCCACCTGTCCTGACAGCTGGCAGGAGTTTCCACCCTGACTTTGTTTCCCCCTGAGTGTTTGGATGGGATGGAGAGGCAGAATCCAATTCCTCAATCTCCTAAACAGTTATTATATTGTGTTTCCGCTCTTTGCTGTTCTCCTTTCTTTCTGGCCCACGGAATGACTCCTCTCTCTTTCTCTCTCTCTCAGCAGGTGATGGGACAGTGAGTGAGAACAAAGGAGGAGACTCCTCTGCAGAAAATCCTCAGCAAGTGTGACTGCATGGGACATTATCAGGAAGAACTGAACGGAATTTCTTCCAGAGTCATAAGAGAAGCTGCTAGGAAAATAGTGGATAAATCTATTTGTTGTGGGAGAGGCTGCAGGGATCTCAAGGAAACCATATCCCAGCAAGGAATCCAAATGGGAGAGAGAAAAAACACATCCACTGAGTTTGGGAAGAGTTTTAATGACAGCTCACACCTTCCTAGACAGCAGCGAATGCTCACAGGGGAAAGACCCTTCAAGTGCTTGGACTGTGGGAAAAGCTTTAATCTAAGCTCAAACCTTCTTACCCACCAGAGAACCCACACCGGAGAGCGACCTTATAAATGCTTGGACTGTGGGAAAAGTTTCAGCTTGAGCTCAAACCTTCTTACACACCGACGACACCACACGGGAGAGCGACCCTATAAATGCTTGGACTGCGGGAAAAGTTTCATTCAGAGCTCCGATCTTATTTCACATCAACGACTCCACACAGGAGAGAGACCCTATAAATGCCTTGACTGCGGGAAAAGTTTTATTCAGAGCTCACACCTTATTAGACATCAGAGTCTCCATTTGGGAGAGAAACCCCATAAGTGCCTCATCTGTGGGAAAAGTTTCACTCAGAAGTCACACCTTATTAGACACCAGGGAATCCACACAGGAGAGGAGCCCTATAAGTGCACTGACTGTGGGGAAACATTCATTCAGAGCTCACAGCTTATTGTGCATCAGAGAACCCATACGGGAGAGAAACCTTTTAAATGCTTGGATTGTGGGAAAACCTTTAGTCGGAGTTCCCACCTTGTTGTGCATCAGAGAACCCACACGGGAGAGAAGCCCTATAAATGCTTCGACTGTGGGAAAAGTTTTAGTGTCAACTCAAACCTTATTACGCATCAGAGGACCCACACAGGAGAGAGACCCTATAAGTGCCTGGACTGTGGGAAAAGTTTCCAGCGGAGCTCACATCTTATTAAACATCAGAAAATCCACACAGCAAAGAGGACCTGAATGTGGGGGTCTCTTCACTCAGGGCTATGATCATAACTGGCTTCTGCAAATCCATATAGGATAGAGACCTCGTAAACGTCCATAGTGTGGCAAATGTTTCAAGCAGCGTTCACATCATATTGGACACGAGAGACTCCACACAGCAGAGAAATTGTAGCAGGCTGCCAGCCTCTGCTGTCGTTAGGACCAGCTTTCTGTTTAATACTGGTGTCTTCAAAGTGCTCTGAAACCTGCACGGTTACTCGGATTGCTCTTGGTATTTGGTGTACCTCATGGGTTTGTTGGGTAGGATGAGTGAACTAAATTTGGGGTCACTTGAATATGGGGTTCCTGAGATACAGCCTCCTGACAATAGCTGCTTTTTGCAAAGTTGAGAGGGTCCACCAATGTTTTTTTGCCCAGATCTGGGGATCTGTCACAGGGTTCGAGGATGCATCACCTCTGACCCTGTAACCCTGAGAGCCTCGCAGTGTTTTGCTACTGTAACACCCAGCCTGAGACATTCAGTCAGCAACCAGCATGCAAGTCACAGCCTGAGTGTCTATGTATAACTGTCACCCTGGTCCAGCCACTCTGACGCCGGCAACAGAGCAGGCCCACTCCCTGCTCTCTACCAGCCTGGGTTACCACCAGCAGGGTGACCCCAACGCACTCCTAGTCCTGAATTTTCCCCAAACCGTGGGCTCTGCAACATGCAGTGTCAAACAAATTTATTAACAAAAGGTTATAGGTTAAGTGATGCTGAGAAAAGGAATAAAAGTAGAGATGGTTACAAGTAAATGAAAGTGAAAATTTGCATCTAAAAGTCAAAAACTGAATCTAGCGAGGTACGGGCTTTATTCAAGATAGTTTCTCTCAGCAATCTTCCTTCTTGCCAGCCAGGGTTGAATTTCCCTCAGTTGGGATCTTCTGCAGAAGTCCAAGGGGCTGGCTTCCCTTGTCCATCTGGGTGAAATACCTTTGCCTAAGTGGATTTCTTACCTATATTCAGTTCCCAGAGACTTGAACCCCTCCCTTGGTCCCATCTTTCTCAGCTTGCAAGAGATCTATTCCTTTGTGTCTGTCTAGTGAAGGACCCCAAAGACGACTTCTGTCCTTGCTTATGTTTTCCAAATTTCAATGACTGTGCTTTTAGAGGCAGGATGACCTCATGCTCTACTTCCCTTCCTGTGGACTTCCCAACCCCCTGCTGATTTCTATGTAAATGGGGCTTCCATTGTTTTTGGTTAAACCTTGCATTTAGGGTGAACAGATGTCCTAATTTTAAAGGGAAACTCCTGATATTTGGGGCTTTGTCTTATATAGGTGCCTATTATGCCCCACCCTGTCCCGATTTTTCACTCTTGTTGTCTGGTCACACTACTTGCATTTCACTTTTCATTGCAGCCAGGTAGATAGTTGCCTTCTCTCCTCCCTATTTCTCCCTGTCTGGCCACAGACTTTAAAGCATAATATTATTAGGTGTCCATATTCCCTCGTACATCGTTAATATGGACATTTAACAATGCTATTAATCACTAGTGTGTCATTAGCTTTCAGAAAATACTTCACTCTATATACTTTTATAAGTACATTAATATTGTATCCAATCAGTTGATTCAATTGCTTATCCCCTGAGATTCAGCCCCTCCATCTTTATACACTAGTAAACCTTTGCAACGTATTCTCCTGAATGTTACTCCTCCAAGTAAAGTTTATGTGAGAAAGGCAATGTGGAGTCATGTGGTGATGGAGGCTCCATGATGATTTTTTTTCCCCCATGCTGGTATTTGCTAAAATTCAAATTGTTCTGTTCCCTGCCATCTCCTCTCTCTGATGTCTTGATAGTCCTGTTTATAGGTAAATTGAGGTAAACACACATTCCTTTGTTTAGGACAGACCTATGTCACACCTTTACTGAGGCAAGGCTGCCGGGTCTTCAACATGTTCTAGTAACATCATATGGGGGAACTCGTATAGTGTAAACATTTCACCATGGTACAGTTGAGCAGCAAGTGATTCATTTTAAAATGATACCTCACAAGGCCTATTTTCTGCAAAGATTCTTGCAATAGTGTGGAGGGGTGTGTATCTATACCGGGATGTTTTGGGTCGCAGGGTCAAACCATGGCTCTGATCTGGGCACAGGGATATCTAGCACGTATAGACTCCGACTCCGTGGGTGCTCCAGGACTGGATAGGAGGTGCTCAGGGAGGGGGCAGAGCTGGGGCGGAGTGGGTTGGGAAGAGGCAGAGTGAGGATGGAGTCTTGGGGAAGGGGCGGAGTGGGGCGGGGCCTTGGGGCAGAGAGGGGGCAGAAGCACCCACTCAGAAAAATGAAAGCGCCGGTGCTAGCACTGCACATGCATCATAGCGAAGGCATGGCATCTACTGTCTCTTGCCAACATCATTTTTAAAGGGAGCTAGGTCTCAAGTTAGTCACCTGCCTGATGCTCATGAGTTAAACTGATTACACTGAGCATGCCCAGAAAAGTCAGCCAATGGGCTTGAGTGTACCATTTCTCATGAAGTTCAATAGCTCACAGGCAGGTGTAGTTGCCACTGTTCAACCCAACCTTCAGCCAGTGGTAGCTTGTATCCAGTCTAGGGATAAACTCTCTCTCTTGTGGGACAAGGCAGGTGAGATAATACATTTTATTGGATCAACTTCCCCTGATGAAAGAGACAAGCTTTGGAGCCACACAGAGCTCTTCTGCAGGACTGGGAAAGGTACAGCACTATGCAAGCTGGAACAGATTGTTTAGCATAAGTAGTTAGCACATATTGTAAGTGACCATTCAAGGCAGACCATTAACACCTCTGCAGTCATAGGACAAAAAGAGAGGGGTAGCGGGTTACAGCTTGTCTTAATAAGCCATAAATCCAGTGTGTCTGTTCAGTCCTTGATTTTAGGTGTCTAGCAGTTATGAATTTAAGCTCCCAGGCTTGTCTTTTGAAAGTGTTGGGTAGTTTGCTTTGAGGATGGGGACTGAGAGGTCAGATATAGAGTGATCACTTTGTGAAAAGTGTTCACCTATTTTGTCTTTTAGAATTTTCCTGTGTGAATTCGTTTGCGAGTGTAGTGATTGTCTGGTTTCACCCACCTAGTTGTTATTGAGAGGGTTATTTTGGGGAAGTGTCGTCAAGCTACTTTTTAGAAATAAAATAAATTAGACATATGAATGCTCGCTGAGAGGGAAGGGGAATTTGGAGACAAAGGTGATGGGTTTGGGGCTGCAGTGACTTGGGGGAGAGCGGCTATGGGAACAGTGACTGTTGAGGCAAGTTTATATCAGCATTTGATAATTAAGAGAATATGAGGAAAACTCGGAGAAGATTGACACTAATTGGCTAAGTAGACAGGGAAAAAAAGCAAAATCTGAAAGGTTTGGTATCGATAGTGGGCATTTAGAGGAACAATAAACAATATTTATGCATATAATATATTAGTAATCCCTAAACAGAAAACTTTATCAACAGCTTTGGGGGTTTTATATTAAAATTCAATATGTGACTAAAAGGGAGAAGAGCAAGAGATTGTGCAGCCATATTTGAGTACTGGAGAGAAAAAAGCCAAGAACGGAGGGGATTATAGCTGTATATTAACTAATTATATAGAAGAGCAGAAAAATTGGGAGGGCTTTATATCAAATTCCCTCAACTTGTTACTTTAAAAGGAAGTTCTTAAGGCTGAAAAGTCAAACGGTTTCAGTTAGGCAGTGCCAGAATCAAGCTGTGTGGGCAAAGTTATTTCTTTTCCCTTGTGTCTTGGCATTAGGATATAATCTCTCATGACAGGATCACATGCTACTGTGCTCGTTAGCACAGGACATCTCTGCTGGAGCAAACATGTTCCTGTCAGCACTTAAAAGGGGCGATTTACCCATCTCTGTGGAATTCAAACTTGTTCCTGAGGCAGCCACGGGGTCAGATTAGTATATGAATAATCATCCCCAAAACAAACAAACATTTTCCTCTCTGCTGTGTCACCATCTCTGCTCTGTTTTAGGGCAAAACACGCTGACTGACTGTGTGTGGTGTTAGTTACATTTTCTCTGTGTGGGCCACAAATTGTTCCTTTGCCTTTTCTGCTTGTGGTTTTGAACAATTTAAAACTGAAATCTATTTTTCCTGAGGCTTTACTGGAGTCTAGAAACAGGCGTGGATGTGAACTGTCAACTCAGAGAAGTCATAAAACTTATCACAAAAAAAAAATCACCCTTCGGTTCAAGGGTCATTCTGTACAGAAATCTTCAGGTTCTGGGTGAAAACAGGAGAAAATACCGATCGGCCCCCGTCAGAATCAGCCAGCAACAAGTAGGACACAACTTGTTCCCAGGTCATGCGATCCCTCTGATATTAACCCAGGAAGTGATTGTAAGGCAGCAGTTCCTGGGATGGGAATGTTAGACTGTTCAGAATCTAACACAGCACAGCCAGGTCAGATTGACACACACGACTGTCACTGACATAACCATATGGTTTTAATTCACCCCATTAGTTATTTCAGTGCAAATCTGTATGTGTCTGAGACATTCTCGTTTCAGATTAAGAGCAACCTAAATTTGTTTCTTTTTGTATTCATCACCCACTTTTTCCTCCCCCTGCCTTTTCTTTTCATTCCCTTTTTATTTCTCTACCCTCTTCTCCTCCTCATCCTATGTAGGTCGAACTTCCTTATTTTCTGATCTTTTCTCTATTCCTTCTCCCACCCTCTTCTTTTTCTGCACCTGTGCTGGAGAGCAGCTGATAGCAGGTCAGGCAGGGACCTTCCATTATCAGTAAAATCACTTCTGATTTGGAGCAGAAGGCAGAGATAACGGAAGCCAAGCTCCTAGCAGCCATGGCTTCAGGGACTGTTGAACAGGGACTCCAAGAGGAAACCAAATGTCCCATCTGCAGAAACTATTTCACGGAGCTGGTGAGCACAGACTGTGGGCACAACTTCTGCCGTGGCTGCATCTCTCAGCACTGTGACACATGGACAGAGGGGGACTAGGACCCTTTGTGCTGTCCCATGTGCAGAGCCCAGATCCAGATGGAGAATCTATGGCTTGACTGGGACCTGGCAAGATTAGTAGAAATCTATTTAAATAAAAGATTGTTTCAATTTTGCCTTTATTCCTTTTATTATATTATATACAATAAAATGTTAAACAAAGGTCATTTTGAAACAAAAAATCAAAATGTTTTGTTCCGTAGGTATCAAAAGGGGCATTTCAACATTAATGAAATGCCTTGTTTAAATTTTTTTTCTAAACTAAGTTTTGTTGAAATCGACACACTCCCATGGAAAGTTCAGATATCGATGAAATGGAATTTTCCAAAGAAAAAACGTTTTGTCTCAATTTTCAACCAGCTCGACTTGATGTTTCCCCATCATCAGACATTTTACCAAAAATTTTTCCTGTGTGCATCTGACATAGCTAGAAAATTGTAATGGTAGTTGTGAATGACAGTGTGTCCTTCATTGCCAGTCTATAACTGGGCAGATGGTCAGGGGAGCATCCTCTTTAGATCCATGTATACCTGGACTGAAGAAAGGCCGGAGTGTCCCAGAGAAGACAAGTTTGAAAATGTAGATATGGGAGTCATCACACAAATTGTAAAATGAGAACTCTGCTGCCTTATTGTCCAGAAAAATCCCAACCCTTGTGGGTTTCATTTCCAAGGTGATTGTTGTCTGAGGAGTGGAGAGGGCTTTGTATTTTCCATTCCACAACCTTATGGCCCAGTATCCACCTTCAGGTGCTATATTTTTGTACCTCTCCCTGTTTTCTGAGTCAGCACAAACCCCCAAGTGCCACATAGTCTTGTTCTTAAGCTCCACTTCCCGATAATGTCTCCCAGAGTTAAATCTCTCAGAGCTCAGGACACAGCGATAAGAATCAACAATATCCAGATTTTCAGGTTGTTCCCCTGTTATGTCTGCACATTTCACACTTTTGAGGTCATCTGACACCAGGAGTTCAGGATGTGCTGTTTCTCGATCCAGAGTCACATTCACTGGAAGGAGGAAAGAGAGAGTTTCTCTTTTGGTATAGATCATCCAAAAAAACATTAAAAATGCTTACATATTCACAACTAGTCATTTAAAATATGTTATTCCTTAAGTTAATAACATCTGGGAAGCCATCACATTCTATCCAGCCCATGGTCATTTTATCATAAAAGTAGTAGAGTTTCAGTATCTTTGTGTAGAAAAATTACAAGTTAAATTATCAGGATTGTAAGCATATCATTATTGGTTTGAACAAAGCAGTAACAAACACAGATAAGAAGCAGAAAGTGAAGGACACATCCTGAATAGACCCTGGGAGCGTGGCCCGGAGCAAAAGCCTAGAGTAAAAGTTCTGTGAACTGAATGTTAGCTGAAAGGGGCCTGGAACTGTGCAAAAAGAAACTATTTGCTCTTGTTTGATTCTTCCTGTGTTCAGAGATACATGATTTTATACAGTCTTTGTAAGTAAACAGGATTGCATCAAAGAAATAGCTGACTCCAAGGTCCATTTTTCCTCCTAACAAACAATCTGCAGGACCCCAAATTTGGCTGACTGCTCAGGTCTAAAAGGGGTAAGTAATAACTTGCATTTTTATATTATCGCCTCTTACATCTCTCTTAAGAGCCAATACCAGGGCTGCCCAGAGGATTCAGGGGGCTTGGGGCAAAGCAATTTCGGGGGCCCCTTCCATAAAAAAAATTGCAATACTATATTCTCGTGGGGGCCCCTGTGGGGCCCAGGCAAATTGCCCCAGTTGCTCCCCACCATGAGCGGCCCTGGGAAAAATAAACCTGCATCTCGGCACAAACCCAGTTTTGAGCAAACTTCTTTACAAGGTATCACTGCTTCTCAGCATCAGCTAGTGCTAAAAGGCACTAAAGCTCATTAAAAAGGTTGGACATATATTTTCCGTCAAAACTTTTTTTGAATCGAGAACTGGGGGTTTTTAAAAAGCAGAAAAAAAATCATGGACTATGTCTGCTTTCCTTCAAAATAGTGGCCTATGTGCCATTCTTTCCCATCAGGGTGTGAGGACCCTCTTTACTGTATCCTGGGTAAAGTCTTTTCTATCTGATCGTTCAGATAAACCCCAGTTTGGAGTTTGTCAGCTCCTGGGGCTGCAGACTGAGCTTCTTGGGGGCTTTACCGAAAGGACTACAACTGTAATGGCTACCAAGTCCCTCTGACCACTCTTCTAGCATTCTTGGAGTCAGGAGTGTGGACAATAGGGACTGAAACCCATGTTGAGGCCAGTTGCACTCCATATGCTTTATAAAAATATGCTTATGAGTGTGAATATGATGTAAGTGGAATATGCCTTATGCAAAAAGTCTCTTGTAAGGTATCATAACAAAGGTTTTAACTTAATGAATATATTCCTCCTATTTGTATATGCATGTATCATTCCTGTATCTGAAGCTAGAAATATGAAATATAACTCTGAGGTTCTATTGTAATTATGCAAAGTGTGGGCCATTAATGATGGTTTAGAATCTTGATGGCTCCCATTGCCTAGGACAATTGGTTGTGAATTGGTTTATTTACCTGCGGGCCTTCCTGTGTATGTGTGGGCCAGCCCATGGGTAATGAAGAATGAGGTCTCACAGGACATGTGACCATGTCACATGATACTGAAATCCATCTTAAATCTGGTACTTTTCCATTTAGAAGGAGGTGGGGACACAGAGAGACAAAAGATTCCCGCCTTATGCCAAAGCTATAAAAAGGGGTGAACAGAAGAAAGGGGGCTGCCAATCATGAGAAAACCCCTGCTAACCACCTAAGATGTCTGCTGGAACTAACAAGGACTGTACTGGGGAAAGGATTGGGCTCAGACTAGGAAAAAGTCTAGTTTGTGAAAGAAGCTTATTGGAACATCTCTGAGGGTGAGATTTTACCTGTAATCAGTTTCTTAATGTATTAGGCTTAGATATGTGTGTTTTTGCTTTATTTTGCTTGGTGACTTACTTTGTTCTGTTTGTTATTACTTGAAACCACTTAAATCCTACTTTTTATACTTAATAAAATCACTTTTGTTCATTAATTAACCCAGAGTAAGTGATTAATACCTGGGGGAGCAAACAGCTGGGCATATCTCTCTGTGAGTGTTACAGAGGTCGGACAATTTATGAGTTTACCCTGTATAAATTTTATACAGAGTATAACAGATTTATTTGGGGTTTGGATCCCATTGGGAACTGGGTATCTGGGTGCTGGAGATAGGTGACCTGCTGAACAGATTTTGTTTAAAGTCTGCAGCTGGGGGGCATGGCCCAGACCTGGGTCTTTATTGCAGCAAGCTAGCATGTCTGTCTCAACAAGGCAGGGTTCTGGAGTCCCAAGGTTTGGCAGGGAAAACAGATTAGGAGCTGATTCCAGCACATCATGTGACAGTCCCAAGGGGATCTCTGTGTCTCCAAAAATCAGTATAGGGCTGCAGCACTCCATCTTGGGACACACAACCTCAGCCAGCAGTGTTGGGAAGGTGCCAGGGTGGGAGCTGGGGTTTGGAGGACTTTGTGAGTGCTCAGAGGCAAGGAGAAGGATTGTTTATCAATGTTTATTAAGTATTAGCTAAACTTAACCCCTTCCTTCCCCACATCCTATTTTTCCTGTTCCTAATAATGCTCCCCCCTGCCTCCGTTATGCTCTTGTTTTGGGTGTGTTATTACCTTGCTAACTTTGTTTTGTTTGCCTTGCTGTCCTCCATGTACTAGGCTTTACATTCCTTGCCAGCTAGCAGTAATTGTCCTAATTTTCTCAAGGGACAGAACCCCTGTATACATAGGTGCCGACTCCATGAGTGCTCCAGCACCCGCCAGCCACAGCTGTTCGGCGGCTGGAGGAGGCATATGGAGGAGGGCAGAGAACAGCGAGTGGCAGGGGCCTGGGATGGAGCGGGGGCAGGAAGAGGTAGAGCGAGGGCAGAGCCTCTGCAGAGGGAGCAGAGCAGGGGCGGGAAGAGACGGAGTGAGGGCATGGCCTTGGGAGAAGAGGCAGAGTAGGGGTGGGGCCTCGGGGCAGAACATGGGTGTCGCACCCCTGGGGAAAAATTAAAGTCAGAGCTTATGCCTGTGTATATGTAAACTCTCAATATTGGTGACAGCAAGCACTAGAGAGAGAAAAGAGGGAAGAGGCTTAAGCCGCACCTCAGGGGAGGACAACACATACATGATAATAAACGTTGTTTTCTTGACTTACCTTATTTCACGGACTATTTATATCAGATAATTCACTTGCTCGATACAACCCATAAACTTACCTTCAAAGTCTTTCAATTTAGATTGCAGAGAATCTATTGGAAGGAAAAGATCAGATATGTTAGATGTCATCCTTTCACGTTTATAGTGACAGTTCAACTGATATTTATTGTAATTTTGCTATAATTGTGATAGAAATAGAGGTAATTGAAAAAACAAACAGAAACAGGTGCACATGATGTGGAAGGTAATGTACAATTAATCAGAAACCAAAAAAAAAAGTTCAAATAGTTTTGGGTTTTTTAAATCTCACAGTAAGTAGATGTACATTTGGATTGTTTTCCATACCAAGAAACAACATTCAGCTTTGTTTCACTACGTGCAATTCACTATAGATAAAAGAAGCAAAATTGTATCTTTTGTCTGTATCTTGCATTTCTCATTACTATGCCAAAAAAGAGAAGACATTCTAATAGTATAAAAATAATTTTTGTAGTATTGCCAATTCCTAATGAAACTTTTAAGCTGAAATGATTTTTTCTAATGTCGTCTTCTGACTCAGATAATTGCATAACGTTTGTTCATTGCACTGTATTTTAACTTTTCTTGATTGTATTGTATTTTGTAATATACTGAATTTGTAGGAGTTCTCTTTCACATACAGCAGGGGTGGCTAAACCGTGGCTCATAAGCCGCATGTGGCTCTTTTACAGTTAAAGTGTGGCTCGCAGAGCCCCCCCATGCCCACTTCTTCTCCACCTACCAGACTGGGAGGGGAGCTCGGGGTTTTTGCCCCATGGCAGGGTGGTGGGACTAGGGGCTTCTGCACAACAGGGAGGGGGGTCTCGGGGCTTCTGCCCCATGGTAGGCGTTGCCATGGCTTCAGCCCCAAGCCCCAGCAGGCACCTCTCACAGGACAGAAGCCCCTAACCCCACCATCCCGCCACAGGGCAGGAGCCCTGGCAGGTGTATCCCGCAGGGCTGAAGTCCCAAGCCTTGGCAGGCACGCCCAGCCACAGGCACCGGCTTCCTTCAGGCCCCAGGGGGTGCTCAAGCCCCCATTCCACCCCAGGCCCTGCCCCCACCCAGCCCCTTCCTCCAAACCTCCACTTCTGCCCCCACTCTGCCCTGGGCCCCCGTCCACCCCACCTCTTCTCTCAAGTCCACACCCCACCCTGCCTCTTCCCGTCAAGTTCTGCCCCCTCCCCTGAGCACACCCCGTTCTCACTCCTCCCCTCTCCTCGCAGCACCATTTGTACGTCACAGAACAGCTGATTGCAGCAGGCGAGAGGCACTGGGAGGGAGGGGAGGAGTTGATCAGCAGGACCACTGGTGGATGGGAGGTGCTGGAGAGGAGGGGGGGAACTGGTTGCCGGTGGGTGCTAAGCACCCACTAATTTTTTTTCATGAGTGTTCCAGCCCTGGAGCACCGATGAAGTCAGCGCATATTCACCCAGCCCTTGTACTTCTGAAGATCATCACATGTGGCTCAGGGGGTCAGTAAGTTTTGCCACCCCTGACATAGAGTGCCAAGATTACTCTTCCAGAGGGAAGGTTTTAAGTATCTGAAGTCTCTGTCTCTCTTCCATGTTTGGTTTACAAAGGACACAGTTTCCAAATAACCTGCCTACAGTCAACATGTGGCTGTGCACAGGAAGCACAAGAGAACCCCAAGGAAAGTTGAATATTGAATTGAAATCCTCTGTTAATCCTTTCTACCACCCATTTTAAAAATATCTCTTTGATTATATCTGTACTCAGGGCCGCCTCTAGAGACTGCAGGGCCCGGGACAACCCCCCAACTCCAGGCCAGGCACCTCCTCCACTCCACCCCTTCCCCCAAGCCCTGCCCCACCTCTTTCTGGCTTCCGCTCCCTCCCCCGAGTGACGGAACTGGCTGGGCAGGGCAGAGCAGAGAAGGCTGAGGCCTGGGCCGGGTCACTCGCTGCTACCAGCATCAGGCCCACTGCTAACTGCCCAGGTTGCTCTGGACTCCACATCCCGAAGTGTGGGGCCCCCAAAGCACAGAGCCTGGGGCGGTTGCCCCGGTCCATCCTATGGACGGGACAGCTCTGTCTGTCCTGTCCCCTTTATTTCATGTATTACCTTTTTCTTTGTGTTGCTTGCATATATAGTAAATAGTCAAAGGAATGAAAAACCCCAAAACCAACAGGTTTAGTGACAGGCGAATCACCATCACATAGGAGACCTTTGGGAAAAAAGAATCTGAAAAACAAATGCATATTATTAATTTATTATTAATTATTATTATTTGTTTTTAACCTTATTATTGTCTTTCTTTTTTCCAATACCAACATCCCATTTCTAACACCAGTGTCGACCTTTTGTTGAGTGGTAGCAAATATCTGGGCCTTGCACATCAGTTTCCAGCAGAGGAAAACCAGTGGCATGAAATCAGGGTATATTCTCAGTGTAACTGACTTTATTTACACATGGTGACTAGTCCTGAAATATATGTAGGCCAGTGGTTTTCAACCTTTTTTTCGTTTGTGGACTCCTAAAAATTTCAAATGGAGGTGCAGACCCCGTTTGGAAATCTTAAACACAGTCTGCTGAACGCTGGAAGTCCATGGACAACAGATTGAAAACCACTGATATAGGACAAACAGCTTATCGAACCAGACTTCATATCAACAGATGTACGAACTGACCTGCTATATAAATGCTTGATACTTCTTCTTGGTTCAGGATGTTGTTTCTGATTGTGTAGGTCAGATTCCGATTGGAATTTTTTGTTACAATAAGTACAGATTCAGTCTGAAACAGGCCATTTTCATCACGGAAGCATTTTGCAGGCAATGATGAGAGAGGCTGTCCTTTGAGATCCTTCCACAGTGACTGAGGCTCTGGATACCATCCTCCCGATCGACACACCATTCGGATACCTCCATCCTGGTAACTCTCAATAGAGATCAGGGGATTAGTACCTGTAACTGGAGAATGAAGTAAATCTGCATTAATTGTATATTCTGGGTTAAAAATTTAACATGTTTGGCAACAGAGTGTTGAGGGCTAGACTGATCCTTTAGGCTCAGCCTTGAGTAAGGGATGACACATTTATCCATTCAAGGAGCAGCCTCGAAAGGAATTATGACTCAGAGAGCCACAATTACCCCTTTATTACTCTTTAGCATGGGGAGAGAAGTGAGAGGCTACAAAAAGAGAAATCCTAATAATAACAGGGAATTTCAACTATCCACATATTGACTGAGAATATGTCTCCTCAGGATGGCATGCAGAGATAAAATTTCTAGACATCACTGAGTGACGGTTTCTTGGAGAAGCTAATCTTAGAACATGCAAGAGGGGAGGCATTTCTTGATTTAATCCTAAGTGGCGCACAGGATCTGATCCAAGATGTGAATACAGCTGAACTGTCGGTAATAAAAACCATAATGTAATTAAATTTAACATCCTTGTGGGGGGGAAATAGCAAAGAAGCCCACAACAGTAGCATTTAAATTCAAAAAGGGGAACAACACAGAAATGAGGAGGCTAGGTAAACAAAAATTAAAAGGAACAGTCACAAGAGTGAAATGCCAGCAAGATGCACGGAAACTTTCTAAAAACACCATAATAAAGGCCCAAACTATATGTAGTTCCCAAATTTAAAAAAAAAACAAAAAAACAGTAAGAGGACCAAAAAAAATGCTACCATGGCTAAACAACAGAGTAAAAGAGGCACTTAGAGACAAAAAGGCATCCTTTAAAAATTGGAAGTTAAATCCTACTGAGGAAAATAGAGAGGAATGTAAACTCTGGCAGGTCAAGTGTAAAAGCATAATTAGGTAGGCCAAAAAAAAATTTGAAGAGCACCTAGCACAAGACACAAATATGAGCAGCATATTTTTAAACTACATCAAAAGCAGGAAGCCGACCAAACAAACAATGGGGCCACTGGAAGATCAAGGTGCTAAAGGACTACTCAAGGAAGACAAGGCCATTGTGGAGAAGCTAAATACATTGTTTGCTTTGGTCTTCAATGCAGAGGATGTGCAGCAGATTCCCACACCAGAATCATTTTTTTTAGGTGACAAATCTGAGGAACTGTCCAAGACTGAGCTATCAATAGAGAAAGTTTTGCAACAAATTGATAAATTAAACCGTAATAAGTCACCAGGACCAGATGGGATTCCCCCAACAGTTCTGAAGGAACTCAAATGTGAAATTGCAGAACTGCAAACTATGGCATGTAACTTATTGCTTAATTGAGCCTCTGTACCAGATGACTGGAGAATAGCTAATGTGACACCTATTTTTAAAAAAGCCTCCAGAGGTGATCCTAGCAATCACAGGCTGATAAGCCTAACTTCAGTACCAGGCAAATTGGTTGAAACTATAGTAAAAAGCAGAATTATCAGACAGATAGATGAACATGATATTTTGGGGAAGAATCAACACAGCTTTTGTAAACAGAAATCATGCCTCACCAATTTATTAGAATTCTTTGAGGAGATCAACAAATGTGGACAAGGGTGATCCAGTGGATATAATGTACGTGGACTTTCAGAAAGCCTTTGACAAAGCTCCTCACCTAAGGTTCTTAAGCAATGTAGGCAGTGATGGGCTAAAAGGAAAGGTCTCCTCATGCATCAGTAACTGTTTAAAAGATGTTGCATCCGAAGAAGTGGGCTGTAGCTCACGAAAGCTCATGCTGAAATAAATTTGCTAGTCTCTAAGGTGCCACAAGTACTCCTGTTCTTTTTGCGCATACAGACTAACATGGCGGCTACTCTGAAACCTGTTTAAAAGATAGGAAACCTAGGGTAGGAATAAATGGTCAGTTTTCACAGTGGAGAGAGGTAAATAATGGAGTCCCCTAAGGATCTGTCCTGGGCCCAGTCCTATTCAACATATTCATAAATGATCTGGAAAAGGGGGTAAACAGTGAGGTGGCAAAGTTTGCAGATGGTACAAAATTGCTTAAGGTAGTTAAGTCCCAGGCAGACTGTGAAGAGTTACAAAGAAATTTCACAAAACTGGGTCACTGGGCAAAAAAATGGCAGGTGAGATTCAGGGTTGAGAAATGCAAAGTAATGCACATTGGAAAACATAATCTAAACTATACCCACAAGATGATGGGGTCTAAATTAGCTGTTACCACTCAAGAAAGATCTTGGAGTCACTGTGAGTAGTTCTCTGAAAACATCTGCTCAAGGTGCAGCAGCAGTCATAACAGCTAACAGAATGGTAGGAACCATTAGGAAAAAGACAGATAAGAAGACAAAAAGTATCATAATGCCACTATATAAATTAGGGCTGTCAAGTGATTAAAAAAATTAATCATGATTAATCACGCAATTAATTGCGCTGTCAAACAATAATAGAATACCATTTATTTAAATATTTTGGATGTTTTCTACATTTGCAATTATATTGATTTCAGTTCTAGTATAGAAAACAAAGTGTACAGTGCTCCCTTTATATTTATTTTTGATTACAGATATTTGCACTCTAAAAAAGAAACAAAAGAAATAGTATTTCTAATTCACCTAATACAAGTACTGTACTGTAATCTCCTTATCGTGAACATTGAACTTACAAATGTAGAATTATGTACAAAAAATAACTGCACTCAAAAATAAAATCATGTAAAACTTTAGAGCCTACAAGTCCACTCAGTCCCACTTCAGCCAATCGCTCAGACAAACATTTGTGGGAGATAATGTTTACATTTGTGGGAGATAATGCTGCCTGCTTCTTGTTTACAATGTCACTTGAAAGTGAAAACAGGTGTTCATGTGGCACTTATGTAGCTGGCATTGCAAGATATTTACGTGCCATATGCGCTAAAGATTCATGTCCCTTCATGCTTGAAACACCATTCTGGAGGACATGCATTCATACTGATGACAGGTTCTGCTCGATAACAATACAAAGCAGTGCGGACCGACACATGCTCACCAGAGATGCTTAGTTTTGCAGTTCTCAAACTGTGGATTTGTCTCTCCAGAGGTGACATGCTTGTTAACAGCAAAAATGTTTTAAAATAAATAAATATATAAAGGTGAGAAATAACAGACCTCAACTCTATTGTCCCTCTGCAAATTTGTGTACACAGAGTCAATCCTTTACCTCTCTTTAAAAGTGAAAATTTCAAAAAGTTCAATGAATAGAAGATTGTTGGGGGGTGGAATAGATCTGGACAAGGAGAAGTCTGGAGACAAATGTGAGAAGTGAGAACATATGCTTTTTTGTTAACATATTATGTGTGCTGGTGAAGAAAAAAATCCAGAATACTTAATGGTGTTGTTTTAGTTAAATAAAACAATTTAAATGTCTGTCTGGTGATGTTCTCCTCCTAATACAGCATGGCAAGAAAATCCTCCAAATATTAATGATTAACCTGTTGAATTGAAGATAGTTCATCTCCCAATGACTTCATAAATATCTGCTTCAATTATCTTTGGTAAATGAAATAACCAAACAATCATTCATTTTCTGATATAGCTGTAAAATTAATCTGAAAAGTTTTCAGAATAAATCACTGTTTAAAAATGTATAGTGTGTAGCTTCTAAAAATGAAACCTACATCTATCTCTGAGTTGTGAAGAATATGTATTAAGGTTATAACAACCAACAAGAATGCACTTTTATGTAGAAAACCATGACTAAATTGAGTCTTCCTGACTATGATTTAAATCGAATCATAGAATATCAGGGTTGGATTGGAAGAGACCTCAGGAGGTCGTCTAGTCCAACCCCCTGCTCAAAGCAGGACCAATCCCCAACTAAATCAGTCACAATCCACCCTGCCCGCTGTGCTCTTGCCCCTGGCCCAATAGGCGTGCGCATGGGGTGTGCCAGGTGTGCCTAGGCACACCCTAATTCCTGCAGGCCGGATCCGGCCCCTCAGGGCTTTGGATCCGGCTCTTGGGATTTGCCTCCCATGGTGCTGCAGGCTTTGCGCCACTCTCAGAAGCGGCTGGCATGGCACCATGTCCCCGGGGGAACGAGGGCAGAGGGCTCCATGTGTTGCTCCAGGCACCACCCCCCACAGCTCCCATTGGCCAGGAATGGGAAACCGCGGCCTATGGGAGCTTCAGGGGAGGTACCTGGAGGCATGGCAAGGACGGCGCGCGGAGCCCTGTGTACCCCCCAGGGGCCGCACAGGGACGTGGTGAGTGGTGCAGCATGGGGCCAGGGAAGGCAGGCAGGGAGCACCCTGCTGCAGGTAAGCGGCGCCAGGCTGGAGCCCAAATCCCTCCTACACTCCACTCCCCAACTCCCTGCCCTGAGCCCCCTGCTGCACCCCTCCTGCACCCCAACCTCCTGCCCTGAGCCCCCTGCCTGCACCCCATACCTGTCCTGATTCCCAAATCCCTTCCCTGACCCCCTTGCTGCACCCCTCCTGCACCCCAGCTCCCTGCCCTGAGCCCCCTGCCACACCCCGCATCTCTCATGCACCCAGCCTTCTGCCCTGAGCCCCCTCCTGCACGCCAACCCCCTTCCTTGAGCCCCCTCCCTCACCCCACACTCCCTCCCGCACTCCAACCTTTATGATTTTCATCTTTAAAAAATAAAATAAAATTCCCTGGGTGCACACCCTAATGAAATGTGCTGCACACACCTATGCCTGGCCCCTTCATTCCCCAGGAGGCCCCACAAATATGTTTGGCACCAGGCCCACAAAAAGTTAATCCAGTCCTGCCTGTGAGCTTCTCCCAGGAACAGTGAGAGTGTCTGGTAATTACAGGAATGACTCCTGGCAGGAGAGGCACCGCTTGGAGCAGAGAGAGCCAGGCATGCCCCTGGGCAGGGGGTTGTCATCCTTTTGCAGTGAGGAATGCAGAAGAACATCTTCTTTACTCTTTTTTTTTTTAAACTGAAAAAAATTATGAGTCTACTAGATGCCAGGGGAAAGGGGGGAGGGAATGCTCCCAGACAAGGCAGGAAACTGAAGTTCTTTTCCTCTCTCTCTCTCAATCCAAAGCAATAAAATAAAATAAGATAAGAAAGAAACACTAGCCTAACTACTTTTAAGGAGAACAAAGCAGGGCTGCCCAGAGGAGGGGCAAGAGGGGCAATTTTCCCCAGGCTCCTGACCCAGCTGGGGCCCCGTGATCCCTGGCCCAGTGGCGGTCCGGGTCTTTGATGGCATTCGGTGGTGGGGTGCCTTTCAGTTGCTCCGGGTCTTTGGCAGCATTTTGGCGGCCGGGGGCCCTTCAGTGCTGCTGAAGACGCAGAGCGACTGAAGGGCCCCCTGCCGTCAAAATGCCGCCAAAGACCCAGACCACCGCCAGGTGAGTATAAGCACCACAGCTCCCCCACTTTGCCCCAGGCCCCCTGAATCCTCTGGGCGGCCCTGGAACAAAGGTAACAAAACAAACACAACTTATGCTAATGACACAGATAAGGAAGAGAGGACTGCTCATTCCATCTGAGGCCAAAGGCCGTAGAGAAGGAAGTGAGGGGAGTTCACCCAGGCGGTGCTAAAAAGCCTCGAGGCAGACCATAAGGGAGGGAGGGCACATTTGCAGGCTCAACGGACACTGCTACCAAAAATCTCCGGGGGTGTACATACACATACAGTGGAGCACCCATAGGAACACTACTCGTATAAGAAACGAATGTTTAACATACCTGGCACATAAATACCTTGCAATGCCAGTTACAACAGTGCCATGCAAATGCCTGTTCTCACTTTCAGGAGACATTGTAAATAAGAAGCAGGCAGCATTATCTCCCGTACATGTAAACAAGCTTGTTTTTGTTAGCGATTGGCTGAACAAAAAGTAGGCCTGAGTGGACTTGTAGGCTCTAAAGTTTTACATTGTTTTGTTTTAGAGTGCAGTTATGTAACAAAAACATCTAAGTAAATTTGTAAATTGCACTTTCACAATAGAGATTGAACTACAGTACTTGTATGAGGTGAAATGAAAAATACTATTTCTTTAATTTATCATTTTTTCAGTGCAAATATTTGTAATAAAAATAATAATATAAAGTGAGCACCATGCACTTTGTATTCTGTGTCGTAATTGAAATCAATATATTTGAAAATGTAGAAAAACATCCACAAATATTTAATACATTTCAATTGGTATTCTGTTGTTTAACAACACATTAAAACTGTGATTAATTGCGATTAATTTTTAAAAATTGCAATTAATTTTAGAGTTAATCACGTGAGTTAACTCCAGTTAATCAACAGTCCTAATATAAATCCATGATCCTCCCTCATTTTAAATATTGTGTGCAGATCTGGTCACCCCGTCTCAAAAAAGGTGTATTAAAGGTACAGAGAAGGGCAACAAAAATGATTAGGGATATGGAACAGCTTCCATATGAGGAGAGATTAAAAAGACTGGGACTGTTCAGCTTAAAAAAGAGATGTCTAAGGGGGGATATAATAGAGCTCTATAAAATCATGACTGGTGTGGAGAAAGTGAATAAGGAAGTGAAATTTACCCTTTCACACAACACAAAAACCAGGGAACACCCAATGAAATTAATAGGCAGCAGGTTTAAAATAAACAAAAGAAGTACTGCTTCCCACAATGCACAGACAACCTGTGGAACTCATTGCCAGGGGATTTTGTGAAGGCCAAAAGTATAACTGGTTCAGAAAAGAATTAGATAAATTCATGGAAGATAGGGCCAACAATGACTATTAGCCAAGATGGTCAGAGACCCAACCTCATGCTTTGGGTGTTTCTAAGCCTTTTGCTGGCAGAAGCTGGGACAGGACGGCAGGGGATGGATCACTCAGTAATTGCCCTGTTCTATTCATTCCCTCTGAAGCATCTGACACCAGCCACTGCAAGAAGACAGGCTACTGAGCTATATGAAGCATTGGTCTGAATCTGTATGGCCATTGTTATGGTAGAAGTAAGTTGCTGCAACCCATGGAAGGGTTTATCTTACTGCCGTCTTCACACCTGGCCAGCTGTTCTGGCCAAACACAGGGGCATGGGGAAGGAGGAAAGCAAAAGATCTACCCATTTTCCTCCTTTCTCTGTCTACCCCCTCTTCATCCTCTGGCTCCTTGTGGAGACCAGGGAAAGAGCTCTCCAATACTCAAACCCCAGATCCAAGGAGGGGAGTAAAGCAGGACAGAATCTAGTCCAGAGGTTCTCAAGACCAATTATTTCGTGGCCTCGGAGTGCAGCCACCAACTATTGCTGGTAGCTGCACTCACACTTTTCCCCTAAAATAGTTAATTAGCTTTAGGAAAAACAAAGAAATATGCAAAAAGACACGTCCAAATCATTGTAATTTATGTATTGCTACCAGTAAGTCTGCTGTGAAAAGTGATATTAACAAATACACATGTATCACTTTTCACTGCAGACTTACTCAGCCCCGGCAAGTCTGGGGACAAATTAAGCCCTGGGTGGGGGGGCCGGAGGAAGTAGCAGGGGCCAGGGGCAACGGGGCTCGGGTGGGTGGCAGTGAGAGACAGCAGGGAGACGAAGCCTGAAGCCCTGCAACTAGGGTACAGAGCCTGATGCTACATGGCCAGAGACCAGGGCAGGAGCACGATGCCATGCAGCCAGAGCCTGCCACCCCACCACCTTCAGGCTGAAGCCTAAAGTCTGAGCCCCACCGCCTCTGGGACGGTGGGGAACTCACCAGCTGCCTGCTCCTCCAGCATTGTGCCCGGGTGTCTCCAGAGGGGGGCAGGGACCAACTCCTGCTGGAAGCCCCAACACCAAGGCTCTGCATCCAGGAGCACCAGGGAGAGGGAGGGGCTGCTCTTCCCTCCCCGCCCCCAATCACAGCCCAGGAGGCCGCAAGAAAAGCCCCTGGTGGCCGCATTTGAGAAATGCTGATTCTAGTCTAGCATGTCTCTTTGCATTACTATATGTTACAAAACCACTGGATCATCATCTATATAATCCCATAGGACTAGACTATGCATTTTAGAGACATCCTGAGTTGCACTGGAGAAGAAAAAGCATTCCCTTCTCATGGTGCAGTGTACTCTCACTGGGTACCTAGCCAGCTGTGTTGGTGGGCACATGGGGGTAGAGGGCGTAGACATGGCTGTGCTTTTGATGCACTTTTCCTTGCCTACTCATCACGCATTTGGTCTGGTGGGTGAGCATCCGGTCCCTGCACTCCCACACATACTAAAGCTGGAGTATCTGAAAACATACCGTGGCCACATTTACTCTCTGCCATTCCCTTGCATGGTCGAGTTAGGGCAAGTGACAGCTGATCCCCGAAATTTCAAAGAAAATCAGTAAGAATGTATATACATCTTTCTCCTGTCACGTTAGCTGAAAGTAGTTTTCAGCAGACAGGCGATTTAAAAAGCTGAATGCCATGATAGGTTTAAGATATTTTGTATCACCTTAAGATACAATTTTTTCTCAAAACCCACAAATATGGAGTGGAGGGAAGAAAAAAACAGCTTTTCCACACATCTTGACTAGCAATTAGCACTTAGAAATATCACTGTGGTGCAAAAACCAACAGATCAAAACTTTCAAGTGTCTCCTCAGATCTCAGACACTTAGCTCTGCTGGCAAATGACAACTGACATCAGAAAGAAAAAAGTGTTGGAACTGCCATTTAAAGGAGACATAGGCGCTGACTCCATGGGTACTCAGGTGCTCAAGCACCAATGGAGAAAAAATAGGGGGTGCTCAGCACCCATGGGCCTGCCCGGGGCTGCTGCTGTGGCACCCCTAGGGCTGGCTGCCAATTAGCTGTTCAGTGGCTGGCCCTGCATCCTCTTCAGTTCTTCAGCTGCTGCGCCACCAATCAGCTGTTGAGCCACTTGCTCCTCTCTGTCCCCTCCTGTCCTTGCTGCCCTTAAGGCAGGAGGGGGCAGAAAGGAGTGAGTGGCAGGCAGGAGGCGCTCGGGGAGGGGGTTCAGTGGAGGGGTAGAACAGGGCCCTGGGACGCAGAGTGGGGGTGGAACCATGGGGAGGGGGCAGAGCTGGTGTGGGGAACCCACCAGCAAAACCAAAAGCCAGTACTTATGAAAGGAGATACAATAACGTCCTCTCAACCTAGGGAAGGCAATGTAGCAAAGCAAGCTTACTGACCTGATACCTGTAGTTCCAATGCAGCTTCTTGATATGAGAACTCTGATCGAAAGAGTACAGCCTTGTACAGCCCTGAATCAGAGAGTCTGATATCGCCTGTTCTCAAGGCAACTCTTCCATCAGCCAGGCCCTCTTTCAGAAACTCTGTCCTTCGCCGATATTCTGACATCTGCTCCACATACTGATCCTTCCCTTCACGGTACAGGTGCACAACTGAAGACAACTGACCCCGGAACCATCTCACCTCCATGTTCTCAGCACTCATCCTGGGTGACAGGCTAATGTGACTTCATCACCTACAGAAGCAGTGATAGGGTGATTGGGCCCAATCACTGAAAAGTGTGCTGTTAAATGGAACAGGACACAAAAGCAGTTGAATTCGAGAAGAACTGAGAATAAGGTTTTAATTTCCTGGTCAGGCACAATATATACAAAATCTATCCCTTACAGCTTTTCAATGCATTCTGGTTGTTCATGGATCCTGACTTCAATGGTTAATTTTAATACATTTCCCTGTTAGCTTTCCAGAGAAATGTTAGAATTTGATGGAAAATTATTCAAATGGAGAATTAAAATTGGAATTTATTACAAAAATGGATGAAAAATATTGCAGATGAAATTTTGCCTTCAGATGCACACATATATAACCCTCAGTGACTTGAACAAACATTGTATAGTTGGTAGGTAGCATGGCTCACTGAATGGGTACTAGTCATATACCCTGGCATGCAAGGTTCTAGCCCTCTTTCAGTCACTAGCTTTTGTGGCAACTCGCTTCTCCTCTCTATGCTTCTGCTCCTTCATTTGTAAGAATGGCCTTCTTCTGTATGGGTTTTGAGATATGCAGCTGAAAAGAGCTGAGCAGTATTATTATCTGTGTGTAATATTTGGCCAGACGATTTTATGGTATAATTTTAAGACTCACATTTTCTAAAATAGCCTCTAACTCAAAGTTCTACAGCCAAAATCTTAGGTCCACAATATTGAAGGTCCAAATCTATGTACATTAAAAAGCTAATATTTGCATATGCAAACAGTGTCTTTGTGAACAACCCTGATAGATAATTTTCATTTAAAAAACTCCCTTCCCAACTGGCCCCTCGCTCTGTGGACCGCTCCCATCACATGCCCTGTTTTCCCAATGGGGGCCCACAAACATGTTTGGTGCTGGGCCCACAAAACATTAATCTGGCCCTGCCCACAGTCCCTCTTGCCTCTCCCCACCCGCCCGGCCCTCCCACCGCTCACATCTCTTCACCCCTTCCCCTGGTCCCCCCACCCACTGCTCACACCTCTTTACCCCCTCCCACCTGCCACTCACACAAGATGCCTGGGAGCAGACTTGCTTGAATAATGTGTAAAAAACCCTCTCAATGGAAATTTGTAACTGTTTTTTTGGGTTGATTTTGTGTTTTCCAAAACGCTGATACTTTTTTGTTTGTTTTTTTTTACATCCGAGCCTGTTCTTCTTCACTTATTCCTGTTCCCTTACCTTCCCCCCAACTTCCTAAGCGTCCAGGGGCTCCCCAGCTGCAGCCAGCCTGACCCCATGAAGGTAGAGAAGGAGGAAAGAATGGGTATGGAGAACCTCTGTCACTGTCTATCCCTTTAAGGCTACCATCCTGCTGTAACGTGAGACGGAGAGAGAAGCAGAAGGATATGTAAGCGCTGTCAAAAGGAATCTGAACCTGTTTGTGCTTGAGTTTTCAGCACATGAAAAATCTGAATAACATTTTTGATAAAAAATTATTCAGTCACATTTTTGTTTAAAAATGTCATGAACATTCTTCCCCCAAATTGGTCCATTTCAAACCTTTCAAAAGAAAAACAACTTGGAAATTTTTTTTTTTTGTCCATGAAAATCTTACCTGAGTCTGACTTGTGAACAAGAAGAGAAATGAAGATTATGGTGTAACCAAGAAGGGGGGAGCTCCCTACTGAGCTCTTGGAGACAGAGAAAGGTCTCATCTTCATTTTAGATGATGCTGGGCAGAAAACAAAAGCAAAACCCCCTCCAAAAATAAGTAAGTGTCAGCCAGTGAATTTGACGCAAATATGGTGAATATTACATAAAACACCCTGCATATTTTATTTGCTTTGAAGGTTGAAAACTGGGTGACCCATTAAAAGAATATCTTCTGAGTAGCTTCCAAATATTTCTCTTACCAACTATACTCCAACCAGGATGTAAAATTGGAGATAATGAGATTGTGCTTCTCCAGGGCCGCCCTGGGGCGGGGGAAATATGTGGGGCAATTTGCCCCAGGCCCACGAGAGTTTTTCAGGGCCCCTGGAGCGGGGTCCTTCACTTGCTCCGAGGGCCCTGGAAAACTCTCGTGGGGCCCAGGCCCCCGGAGCTTCTTTAGCTCCGGGTCTTTGGTGGTGGAGGATCTGCCAAATTATCGCCAAAGTGGGACCCGCCGCCGAAGTGCTGGGTCTCTGGTGGTAATTCGGCCGCGGGGACCCCCCATCACGGGTTTTCAGGGCACTTCGGTTGCGGGTCCCAGAGTGGAATGACCCCACCGCAGCTGAATTACCACTGAAGCGGGGGCACCCCGCTGCCGAAGACCCCAGGCCCCCTGAATTCTCTGGGCAGCCCTGTGCTTCTCTTTATACTCCTGAGATTACTTAACTTGTAAACTTTTTGAAGTAGGGGCTCAACTTTATGTTCTGTGTTTGTACAGCCCTTAGCATAATGAAGTCCAGGTCCAGGACAGGAACCCATGGGCAGCACATGATCCGCCTGTTTGGGGAGGCTACCCCCAGCCATGCCCCTTCTGCCCAAGGCCCCACCCTTCCACTGCTGGAGCCCCGAACCCACCATCATGGCCAGAGGAGCCCTTCCCCAGCTGCCCCAAGTCTCAGCCCCCAGGCTGGCCCCGGCCATCAGCTCCCTCATCCCAGCCCTGGGCTGCCAGCCCACCTCAGCACCCCCAGTCCCAGAGTGCCAGGAGGGCAGTCCCAGTGCCCCAGCTCCAGAGCACTGAGCAGCCCCAGCACTGGGCAGCCTGAGCACCATCCCCAGCTGTCCTGAGTCCTGGGCTGCCAGGCCTAGCCCCAGCTCCAGGCCCCACCTGCTTTGGGAAGAGGAGCAGCCTGTGCCAGGGCCATGGGGGAAAAGCAAGAGGCAGGAGAGGGCCTCAGGGTGGAGCGTGGGCAGGACAACACCTGGCTGTTTGGGGAGCCTTACTCTCCACTGGCCTGCGACACCCACCGCCCATGCAGGGCCCCCTGGGCACTATAATAATACAAATTACGATTATCATTAATTAGAAGCCAAGAAGCTGGGTTGAAAATCCTCCATATCTTTGCTCTGGAATTCAGTCTCTTAATTAATGGATGAAGTAATGAAAGGGTGGATACAACTCCACCATACATCTCAGTCTTCTGCTAGTGGGAAGCTATCGAAGCAGAAGATCCATATTCTGAATATGAGAAAATATAGATACAAAGGGCATGAGAGAATTAGTCTCTTACTCTGCACTAGACACCCATTCTTAGAGAAAAAGGTGAGAAAGCAGCTTCCTCCCCTCCATATGCTCCCGTCTTTGAAAACCCTCTTGACACAGCACATGAGGGTAAAATATATCCTTCCCTCCCAGTAATATACAAGAGGGCAAACTATATAAGAGTGTCATTACCTGCAGTTATAATATCTCAGTCTTCCCGCAGAACTCTACATTAATGACAGTGGAGAGTTCTGTGTGAGAAATGAATGTTAGTGTCCCAATCATAATAACGAAAGAAAGTACCAGCCTCTGACATAAGTTAATATTGCTAACATCATTTAAATGCAAAGTAAGAAACTGATGGTTTATCTGTGGATGTCCTAGGACCAATCTGTATTTGACATTAACAGTTCATCTAAAGAATAAATTCCACAGAGTGAGTAGGGAAACTAGAAAAAATCAGACTAGATGATATTCAGATGAACAAAGATCACCTACCTGATGAATCCTGGAGCAAAAATACTTCTGAATAATTTCAGGCTCCCCGCAGTGTTCTCAGCCACCTTAACATCCACTTCAAGGCATTAGCGTTAACATAATATTTTTAGTGAATATGTCAGCTGAGGAGGGTGCAGCATTACCTCTACATATGAAGTTGGAGTTTTACATTAGCCTGATTGTATTTTTACCCCTTTACCTGATTGTTTTGCACTGATTTGAAATGTTCTCGCACTGCGCTCAGTAACTTTAGAAGCGAAAGTAGATTAGCAGCCAGGATCCTTATCGTGTGCTGGTTATACCGGAGAGATAAAGATGCTATCTTAAAGAAAAACACATCAATAAAAAGTATATCCAAGGCAGCCGTTTTGATTTTCTAAGGTCCTCCGTTTGCCTGGTAATAATTATAATTTTGAAAATGTTCTTTTTCCCATGCCCCCAAGCATTATGAGGCTAAAATAAAATTGTATTTAGAAGGCAACCATCTGTCTCAGTTTTCTGCTGGGGAGAATCATCTATGCCAAATGTATCTGAATTTCTTCAGCTGTAGCTAATATTATATCACTTCATAATTGTGCAGAACAAATAGGCTGCATTTCAATGGGGGCATCCAGATAAAACACAGAATTACTTGTAAACTAGAAATACTTGAAGAAAGGTGGAGGATTGTACCAAAGGCAGGGACCATATATGGTAAGTTAACAAAACTGGGGAAGACAGAAGACAGACTTCATGGAGGTTTCCCAATACATTCTGCAAACATAAATAACATACAGGTATACGGAACCAAATTGGGAGGTTCTGTTTCTTCTCTCTCATATAATAGAAGGAGAAATAGAGCAACTAATGAAATGTAAGGGCAGCTATTTTAAAAATGGCTAGAAGGAAAACCTTTTTCACAAACAAATAGTTAACCTTTGAAACCAACTGTCACAGTGATTACCTGAGGCCAGAGGTTTATTGGAGTCAAAGAAGAATTAGGCATTGCCATGGATAATGAAAACAATTAAAGTTAGAGCCAGGGTAAAATTTACAAGGGACTTTCTGTTGTCAAAGTTAGTCTCAGGACTCACAGTTTGTCAGACCACTCTGTTTTATTAGCACAGCGCTCTGCTAATAACACCCAGATAATGTGAGCACCATGCAAGACACAAACTATCTTATTTATACAGATAAAAGGGCGAGCACTTAACAAGATAACAAAGGAAGCAGAATCTGATAAGTTACCTGGACTAGGCATGCATATCTTATTTCCTGTTTTGCCATTAGCACCCTTGTTTATGCCTAATGTTTCTTTTCCTGGCACCTGTATTTCAGCATTTCTTATTTCTGCTTAAAGGTACATACAACATTTCTTTAATCCATTCTTATTTTTACAATATAATTCATTCTACTTTCATACTGTTAATGGCCCAAAGTATAACTGGGTTCAAAAAAGAACTAGATCAGTTCATGGAGGATAGGTCCATCAATGGCTATTAGCCAGGATGGTCAGAGACACAACCCCATGCTCTGGGTGTCCCTAAACCTCTGACTGCCAGAAGCTGGGATTGGACAACAGTGAATGGGATCACTCAACAATTGCCCTGTTCTGTTTATTCCCTCTGGAGGACCTGACAATGGTCACTATCGGAAGACAGGATACTGGGCTATACGGACCTTTGGTCTGAACCAGTGTGGCTGCTCTTACATGTGTAACCCTTCTGCTGGTCTGAGTTGGCAGCAACAAAGGCCAGGGTCAGTATCTAGGGGTTCCGTTTCAATAACACAATGCAAAACTGTCTCAAGCCCCCACCCAGTGACCTAGGACAATTACATACCACCACCACCCCCGGGCACCTCTAAGAGGCAATACTTCCCTTCTCACAAGCACAGAGTCTGAGTTTAACAAAATCCTTTTAATAAAGGAAGGAAACAATGCAGCACTACATTGGGGGAAACCCACAAACAGGATTCATAACACAACCCATGAGTAGGGTCTTAAGTCCAGCAATGCAAATGACCACCCAGAGTCCCAACAGTCCAACACCCCAAAAGTGTAACAACCCAAAAGTCTCTGTCCCTGGTCAATGCAGTGCCAGAGTTCAAAAGTTTATCTGCAGAGTTTTAACCCCCCCCCCCGGGGTGGAAATGGGGAGGGGACAGTAAGGGGTACCTTACGTGGTTCAAGGCCAACTGCCACCCTCTCCACAAGGTTCTGCTACAGCCTTCACCATGAGCCGCTCCAACCATCCTGCGAACTGATCCACTCTGCCAGCCACTCTGCTCTGCTCCACCAGCTGTCCCATGAGCTGCTCCAGCCACCCCACAAACTGCTCAGCACCACTCTGATCCACCAGCTGTACCATGAGCCACACTAACAGTCCTACAAACTGCTCTGCTCTGCCATCAGCTTAGCAATAGATTTTCAGGCCCCCTACTTTTCATGGACCCCCCCAAAACCCTAGCTCTGGCCCCACTCTCCTCTTTCTCTAAGGCCCCACCCCTGCCCCATCACTTTCCACCCCCACTCCACCCCAACCCTCCTCTTCCCCACCTCTTTCCTCCTCCCCCCCCCCCCGAGTATGCCATGTCCCCACTCCTCCTTATTTGGAGATCCCCTTTCCGGATCAGGGCTCTGTAGCTGGGACAGCACAAAGGGTCATAGTCCCCCTTTGTCCATGTCTCACAGTACTGAGTGATGCAGCCTTGGCAGAAGTTGTGCCCACAGTCTATGGTCACTGGGTCTGTGAGATATTCCAGGCAGATGGGACATTTTGTTTCCTCTTGGATTTCTCATACAGGAGTCACTGTGGCCATGACTTCTGGGATCTCTGGGCTTCTGTTCTCTCTGCATCAGAAATGGTTTTGCTGATAATGGGAGGTGCCTGTCCCTCCTCATATCAGTGGCAGAGAAGCAGAATAAGGTGAAGAGAAAGGAGAGGCCAGGAGGTGGAGCAGGAGAAAGATAAGGAAAGAAGGAAGCAGGAACTACATAGGCAAGTAATGGGAGCAGCGGGGTGTAAAGAAGCAGAAAGGAATGAAAGAAAAAGGGGAGAAGGAAGCAAACAAACAAAAACACAAAAGCTTAAACTCAGGATCTCTCTACACAGTGTGTGTCCAGATGGGGGTCGGGCTGGATTGTACTCCAGTGTCTAGCCCACACTGCCCCCTTGCTGCAGCAGCCTCACTGCTATTGGTAGTGTGTTTGCTCCAGCAGTGTCAGCATGTGTACATGTACCCGAGCTGGGAATCACATCTCCCAGGTGCTGTGTAGATGTGCCATCAATCAAACTAGGACATTCTTAATGTAAGTAGGGTCTGAATGAGCTCTCCCCTGACACCTAGTGATGTGCTGGGGAAGAGGATTTCAGGAGCTGCCCTTGTTTGCATGGACACACCCATCCTGCCTCGGTGCTCAGCATGATGGGGCTGCTTTGCAAAAATGGTCACTTTTGGCTGGTGTTGGATCACCAGTCACTTTGTTATTGGGGGCAGGGGCACTAAAGGATTGTTCTCCTTGTTGTGTGAATCAAGGGCAGCAGAATTGAGCTTGACATACTCTGATTGAGGGGTCACCCTCAACTAAACTGCACTCTCTGGGCAGGAGATGTGGGTGCCAAAGCCCAGTGCAGTTGTGAGAGGGTTGGGATAGGTGCTTGTGCCTTTTGATGTGGGCCCTAGACACTATTTGATCTTTTCTTTCTCTACTGTGTAATAACATAGCTGATTGAGACTCAAGGGTGGGTCTGCTTGCATACCAACAAAACTGAAATCACAGATAACCAGGTCTAAGCATTAGACCTGCTTTGGGACACTGTCTCTGATACAATAGATTGCCTTGTCTATGCCAGTAATGAGGCTGCCCCACTAACAGCTGAAATAACTAACAACTGCGCTAAGTGGTAGGACCTCAAGACCTCCCAGAGAAGGTGGGATGGGAAGCAACAGGCAAAGTGGCTAAAAGAGCGGCAAACTGCTGGCAGGGCAGCCAGTGCCAGAGTAAATACCTGGACAGCAAGGTGTACTGCTAGTGCCAAGGCATGAAAACGGCAGCAACTCATTAATATGGAGCAAACCTTGAGCTGAAAGTTGATTTTATGGTAAATCTTCTTGTCGCAGCCCTAAGCCTGTGCTCAAACATGGCATCTGTATGGCCAATTGTCGGTCAAAAGGTCACATTGGTACCGTGTGCAACACCGTAGTGCAGTGTGCAACATTATAGTGCCGTGTGCATTTTCACACTCTTTTTCCCTGGTCACCTAGGGGTCAGGCTAGTGCGGTGTGCAACATTATAGTGCCGTGTGCATTTTCCCGCTCTTTCTGCCTGGTCACCTAGGGGTCAGGCTAGTGCCTTGTGCAAAAATACCAGCGTGCCGTGTGCAGATCCTGTTTACATAGAGGGCACCAGCTTGGAACCTGGTTGGTGAAGGAGCTAGGGACCAATCAGATGCTGACACGAGTAAGAGAGTTTTCGAATAAAACCATGTCTCGTGCCAAGATCTGCAGGAGTATCCGCATGTTAGCTGGAAGACTTGGATCCTCCTTCCAGCTAGAAGGGTCTCCTGGGTGGCATTAATTCCCATCAATTCGTTATGCTCTCGGTGTCTGTACTGCTGGTCAGCTATGCCTGGAGTGCGGAATTTGTATTCTAATTTCTGTAACATTCCGTTTGCTTAGCCTCTTCTCTTTTTCCCTCCCTTATTTGGTACAGAACTGTATATATTGTTGTTACTTGGTACCAAGTTATGTATATAGTATATGAAAGTTAAATTGTTGTATTAATTGCTAATGTGGTTAATTGTTGTACTTTACAATATTTGGTTAATGTATATAGTTTACTCAGTTTGGTGTATCTGCTCTAATTTCTGATGAGCAGTTAATCACAGATCATTTGGTTTCCTGTTGTTGGTTGTAAATAGATTGTTTCAAGTTGTGTAAATATTCTCATTCTAATAGTATTGTTAGTTGGTAAAAGCGCTCCTCCTCAGCCCAAGTTGCAACTTATCCCCCATCAATAAACGACCACGTGATTTTGAACTTTCAATCTATCACGTTTTGATTTTCCTCACTCGATCAAAAACTTACTCGAACCTGTATTGGTCTCGGATACTTCTAAGCTTTATGACTTTGCAGTCTAAAGGTTACAGCCCAGCTCATTCAAAACGCCAGCTAAGAGCTGGAAAGATTTTAGGTTTAAACTTTGTGAAACACCAAACACAGAAGGGAAAGTAACAATCCTACTCATTCCCCACCCCCATCCCTGCCCCATTCCAGCTGCCCCAATCTCTTCTAGTCATTTTTTCTCCCTGGTCCAATACTGAGCCCATAATCACTGCGTGGACTGGGTCTACTGGGGGAAATATGAGTCAGAGATCCTAGTTTGGGTTTTGCCTGACTCTGGGGAGATGCATATCAGCTCAGAGAGAAGGGACAATGAGGACTCCTCAGCACACAAAGCTGCACAGGCTCTTTGCTGCTGGAGCTCCCCGCAAATGGTTCCCACCAACACATTTGCCGCCATAGCTCTAGGTTCTGACCTGGGTTGCACCATTGCTCCTTTGACCTCAGCAGTTAGCCAGTATTTGGGGCCTTGCTAGGTTCTTCTATTGGGAGGAGAAACTGATTATAGGAGTCAGGTTTTTCTTTGGTGCAAGCTTTATTATTTACAAAGAACATCCACACGTCTGTGTCCTGAACACAGTAGAAACTAATAGAAGCCAGCAGTTTCTTTACTCAGAACTCCACATCGGTCTTTCCAGGGAACTCTGTGCCTGAAGCAAGTCCTGTCTCACAGTTTCCTACCATGGTCACACTCACGACTGCTTCTCTTGGCTTTCTGTCTCTCACACACCAAGCTGCCAGCCAATCCCTCAGCCTATCTGTTTTCAGCTAGCACCAGGGAAACCCCTCTTAGGCCTTCTCTACACTTAACACTTAGATCAACCTGGTGATGTTATTCAGGGCTGTGAAACATTGTGTGCCCTGAGTGCCACAGCTAGGTCGACCTAACTCCCCAATGTAGACAATGGAATTCTTCCAGTGACCTGGCTACAGTCTCTCAGAAACAGTAATGAACTAGAGCAATGGAAAAAACACTTCTGTCAATGCAGGATGCTTCTACACTACGGCACTTCAGCGACACAGGTGTAACGTTATAGCTCTGCTGTAGTAGTGACTATAGTGTAGATATACCATTATTCTTCCTGAGACCTGGTCCACACCTAAAACTTAGGTCAGCCTAGCTACAGCGCTCAGAGCTGTGAAAACTATCAACGCTCTGTGATGTAGTTAGATCGATCTAACCCCTGATGTAGACGCAAGTAGGTCAAGGGAAGAATTCTTTGTTGCCCTAGCTACTGCCTCTCCTAAAGGTGGATTTATTGCATTGATGGTAAAACTCTGTTTATTGATGTAGGAAGTGTCTATGCTAGCAACTCATTTCTACTGGATATTGGGATGAATGCACACTCCCCAGTCCCTGGGTCTCCTTCTCCCAGGCTCCCAGCTGGTGCGGCGCTTCCAGCTTCTTCTTCTTTAGTTGGGGATTGTTCCTGCTTTGAGCAGGGGGTTGGACTGGATGACCTCTTGAGGGGTTGAGGTCCCTTCCAACCCTGATATTCTATCATTCTAAGAAAACACCAAATCCCAATTAATTAATTATGTGTCCCTACCACTCCACATATGCTTGTTCCCAGCCCCACATTAATTCTGTCCCCCAACCCCATATCACTTCTGCCCCCAGCCCCTCCAACAATTGCGACCCCACAGCGCCCACATCTGCCCCTTGGGGTCCCTTTTCCTGCACCCCCAGAAGTTCTTCCCCCTCCCCCTCTCCCTCTCCCTCCCTCGTGCTGCAGGGAGGGAGAGAGGGAGAGGAGCTTCCAGAGGTGATAAAGCTAAGAGACCAGAGGGTTGGGTAGAGAGGAGTCCTCCAGGCCATAGGGGCTAGGATTACTTGGCTAGAGAAACCCATTTTTCCATCTCCAGTGGGCTGTTCCCCGCCATGTCTCAGTGACACTGTCTGACCCAGGATCCCCAGAGTCCTCCTGGCTCATAGAGGACAGCGGCAAACAGGCTACACAATGCCTGGGGCAGTGATGAGATTCACTTCTCTACCTCGCTCACTCAATGCTCTCTATGGTTTGACAGTCCAAATGGTGCAGAGTTGAGACTGGAAACAACCTCCAGGGTCATGGAGATGGCATGATAGAAACTCCACAGGGAGAGGTCACAGAGACAAGGGTGTGTGAGCTAGAGAGGCTGATCTCCGGGCTCCCAGAGAGCTAGTCCCCTGCCCCTCCCCTGCATGTCTCAGGGACACAGGCAGAGCCGGGATCGGTATCCCACGCAGAGCCAGGGTCGGATTCTCTCCCCAGGGATGGAACCCGGCGGGAAAGTGAAGATCGGGGCCTCGTCACCAGCATCGATAAATGTCACCTGCCCCCGGTCACAGTCCAGACAAACCTGGATCCTGCTGGGGACCCAGCTCAGGGGCAGGGGGGTCACAGGGGAAGTGAGAACCTGGAACTGACCCATCCATCGCAGCACAGCCCAGATCCCCCCCTCAGGGCTATAGCTGATCCCTCCTTTCCTCCCCACAGACTCTCTGGCCACCCCCACAGCCCAGCATTGCCCATCCTCCACCTCCACCTCCCAGCAATGTCTCCCTGAGGTGAATCCCTCACAGCCCAGCACACAGAAGTCAGTGTCAAATCTCTGAGGGTTGTCGGGCAGATCCTGCCGTGTGTCTCCATATCTCACACTTTTCCGATCCTCAGACAGGACGAGGCGGAGTTGAGCCGTGTCTGGATCCAGAGTCACATTAGCTGGGACAGAGAGAATCAGAGCGTTAGGGGAAGAACTCGGCCCTAGGGAAGGCTGGGACCATTTTTCAAACTACCCAGCAGCCCCGTCCTGGCTGGGACAGGCCTAGATCCCAGGGCGCTGCCTCTGTCCTGGGCACCTGGGACTGAGCAGAGATGTCATTGCAGTTACTCAGTGTGTTTCTCATTTGGTTCCAGAAGTTTCAGCTCCCTGCTCCCTTTGCTGCAGCTGCTCCATTCCCAGCAGCAGAGAAACAGCCAGGAAGGTATCGGAAGCTTTTACTGAGAAGGGACCAGAGGAGGCAGGTACCAGCTCTATACCCCAGAGGGAAGTTCTGTCCCCTAAAGGCAGCGTCTGCTCCCACACTGGAGAACAGAGGAAGGTGCAACACTGGGGAAAAGCTGCTTAAAACCAGAGAGTAGGAGGTGTATTGGGTCGGGGAGCCCCATCCCCAGTCTAGAGAGAAGGGAGGAGCTGCCAGCATCAGAGGGAGAAAATCTCCCCAATCCACGAAGCAGTGAGCAGCTCTAATGGGAGAGTCCAGTCCTGCCCAAAGGAAAGGCAGGATGTTGGAGAAGAGTGATGGGGAGACCCCTGCACTGGGGTAAAGCAGAGGGATGTGTCAGCCCTCAGGGCAGAGAGCTCTGTTCGGGTGCTGCTCAATGAGTGTTTCTGTTCATTAGCCTGGGCATGAACTCAGCACTAAGGTTGATGTCAAGATTGTTTGTGTGATGTCAGCTTGGGATCTCCCCAGGAGTTCCAGACCCTTGGTAGAAGTTGGGGGTGGGGCACGAGGTCCCACCACCGGTGACCCCACCCACTGCATGGCCCTTCCCCCTCCTCCTCTTCCTGCCGAGCCCCTGACCCCTGGCCAGGCAGGGAGCCTTGGCTGCTGGGGAGAGCCCCGACCCACCACCTGCCCTTGTTGGATACCTGGGGGGCCTGAGAGCAGCCCCCAGCCCATGTCCCCGCTCTCTGGAGTGCGCCACTCAGGGCAGGTGGAGGGTGCAGGGCTCCCTAGTGCTGCCCCGGCTCCCTGGGTGGGAATCCTGCTCTGGCTTCTGGCCTGGCCAGGGGCCAGGGCCTCGGGGGAAGTGGAGCGGGGACCAGCACCAGGAAGAGGCTGCAATCTCACCCTGTCTGTGTGCTCCTAGTGGTTGCCCACTTTTTCTCTTCAGTGCAGACGGCAGGGTGTCTGGAGAGGGAAAGGATAAGAGACGCGAGATTTCAGGCTTTCATATTTATAACAACATCGCAACTCTGAACTCATAGACCTGTGTTGTCGTCATGACACAGAAACAGACAGAGACACACTCAGGTATTTAATGTAAAAAGGTCTAAAACCTATTTCCTCTCTCATTCAGGCATCTCCAAGCAATAGAACCAATTCCCTTGCAGCCGCACAACCATCCCAGGACAGACAATCTTTAAGTGAGATTTACTTTTCCCCTCATCATCTCCTCCCACCCTTCAGACTCCAGTTGGTTTCTCTCACTTCTTGCATTCTGTCATAACCTAGACCCAGATCATGCAAAGACTTTGGCATAAAAGTAACTTTACCCACTTGGGTCCCTTTGATACTAATGGGATGTAGAGAGTTTGCAAAATCCTGGCTCTGTTTGTAAGCTGTTGGGGCTGTTTGCACTGACTGACTTGGCTTTGGCCTGGTGAGCAGTTTGCTTGACATAAGAGAAATGTTGCCTTAAGTGACCTTAAGTATCAGAGGGGTAGCCGTGTTAGTCTGGATCTGTAAAAGCAGCAAAGAATCCTGTGGCATTAGGATATAGACTAACAGACGTTTTGGAGCATGAGCTTTCGCGGGTGAATATCCACTTTGTCAGATGCATATAGTGGAAATTTCCAGGGGCAGGTATATATATGCAAGCAAGCTAGAGATAACGAGGTTAGTTCAATCAGGGAGGATGTGGCCCTGTTCTAGCAGTTGAGGTGTGAAAACCAAGGGAGGAGACCTTGTTATTAAGTGATTGTTCATAAGTTGTTAAGTCGGACAACGAGATGTTTTGACCACACAATGTGCTTAAAGACACCAGACACGCAAAATGTGCTGTCAAGGAGCAGTTACCAAAGTCCAAAAAATCCCATGTGGAGAAAAGGGTCAAAGTGACCTGTGCACATCAGTGTGTAATGATTGGTAATGAATGAATCAGAAACGAGAATAACTTGAAAATAGCTTGGACAGCAAAAGCCCTGCCAGTTAGAAAGTTCATGCATGTGTAGTGTGTGAGTTATACAAGATACTAACAATGCATAACACACAAAGGTGATTGGAAAAGAACTAATAAATATATAACCTGGATATGTTTAATATGTCAGACATTGTAAGGGGTAGTAAGAGCATCATAGGAGAAATGCATCATGCTCCACCTGTGCCCCAGGAGAAGGTAGCTGGGCAGTATTTCTTTCAGTATGTCTGTCATTTCTTACTTTAACAGTAATTGTAATGGCAAGACATGCTTCTGGAACAAATAAGGGGTTGAATTAATCAATCTGAGTGACTTGCACCCTAAGCGCGTGGCATTCTCATCCAACAGTTAAATAGAAGCATAATCTAATTATGAACCAACTGACCAGAGCCATTCTCTTCCCACAGTCTCAGACATTGATCCCAGTTTCCCCTCCTAGATCCCTTATAGGTACCTTTGAACTTCCTCAAAGCCTCCAGTAGCACAATAGTTTTCTGGGAGAAACCACTGACTTGCTCTTCCAGCTCAGCAGAAATCCCTTCTGGCTGCTGGACCTTCCCCTTCTCACACCTGGAGAGAAACAATTTCACCTGATTACATTTCATTTAGTGACTTATAAGTTGTTCCTAGGGAGTCGCTGCTCTAATGGGCCTGGAGTTAGAATTCCTCTACCTCTCCCAGCCTCAGAGCAGATGTGACACAACCCAGGGCAGTGCAACCTTCCCCCCAAAGATTCCATGAATGTTCTTCAACTCTGGCCTGGAGAGACCAGCTCTGGAGATAAAAGGAGAATTGAGTCTCCATGGCCAATTCACTCCTAGGCTTTCTTGCTCGGAGGGACAGGAGGTTCCCAGGTGAAGTGCTGTAGAAATCTGCCCTCTAGGAACTAGACTGAGACAACAATTCCCCCCTCCTCAGCTCATTTCACACAGGTCTCCAAACAGTCCTTAGGTGGGACAGACTCCTGACCACTGCTGCCCTGGGCTGAATGGCAACCAGGGCCCCAGCAGTGACAGGCCCATATTCCATCCTCACTATCCTGAGGCAGCCTGTCCCCCAGGGAGGTGACATCTCTGGGAAATATTTTAGGTCAGTCCTTCCTACTGAATGGATAAATCCAGAGTCTTCTGTGCAAAGGTGAGAACCTCAGGATGAAGTTGACCAGAGAGATTTGTATCCAGAATGTGACCTTCCCCACACATTTTGCTGTAGAGCCCTGGGGAGAGGCAGTGCTAACATCACCACCAAGCTCTTTCCCAGTATTGTGAAGTGTGAGGGGGAAAGAGAGAACCACATACCTGCTAAAGGTGCTTCTGACATCCTAGAGGGGAGAGAGAGAGAGAGAGAAAAGAATCTCAGCCTTGGTCTACACTAGGGGGCTGGGAATCAATCTAAGTTACGCAACTTCAGCTATGTGAATAACATAGCTGAAGTCGATGTACTTAGATCGACTTACCGTGGTGTCTTCACCACGGTGAGACGACTGCTGCCGTTCCCCTGTTGACTCTGCCTGTGGCGCTCACAGCAGTGGAGTACAGGAGTTGATGGGACACTACTCGGGGGTCGATTTATCGCGTCTTCACTAGACACAATAAATTGATCCCCGTTGGATCAATGGCTGCCCACTGATTGGGGAGATAGTGAAGACATACTCTCGGTCCCATCTGATGCACACAGGGGATCCCAGGGAAGGGTTTTGGCAAATATGGGGAAGAGAGGCCCTGCCCTGGCTCCAGGGCCATGGATTCCCTGAGCAAATGGGGAGGGATCGCTCAGTGGTTTAAGCACTAGCCTACTAAACCCAGGGTTATGATTTCAGTCCTTGAGGGGGCCATTTGGGGATTGGTCCTGCTTTGAGCAGGGGGTTGGACTAGATGATCTCTTGAGGTCCCTTCCAACTCTATGTTTCTAATGGGGCTTTTCCATCTGTAATATCTCTGTGTCTGTAGTGCTCCAAAGAACAATAGTCATTTGCATGTCAACAATGCACATCCAGTTACATTGAGATCTCTGATTGGGCCATTGATAGGAAGGGGAGCTGGCTGCTGATGGGTGCTAAGGATTTACTAATTTTTTTCCGTGGCTGCTCTAGCCCTTAAGCCACCGTGAAGTCGGCGCCTCTGTTTCTCCCTCAGTCTCACCTTCAGGAATTCACTTCCTGGTTTCTGACATTTCCCCTCCATTTCACTGATCAGCTCACTGAGACGGGAAATCTGCTCGGAGAGTTTACTGACATTTTCATTCTGGATCCTCACAATCTCCTCGTCCAGCTTCTCCAGCTGGGCCAGCAGGAGTCGCTCTTGTTCCTCCAGGAACTCCCGCAGTTCCTGAAATTCAGACACAATCTTCTGCCTCTCGGTTTGTGTTTGTTTCTGTATGAAAATATGGAAAGGGCTGGTCAGGGATATGAATGGCACCTGGGGTCCTTTCATGGAGAGCTGAGCATGCAGGAGGGAGAACTTCATTGAAATTCCTAAGATTTCTGACATTTGACTCTACCCTAGGGAGAGGATTCTCTCACACCTTGCCCTTCAGCCTCTATATCTCTGAAAGGGAGGTTTCCATGTCTCTCATGTTATTCATATTATGTTATTCATGCTCTCTGGGAATTCAGCCCCAGAGCAGCAGGAGGCAGGACTGAGCACTACACTGACAGAGACAATGGGGGAGAAAAAAGAATCAAACATGTTAATGCACGAAATGACCAGAGACAGCGGACAGCACCGCACAGGTGACAATCAGTTCACTTGGGGAGGATTTCTGGGAAAGCCACAAGAGCTAGACATTAACTCATCAACCGAAATGGAAGCTTAGGGCTTCTCTGCACATGAATCTAACCCACTGATCATGTCTACTTTCACCAAGGCCACACAGGAGTCTGCCTCCAAACAGACGTCCCATTGCCAGTCCCTGTGGGTTAATAACAACAGGCACCTACCAGATACTCCTGGCATTTCCCCTTTTCAGTCACTTTAAATCCCAGCAGCTTTTCTCTCTCTTCTCTCAGAGCCTTCAAATAGGCCTGAATTTTTTCCTGAAGAAACAGAAAGGGTTTGGAAGTTTCATTTTGAGGGTTGAGAGGAGTGTGGAGTGTTTTTTCACCCAAACCCTGAGTGTTTTTTCACCCAAACCCAAGATGACTGTTGGTTTCTAATTGCTTTGTGACATCAGGGCCACCAAGGAGATGAAACCTTATCAATGCAGACTGGGAGTGTGTCATATTCCGATTCGTTACCAATTCAGGTTCAGTCTTTTCAGTAATTAGACAGAGATCTCAATTATAACTAAGCTTTGTTGGTATTTGTGAATTGATTAGTGGTACAGCGCATAACAGGACACTGGAGTCATATGGGGGTGAATCAATAAACCTGTCTTTGAGAAGGTTTAATGAATAAATCCCAGAAGCCACCAGAGTTTCAATATGGGCTGGGATTTTAGCCCTGAAGCCCTGGGGACTGCACTGGTTGGGCAGAGCTGGTCTAAGCACCAGGGCAAACCCCATGAGATGTCGGGAGGCCATTCGTCTGGTTGGAAGCTGTGCAGTCCCAGTTTTGTGGAGCACTGTCCCTGTCCAGTAGGAACCCAGCACTGGACGTGGGTTTGTCTGGTGAAAAAGAGCGAGGAGGAGACCAAGGATGCAGGAAGATACCAGTGAGGGCGGGGGCAGGGGTGCGAGTGGCACTTCCATGCAGAATGATGCAGATGGGGGCGCATTGACAAAGGTGGTGGTGGGCCCATGCAGGCTGAGCGATTCACATGTGGGAGGGCCCATGCAGGCAGGTGTGGAGATGTCCTATGTTCTGGGGATGCCTCAGTGGCCACCCTAATTGGAGAGGCAGATTTGTATAAAGAACAGTTGGGGTTTGCCCCAGTGCTGCCCTAAACCCTTTCAGTGGCAATGCACTCTGGGTAGGTCCCCACTGTCCCATTCCCTAGTAGAGATCCTGGAAGCAGTGCATTCTGGGAGATTTCTAAAGGCTGCCTGGTGGGACTAACAGAACAGCTCTGGCTGGTCCCTGCCCACATACACAACAGAACAGGTCAGACTGACACCCGTCAGCTCCAGCCTGGGGTTAGTTTTGCTACAATCCAGTCTAATCCCAGTGGTACTTGGCATGGATGTGCGCTGTCTGGAGCCCTTTTGTGTGTGGACTCAAGGTGCTTGGGGTCCACACAGTGTTTAGCCCCATGACCTCCTCTAGTGCAGAACGGCAGCATCTGAGTTTAACCCCTCATGGAGCAACACGGGAGTTCAGAATCCCAGTGAGAAACCTCGTCTCCCTGCTGGGCCTCGGGCCTTTAGCAAGGAGTCTTTTCCTCCTACTGTCCACACTTCTTCACTGCTCAGTGCTACTGAGGTGGGCAGAGTAGCCTAGTGGTTAGGGCACTGGGCTTGGCCTTGGAAAAGTGGGGGTTTATACCCAGCTCTGCCATTGACCTGCTGAGTGACCTTGGACAAGTCACTTTCCCTCTTTGTGCCTCAGTTTCCCCTCCCACCTTTTGTCTCTCTTGTCCAGTTAGACTGTAAATCGCTCAGGGCAGGGATTGCCCCTCACTGGGTTTTGCACAGGGCCCCCTGCAATCGAGGTCAGATCTCAACTGGGGGCTGTAAGGGCTGCTGGGATGCAAATAACAATAATAAACACTGTGATCCAATCAGTAATAACAGCCACAGCTTGTAACTCCCTCTTCTCCAGTCTGAAGGCAGCGCTCGCCCATAGACTGGCCTGCAGCTCTTGTGAATCAAACCTCATTGGTCATTTAATAACTTCCCGTCTGCAGAGAATTCTCTTAGTTCACTGGTGGGAGCTGGGTTTGAAAAGGATTCAGCTGCTCAGAGAAAACTTTCCCACATCAGACAATTTTAAAAACTTCATCTCTTGTCATTCTTGCCAGGCTGGAGTATCATTAATTTCTACAGCATCTTTCATGCAATAAAGGCTACACACAGCTGAATGACACAGATACACCTATCTTGGGCAACTTGTGATGCCATTAACCTGTAATTCAAATCCAAAGTTATTACCCATTAGACTGGACAGCAACTCTGTACCTTGTACTCCTGGGCAGCTTCCTGTATGGGAACCACCGTGTGAGCGCGGTGAGCCCGGGACTCTCTGCAGATCACACAGATGGGGCTTTGATCCTCTTCACAGAACAGTTTCAGAGCCTCCTGGTGTTCCCCACACACCCCGTCCCCTCTTGCTCCCTTTGCTGCCTGTAAACTCAGCCGTTTTACTATTTCTACATTTGCCAGCTGCCTGTTGGGCCTGAGGTTTCTCTGCTGCACAGTTTCTCTGCACTGAGGGCAGGAGATGTCTGTATCGGATCCCTCCCAGCACTGGGCGATGCAGGCTCGGCAGAAATTGTGCCCACACTCCAGAGTGACAGGTTCTGTGAAATACTCCAGACAGATGGGACATGTCGCTTCCTCCTGGAGACTTTCCACCGGGTTCTCTGCAGCCATGGCTCCCTCTGGGCAGTTTGTAACAGTCTTTGTTTCAAATTATTGAATTCACACTATGCCCCGCCTGCAGCAGCAAGGGGGTGTTTCCCTTCCTGGAACTGACTGTTTGCTGAATTGGAAGGGGCCCACTGGTAACATTACAGCCCTGGAGGCTTTGTTGAAAAATATACCACTAGGGCTCTGGTGCTGCAATCAGCCCGTGTGCTGGTGGGGAGGGTCACTGGGGCTGGACATCAGCATCCCCCTTTCAGGATGAGCCTGCAGGAGCAGGGTCTGTGTGTCTAAGGAGCGATAGTCAGACATGGCAGGATATTTTTTAATAATATATAATTTTGACAGAGGTTTATTTTAAGCAATTTTTATATTTATTGATTTAAACTTTCACAGTTGCACAAAAATCTGGGTTTCAGCATTTCATTCCAATTGTTACCAATTTCAGTTTTCACGGCTGTGGGAAATTATGGGGGGATCAGGCAATAGTTTGGTCAGACAATAACTATTTAATGACACTGGGCACTGAGAGTCAAAAAGTTGAAGCTTTTGAACTGTTAAAATTGTCTGTGAGCAGGTAAATCTCCCCCAGCAGCTCCCTCAGGGCAATAACTCAATTCCTCACCCACCACACGGACAGAGGCTGAGAGTCCATCTGATGGCGGCTCAGGGGCCAGGTTGGAATGTGCTGGGATCTCAGCCTTATTCCTAGTGGGGCAGGTGACCCCGTCTCACACAACCACACCCAGCAAGGCCTGCACCGATTTTCTCCCTTTTTGTCAGTCTCAGCACAGCGACCAGGGACTCAGTAGTCCCTGAAGACCAAGCTCCTGCCCACCAGGTGAGGGCTGGGGCCCAATAGCCAAGGGCAGCGGAAGTGATATTAATTTTAATTTATGTTTATCCCACACCATGTACCCTTCAGGTCCCTAGTACGAGCTCCCCTCATCCCGCTGCCCTTGGCTATTGTGCCCCAGCCCTCACCTAGTGGACAGGAGCTTGGTCTCTGGGGACTACTAAGTCCCTGGTCGCTCTGCTGGGATTGACAAAAAGGAAGAAAATCGGTGCAGGCCTTGCTGGGTGTGGTTGTGTGAGACAGGGTCACCTGCCCCACTAGGGACCGGGCTGAGATCCCAGCACATTCCAGCCCGGCCCCTGAGCTGCCATCAGATGGACTGTGAGCCTCTGTCCGGGTGTTGGTAGGGGAAGGACTTGGGTTATTGCCCTGGGGAAGCTGCTGGGGGGAGATTTACCTGCTCACAGACAATTTTAACAGTTCTAAAGCTTTAACTTTTTGAATCTAAACAGAGACGCCTCAGGTCACTTCCCAGTGTGGCTGCAGGAGAGGATCTGGGGACAGATTGAGGAGGCCTGGGGGACTCTGGGAAGCAGCTACCTGGGACAAGGAGAGGGAATTCAGCTGTGGTGGGGGAACCATGCTGCGCAGAGATGCTGCTGCGGATGCAGCTAGCTTGTTGCAGCAGTTTTAACAACGTGGTTAATAGATGTTGCAGCTCAGCTTAGTGAAGTGCGCAATGCACGGCTTGAGATTTGCCGTCATCATTCAAACACCTTTCCCCTGCTGCTGTCTCAGCTACCTGGGTCTTCACTCAGCATTTTAGAGCAGAGCAGATTCAATGCTGTAGGTACAGGGTTACAGACAAAGATGGGAGTGGTACATATAATACCCTGTAATTTATCTCCACTGGCCGTGAGACGTACCATGTCTCGCTGGGTACTTGGTCCCCTTTGTTCTCCCTTTTAAACTTGCCAACTTCAAGAGATTAAAGTTCACGCGCAACCTCCCCCAGATCATGAGATTGGCCCCCAAATCACGACATTTTAAAAAATGGTATTGTTTTTAGGTCAGTCTCTTGATGTTTGAACTCTCCTGGCCCTTCCCCAGGGTGTGTGCACGTGACAACGAGTGTGGCCCAATCTCCCACATGTACAGGATAAGGTGGTGTTGACCCCTGGTGCAGGAGCTCTTTCTCACATCCGCCCCATCTCCTGCCCGGCAATTAATCCTGTCCCCTAGTCCCTCAACAGTTCTGTCTGCACCAAACCCTATCAGTTCAGCCACCCTCAGTTCAGTCTCCCAGCCCCCATCATCACCACTCCCTGAGTTCAGCCTCCCTCCCCCATTGATTCCCCTGCTGCCCTCAGTTCACCCTCCCAGCACTGCCCCATCTGCTCAGAACCCACCATCAATACAGCCCCACCTGCCCCTACTCTCCTCACTTTGGCCCCCCAGGCTATAGTTCAGCCCTCCCAGCCTCACCTCTGCTCCTTGTAGAGTTCCTCACCTTCTTCAAGCCTGGCGGGGGCTGCAGTGGGGTCCCCCTCCCACTTCTCAGGCTGGCAGTGAAGAGTTTGCAATGCCTCGTGGGGGCAGGTTCATCATCACATGATACAGGTATCTCAATCCCATCGTTCCATGGGGATCCTGCTGGGTTTCCAGATGCTTTTCAACTGCCCTGGTAACCTGTGAGCCAGCCGTGTGGGTCAGAAAGCAGGATCCCGCACTGCTCTTCAGCACTGTGTGGTGTGTTAGGAACACAAGGCTACAACAGGAGCTTGGGGGCGGCAGATGGGCTATTTACCATCCTGACCCCAGCCCCCTCATTATAGAAGCAGCATGTCTGCGGCTGCACACAGGGGAAACTATTTGCCTCCTTTGCCCCTTGCTCTGCCTGCTACAGCTCTTTGAGTTTTATAGGGCACTGCTGTGTGTTCCTACCAGGGCCTGCTCTAGGTTTTTTGCCGTCCCAAGCAAAAACATTTTTTGCTGCCCCCCACCTTCCCCACTCCCTTCCACCCCAGCCCTGGGCTCTCTCTCCCCGCGCCCCCACCCGCACGCCCTGCCACCCCAGCCCTGGGCTCCCCCGCCCAAACGTGACCTCCTCATTCACCACAGCAATCCCCATTTACACTTGCAATGGGAATCAAACAGTTTCTCCTATTTTTATTTCACTTTAGTACAAATCTCACCCCCTCATCTCCCGCAACCCCATCTTTAGTGCTCCAAATGCACATGGAAGGCACAGAGACTAATCCTCAAACCTTGGACCCGGAAAAGGATGGGGCTCTAGTAAAGAGGGTTCAGGCAAAGGAGCGGGTGTGGGGGTGCTGGAGGCTCTACACTGGCAGAGAAGCGGAGTGTGATGTACTCGTGGAGGAAGGTGGAGGAGGAGAAAGGGTATCAGCAGGGTTGCGGGAGAAGAGGTGCAGGGAAAGAGGGAGGTGCAGGAGGACAGGGCTGGGGGTGGGTACAAGGGGAGAGGTGGGGTAAAGGGAGAGTACAGGGGAAAGGGGTGCAGAGAAGGAGCGATGGGGGGAGGTACAAATGGAGGGGCTGCGAGCGGGATAGAGGGTGCAAGGGCTGAGAGGGGCAGGCGCTGACAGCTTCTTCCCCAGCCCCGTGCAGGCAGAGCCGAGAGGACAGACACTGATCTCCAGGTGCCCGAGCCATGGGGGTCCCTCGGCAGGGCAGTATCCGCTGCCCCACTCGGAGCTGGGCTCTGCCTCTCCCCACCTAGGGCAGGCAGCGGGGGGGCTGAGGCGGTGGTGGTGCGCGGCAGGCTGGGTCCAGAGGCAGGAGCGGGCAGCTCCCTGGCAGCTCGGGCTGCCAAGCCACTCGCCCTGTCAGCGTGAGTCGGGATCCACGCCCCCTGCCCAGCCTGTCGGCACCCTGCACAGCCCACTCGGGCGGGGAAATGCAGCGCCGACCTGAGGAGACTCAGAGCAGGGCAGCAGGACCCTCCCTGCATCCCAGGCCCCGCTTCCCTCCCTCCCCAGCTTCTCACACCCAGGCTGGACTGCAGTTCAGGCTGCCCCGCCGCTGGGGAGCCAGAGCATCATCCCCCCGAGCTGAGCCCCTCTCACAGCTGCAGTCCAGGCCCAGCTCCGGCATGATGCTCAGGGCAGTCTGAACTGCAGTCCAGCCTGTGCAACTCAGGCTGCCATGAGCGCCATCTAGTGACTGATACCAGAACGGCAGTGTCAGTTCCAGCTCAGCCTGAAAGCCTCAGCTGACAGGGAACATCTTGGTTCAGGGCCGGCTCCCAGCTTATTGTGCCGCAAGCAAAAAAAAAGCAGGGAGGGGGCTAGAGTGCCACCCCTTGGAAAGTGCCGCCCCAAGCACGTGCTTGGAGTAGAGCCGGCCCTGGTCCCTACCATCGCTCTTCCCCTCTGTGCCCCAAGCAAGGTCCTGCAGCTGGACTGGAGCTGTGCCAGCACAGCCTCCTCTCCCCACAGCACCTCCCTTATATTCCAGGCAGGAGCCCATTTGCTGCGTGGAGCCGGCATGCTCAGCCGGGCAGTTGCTATATGAGCTCTCTGCACTGAGCACACAGGAAGAGCAAGTTCAAAGCTTCCCAGAGGAAGGGGAGGGACTTTCACCTGTGTACCTGGCTGCAGGGCAGCGAATTCAAAATGGTGATCAGAGCGGTCACGGTGGGCACCGTAGGACACCTTCTGGAGGCTGTTTAGGGACATGTAAGAAATGCAGTGTTTACACTGACACTGCGTCGCTCTAAACTTGTTGCCCTAAGCTCCACACCTCTTATCGTGGGGGGTTTATTACTCGGGTGTAGCATGAGAGTTGAAGGTATCTAAAAGGGTGTCATCAGGAGGAGGGAGAAAACTTTTTCACCTTAGCCTCCAATGATAGAACAAGAAGCAATGGACTTAAACTGCAGCAAGGGAGATTCAGGTTGGACATTAGGAAAAAGTTCCTAACTGTCAGGGTAGTTAAACACTGGAATAGATTGCCTAGGGAAGTTGTGGAATCTCCATCTCTGGAGATATTTAAGAGTAGGTTAGATAAATATCTATTAGGGATGGTCTAGACAGTATTTGGTCCTGCCATGAGGGCAGGGGACTGGACTCGATGACCTCTCGAGGTCCCTTTCAGTCCTAGAGTCTATGAGTCTATGAAGTGGCAGGAGGAGCATTGCAGCATGTACAGCTCCATAGTTAGGTCAGCGTAAGCTGCCTTATGTGGATAAAACCGTGTAGTGCAGATATGATCTCAGAAAGACCAGGTTCTGGTGAACAGCCATGGGGCAGCAAGACATAGCTCTGCAGCCCCAAACAAACTTGTCAAGGCCAATCTGCAAACTGGAGTTTCCTGAGCTCATCTTCCTGGCCCCACCTCCCCTCCTTTCCCTGTTCAACTTACATCTGACCTAGTTCTCTCTGGATCCCTTTGGAAAAGCACCTGAGAAAGATTCAGCCATCTGTGACAGAGCTTCCCGGTGTGCAACCTGGAACTGGGGTACCGCCGAGCCTTCTGTCCCACCAGCCTGGGCTCCCTGTCACACTGTGATGCTGTGACAAACGACAAACCTCTGGCAGGTGCTGCACTTACACAGCCATCCACAGGCAGGGACACATCCAGCTGAGTTACATGAATGTTTGTCCCGGCCACTTATGAAACAATAAAAGGGAGGCGCCAGCCAATTCCCCTCAGTTCCTCAGCCTTACATCCCACAGCTGTATCATCTTGCCCCGGTCAGAAGCCTGACCAGTGTAAGTTATTACCCAGTCCACCCCTCCCTCAATGTGGAGAGGACGTGCACCATCCTTTGTAACTGAGCTGAGAATTCCCAAGCACTTCAAGCAAAACACACTGTTTTAGGTAAAATATAAAATGGGTTTATTAACTACAGATTGATTTAAAGTGGTTATAAGTAATAAGCATAGAGATCAAGTTGGTTACCTAAGAAATAAAATAAATTCACAGTCTGAGTTTATAAACTAGATAGGATTTGAATCGAGCAATGTCCCACCCCAATAGATGGTATAGTTCCTCAATACACAGGCTGGACCCCCTCCCTAGTTCAAAGTCTTTGTCCTCCAGATATGTTCCCAGGTGTTGTGTTGTGGAGGGAGTGAGGATCAGTGATGATGTCGCATCCCCCTTTTATAGTTTCTTCTGGCTTACTGGAAAGCTCTTTTGCTGTGCGTGGGTCAAGCAGCCTCCACTGTCTACATGCTCCCTCTGAGAAAAGTCTCCACTGCATACGGTTCCTGGGATGGTCATTGAGAATGTGGATTTCCCTTAATGGGCCATCAGCACGTCTAGCTACTCCACTGTTGTATCTGGAAGGCTGTTTGTGAGTATTCCCAACCTCACAACATATTTCAGTAACACACTCCTAGCAATACTTCATAACTTTACCTAAAATGATAACATACAATGCAACAGGATATCAATGTTTAACAGATCAAGACTTTTAAAGAGATACTTCACAAGGCACACTTTGTACAAAACATATACTTATATCACAGTGGTGAATATTGGGGTGCCAGGGTGCTACTCTGAGGTATGGAGTGTCACACCATCCCAAACTCCTTGTTCTGGGGAGAAACAAAATGAGTGTCAAAGCCTTGGGGTTGGGATCAAGTAAAGATGCCTTTTTCTGGCTGGTCTGTTTCAGTTTAATAACCCACATCCTATCCATGGGGGCAGCCACTCAGGGAGCTGTGTGAAATGCACTGGGATCTCAGCCTGGTTCCCGGGGTGTAGGCATCTCCATTACACAGCAAGGTAACCAGCAAAGTTTGAATTAATCATGCCCCTCCATGTGAGGCTCAGCAAAGAGGTCAGGGACCCAATCTAATGGGGTTCCACAGACTTCTGTATAGATTACTTAGTTTAATCTTTCTATCTACCCAGTGGCACTCAGTGCTCAGTCTAAAAGATACCATCAGAGATGCTTAGTTTTGCAGATCTCAAACTGCGGTTTTGTGTCTCCAGAGGTAACATGCTTGTTAACAGCAAAAATGTTTTTAAACAAATAAATAAATAATATATAGAGGTGAGAAAAAACAGACCTCAACTCTATTGTCCCTCTGCAAATTTATGTATAGAGTCAATCCCTTAACTCTCTCAAAAAGTGAAAAGTTTCAAAAAGTTCAATGAATAGAAGAAGACTGTTGGGGGCGGAATAGATCTGGACAAGGAGAAGAAGCCTGGAGATAAATGTGAGAAGCGAGGGACATATGCCTTTTTGTTAAAATATTATGTGTTTTCTGTTGAAGAAAAAAATCCAGAATACTTAACGCTGTTGTTTTAGTTAAATAAAACAATTTAAGTGTCTATCTGGTGATGTTCTCCTCCTAAAACATCATGGCAAGAAAATCCCCCAAATATTAATGATTAACCTTTTGAACTGGAGATTGTTCACCTCCCAATGACTTCATAAATATCTGCTTCCATTACCTTTGAAAAAGGAAATAACCAAACAATCATTGATTTTCTGATATAGCTGTAAAACTCATCTGAAAAGTTTTCAAAATAGCTGTTTAAAAATCTATAGCGTGTACCTTCTAAAAAGGAAACCTACATCTATCTCTGAGTTGTGAAGAATATGTATTAAGGTTATTACACCCAACAAGAATGCGTGTTTATGTAGAAAACCATGATTAAATTGAGTCTTCCTGACTAGTGATTTAAATCAAATCCACCCTGTGCTCTTGCCCCTGGCCCCTGCATTCCCCAGGGAGACCCACAAATATAATTGGTGCTGGGTCAACAAAATGTTAATCCGGTACTAAATTTACTTCAGTCAGGGGGTTGGTCTATTCGCACCCCTGAGCAACATGAATTCTGCCGACTTCAGCTGTCGTGCAGATACAGCCTCAGGCATTTATCTTTGGGAGAGGAGCATGGTTTAGGACACACCCTGTTGTTAGCATCTCCCATTGGGTATTTAGATGGCTCCCCAACTAGCGTGCTGGCTCCTGTGGATGGCATTGTAAGGCACCTACCTGTCTCCGTTCATTGTGCTGGGAGACTAGGCACCTAAGTCAGGCTGTGTGCACTGCAGTGTTCTTCTTGTGATGTTCAAAGCACCTAAAAATTAGGTGGGGGTGATGCTCAGCATTGTAACACCTAAGTCCCTTCATGGATCCCACCCCCAGTCATTTACATTAGAAGGTCACAGAGAGCAAAGACACAGGCCCAGATGAAGGTGAGGTGTTTCCTTTTTCTCCCTGTAGATCCCATCTTTTAGCTCATGGCCACCCTAGGTGAAGGGGTGGGTGTTTTTTCAATGCAATAGCAAACACGAGGCAGTGATCTCATTATACAGTCCCAGTGGAGATGAGGCAAGTGATTGATGCTTTCACCACAGTGTAGCTACTCAAGGTGACTGTTAACCCTCCTAAACACCCGCCAACCCAAAGAATTCTTCTTGACCAGTTACAGCGAGGTGAAACCACCACTTGCTTTGTCTATACACAGATTGTACAATGAGAGAGAGAGAATCCTGCACCTTAGTGTACACAAACCCCCAGAGACTATCTCTCAGAGCAGGTCCAATCCCATGAACTGCCCCGTGGACACCACAGCAATTGCTGATGGGCAGAAGAAATGTGAACAGCATAGTTCATATCTCTTTAGCCACCCTTAAATAAAGTCAACACCTCTGGAAACAAAGAGAAGAGTCAGCACCATGTGTTCAGCTCCCTCTCCACAGAGCCCAGCTGAGGAATTCCTGCTTGACATGGCTGCAGACAGCACAAGGGACAGAGCACAGGCTGGACAGCAACATAGCCCAGCAAAACCCCAGTTCTCATCAGAGGGACATGCCGTTGTATTCCCTGCTGGTGCTGGGGGGACACAACCAAGTAGGGAAGCAAATCCCATGACTCCACCCCTAACAACTGCAACTGGGACATTCAAAAGGAACAAATCAGAATGGTCTTTCATGCTTTATTTACTGTAAAGACCCGTCAGAGTGCAAAGGAGCTGAGAAGCAGCTTTAATACTCACAACAACGGAAAACAGACCCACAGGTTTTGGGAACAGTTATTTTTAATGAAACTAAAATGACAACAAAGTCAAGGAAGTAACATATGAAATTAATGAGTGACAGTCGCCCCTTCAGTGATGTTTTATAAATCTCTGTCCCTTTTCTTCTCCCTTCTCTGTCACACTGGTCATTTGTACTCACCATTTTTATAGCCCTCATTTCCCATCCCTGTTTATTTCTCTGTGTCTTCCACTCTCCTTTGATCCCTGTCATGGATCATCCCCCTCATGGTTTCCATTCTTTCCCCTGAATTTATCTCTTCCCCTCTCACTGCCTCTTGCTGTTTTCCCTCTCTGCCTGTTTTCCTTTCATTGTCTTTATATTTAATTTTCACCCTTTCTCCAGGATTCTGTTTATTTTGTTTTACATTATCTTTTCCTCCTGTTTTCTCTGTTCCCTCTGGTTCAGCCCAACCTTCCCCCCCGCCCCGCAACCCATGACTCTCACAGTGTTGCCAACCCCAGAACTTAAAAATCATGAGTCAGAACCAGAAATCATGAACTTGACCCTCCAAAACATGAGGGCTCAAAACAATACATAACGTATCCTGTTTTATCTTCTGATTTTTGAACGCTCCCTGCCCATCCCACATGTGTGTGACAATTACAGTGTTACTGGCTCTCCTGTAGTTACAAGGGAAGGTGACTTGCGGCCCTTGTGGCAGGAGCTCTGGCTCGGAGACCCAATGAGAGCTATTCCCATCAATCTGTACAAACTGCTCCCTGCTGCTGCAGAGCTGCCAGCTTCTCCACAACCCCCTAAACCCTGATTGATTCATGCTGTGTCCCTGCCACCCCCACCTCTGCCTGTCCCCAGCCCGGCTGTTAGTGCTACTCCCTGCCCAGCCCCCACCTCTGCCCCCATACAGCCCCAGGGGTTCTTCCCCCTCCCCCTCTCATCCCTGGGACTGCAGAGAGGGGGAGAAGCTTCCAGGGGTCACAGAGATGAGAAGCCAGGGCTGGGTAGATGGGAGTCCTCAAGAGTCAGAAAGACTGGGGTGTGTGAGGCCAGAGATGCTAATTTCAGGGTCCCCAGTCTCAGGGACACAGGCAGAGCCGAGATTGGTATCCCACCTGGAACCAGGGTTGGATTCTCTCCCCAGGGACAGAGCCTGGCGGGAATGTGAAGATCGGGGCCCCATCACCAGCATCGATAAATATCACCTGCCCCCAGTCACAGTCCAGACAAACCCGGATCTTGCTGGGGGCCCGGCTCAGGGGCAAGAGGGTCTCAGGGGAGGTGAGAGCCTGGAACTGATCCCCCCACTGCCCCACAGCCCAGATCCCCCCCTCAGGGCTACGGTTGATCCATCCCTTCCTCCCCACAGACTCTCTGGCCACCCCCACAGCCCAGAATCGCCCATCCCCCACCTCCACCTCCCAGCAATGTCTCCCCGAGGTGAATCCCTCAGAGCCCAGCACACAGCCCCAGGTATCAAATCTCTCAGGGTTGTCAGGCAGATCCTGGCGTCTGTCTCCCCGTCTCACACTTTTCTGATCCTCAGACAGGACAAGCTCTGGATGAGTCGTGTCTGGATCCAGAGTCACATTCACTGGAGGGAGAGAATCAGAGTGTTAGGGGCAGCGCTCAGCCCTGGGGGAGGGTCTTGTTGGTGTCACTCTGGCATAACCCTAGGTAACTCGAAAAGGTGATAGACCACAAGTGTCAATGAAGCCCTTCTGCTGTAGGTCTTAATGAACCAATGTTCCTCCATGTTAAACACTTTGTGTAACCTAGTGTAACCTAATGTACTAATAACTGCAAAAATGTAGTATTAGCAGTTAGCTTTTGATTGTAATAGCCAGTTCTCTGTTGTAACACATTGAAGCTAGGCTAGAGCATGTTCAAGGTCGTTTTAAGATACTGTGTACATGGCTCAGCAGCGGAGAGGGGGGAGGAAGGGGGAAGTCAAAAGATTGAATGAGAGAAGATACTGCAGCTGGATGGGAAAGGAGGGGGGAGTAAGAAATCAGCTAGTCAGCAAGAAAGTTTTGTAGTAAACAACTGGGATATAAAAGGAAGAAACTGCTTGTTTTAGGGGTGCAGGATCTGAGATTGTTATTTCTCCTTGGCACCTTATTTGAGCTCAAATAAATTTGGTTGTTTGCTTTTCCACCCTGGTGTGTTTATTGGCGCTTAAGCACTCTAGGCAATGAACTACTGTTGCTTGCCTCTGGCACTGCTGTGTCTGCAACAGTTTTTGGCGTCCCTGGGTGGGCTGAGGCGAAAATTAGCCTTGCCTGGATCCCTCCTGGAGGTCAACGGATCGCGGTGACGACCGACGCCCAGTGCACACCGGTGACTTCACCGGGGGCCTCGGTGGAGACGCGGTGTGAGCGACCCCAGAGGGCACAACGGTGCAACGTGCTCAAATAGTGGAGAAGCAGTTGTGGGCGACGGTGTGGAACCGGTCCCGGGCGACGGTGAGGAACCGGTCCCTTGGATAAGGTAGGAACAGTCCGGTTGTCTGGACTCTCTCTGTTAGGATCTGGGGACGCCCAGCATCTACCTGCGACACGGGGCAGGGGCAGAGCAAGGTGGGGAAGGCAAGGTGCTCCCCCCTAGAATGCATTCTGGAGAATTGGAAGGTGTTTGGATCGGATCCGTTATCCAAAAATAGGTTACAAAGGTTTTGTACAGTGGACTGGCCTCAGTACAAATTAGAGGGTCAGGAAAGGTGGCCACCTGAAGGATCAGTAAAGTACAGTACAATTACTCCTGTTTTGTCAGTGAACAGGTAGGTTCTGAAACTGTTTGTATGAAAAGCTCTGGTTAAAGAAAAAAAAGAAAAAAAAAGAAAAAAAAAGAAAAACAAAAACAAAAAACAAACCGTAACTCCTGTTCTTCCCCCTGTCTGGTGAAGTGCAAGGATCCAAAAGCAGGTTAGGGATAGTTCAGGGACAAAGGAGGGACCTGTCTAGGAATGGGAGACCCTATGTCCTAGTGCACTCTCTCCCTGTTGTGGCTGCAAAAAAAAAAAGGGGGGGGGGCAGTATGAGTGACTGTTAGCGGAAGACGCCCAGAGTACCCTGTGAAGCAAAAGCTCGTGACCAGGACTACTCTAACGCAAGTCCGGTAACTAGTGGATCTTTAGGAGGTCCGACCCATAGTGGGCTGACTTGGCCTGGCATTGTCCGGTGAGGAAGCTACCTGGGTCTAGGAGTGTGTGTACCCATCTTCCCTTCCCCTTTCCTTTCCGTGTGGGCTACTGACAGTCTGATCATCTCACTGGATGCAATCAGAGTAAGCGGCGCCGTCTCCCAGAGACTAGCCGACGCTCTTTGCTGAAGGGAGGTGTAGGAGGGTCGTGGCCACCCTCGTTAGCCTCTCCTGTGTGAGTACCCTGTAGGGAAAAATCCTTAGTTTATGAGCCGCTAGCGCGGACAGGGCACCCTCCCTGTGTGTGTAAGTGGAAAATGAGTGGGGGGCAATCTAAACATTCCATCTCACCCCCTAAGAGTACCCCAGCATATTACATGTACGTATATTATGGTTCAACAGCCTGCAGGTATTTAGAGAATTGGAATATTTACATGCGTGAAAATCCATCTAAACAATGCCCACTAGAAGGTACTTCAATCTAGATAAGATCATACATCGAAGAGGAGCGTTTAATCACCAAAAAGCCCTGACACAGCATGAGCAAATTTGTCTATTGAGGAAAGGAACGGGTTAATTTAAAAATCATCTTGGCCCAGAGATGGAAGGGGGGGGGGTTGCTCTGCATTCAGGGTCAGGAATCGGCGCGGACTGTGCTTGGTGCAGGGAGGGGCTGCTTTCAGCCCCAGCTGGCTGTGAAAAAAATATAGACAGAGGCGAACCAAAGGCAATACAAGTTACAGAACTGAGATTACATTTGCAAAGCTTAACTGTCCAGTAAGTGTGCCTTTGTGACCCTGGAGTCGGTGTGGCTTGGTGACACCAAAGAAGCCGCAGGCAGCTGATCTGGACTGGAATCTCTGAAAGAGACGCCGCAGGAGATTCCAGGGTGTAAGAGAACAAGCCCTCCCAAGAGCAAAAGCATGTTGGAAATTCTGGACAAGCTGTATACAGGATAATCTCCTGTCTATCTCTACCCCTCCTCTAAACATTATACACAGAAGTGGCCAGTCTGGACGTACGTGTGTGGGTATGAAAGGGGCTTGGGGCATTAATGTTTTCCTGAGTGATGAGGGAGCATTCCCAACACACTCTGTTGTTTTATTATTTTATTAATGAAGCGTTAAAATTCAGTTATATGGTGTGTTTTCTTTATCTTCCCCCAATGATCCTGTAGTGTCAGCCTGATCACCTGACACGAGGGATAGATTGGTAACAGAAATTTGTCACAGTTTGGTGAGCAATTAAGAAGGAGGGAGCCCTGCAGAATTTACACCATCTATTTGTTTTACCCTTGTTATTTTATGTTTGCTTTGCTTGGTACTGTTGGTGTTATATGTTGAGAATTGCATGAGTAAAAGTGAGCCCTAATAGGATAAGGAAACACTATCTGGTTCTGGTTCTGTTCTGTTTAACCGGTTACTGTTGTTTTTCTGCTCTGTTCATTTGGACGTTAGGAGTGTGGGCCGAACTGAACCTCTCGTTTGTAATTCCTCCGAGTGGAAGCCATGTGTGCGAGAAAGCTCTGAGGTTGAATTGAGATCCTTCTGTCCCGTCCCCTGTAGCGGTCAGTGTATAGAAGTGGGAAAGTCTGGCTTAGACTGTAATTCCCTCTGCGCTCTGTGTAATTCTCTTTTCTGTTTGAGTGTCAAACAGATGAATGAGTCTCTGGGTAAACCCTCTAAGAATAGTCCTTTAAATTATATGTTAAGTAACTGGCCTTTGCCCAATGGGCCATGTGTTTTTGTCCAGGTGACAAGCCTCATGAAGGAGGACTTGGGTAGTCTTGTGAGTAAGAATGTTTAAGGGAAGAGACCAGGAAGGGTGGGGGCTAGTTGAGAAGCCCACCCTCCTAGCTAAACTGGTAGTGGAACAAGTTGGTGCCCATGGAAGGGACGGTTCAGCAAGAAAAGCAGGATCGGGCCCAGGCAGGCAGGCAACAGACAGAGAGATTGGAAAACAGGTTGGAAAACTTTAAGGGTGTAGTGGAAGGAAGGAGTCAGTAAGTGTAAGCATGGAGATTTCAAATACCTAGGACTTACTTGGAATGGTGATTTGAGTTGATAAAAGTGGCTGTTGGAAGACAAGCAAGTGATTTAAGGGAGAGTGAGAAGTTAACTCTGTAGCTGCTGGAGGGAACAGCAGTTGAACTTTGTGAAAAAGATAAAGAAAAAAAAAGGTTTTTGGTGTCTGTGAAATGTTTGTAAATAAATTCAGGCAAAGAAATTATTGGATTGCAATCATTTGGTTTGGCTATGAACAATTTAGTTAAATTAGCTGAAGAATGTATACAGTGTTATGTAATTGAAAACCTGGGCTGCTTATGAAAAAAATACAAGAAAATATGGGGTAATTTCTCTATTTTTGCCTGAAGTCAACAAGGGTATTTGTATATTTCAAGTGATGATTGTCTGCCCAGCAAGGGTGGGTAGACCTCTTGTTTTTTTGTCTTTCAGATAATCAGAGAAAACTGATGCCAGCTGAACAGCATTCAACATACCATGCATTTACTGGCACAATAGAAATTATGTTTTGTGTTCTATGTTCTGTCTTGTGGTGTTTGTCTTGTGGCCGGAATTTTTGTGTTTAATATTTTTATAAAATAGTCTAGTTTAAAATCAAACAAAAAGGTTAAATTAAAATGCAGATACTTGTTTTGTTCAATTTGGAATACAAAGTGTTTGGGTAAATCAGAAGAATGTAATATACTAAAATCTAATGCATTTCCTCAAGGAAAAGAAACTTCATTGGTCAAACTGTTAATTGCAAAAATTGTTGTTAAAATTTGCATACCAACAGTCTTTGAAAGCAAGGACATGAAAAGTTAACCCACTCCCCATATTGTATATGGGATCTTTCTGGCTACCTCAAATTTCTAGCCAGAGGGCTGGCGATGGTGGAAAGCTATTGGACTAAAGGTTAAATTGAATGAACTCCTCAAAGTGGGTGTGCTTGTTCTGGCTTGTTGCTCCAAAGCTCTGTAATAAGGTTATTTTGGTAAAAGGGTGTGTGTGGCATATATTAAATAATAAGACTAATTACTGTATAATGACAATGTTTATGTCTTCATTGTTGGGAAAAAGGTGTATAAGTAAAAAGTGGAAGTTCCCTTTGCAGGTTAAAAGAAGACAAGAAAGGAAAAAGAACAAAGAACAGAATGAGTTAACTGGAAAACAGAATTAGCTAGCAAGCTCAGGCTATAGATAAGACACTGACTCCATTCAAGGACCCTGCTCACAGTTAAGACATGGCTAACAACCAGGAAAAGGAGGGCCTGGATTTGCCCACACAGCTATGAAATCTGGAAAACACTGCCAGGCACTAATGAAATGTGTTACGTTTCTTTTCTCACAGGTAAAGAAGCGCTACCCAAAGACCCTAGCAGCCCTGCCACTCCTTGGAACCAGGAGACGGGATTGATGTAAAGGTCCACCGACGAAAGACTGCCTTGGCTCCATGCTGGAAAGGCCCTTAAGTCCCGGTGACTACCAACATTGCTGTGAAGTGCCAAAGACTGACTGCTTGGACCCAAGATTCTCACTGCAAAAAGACCCCTTCACATCGGGAGAATTCTCCTACTGATGATTAGCTTATTTCACCTTCTAGCTCCACTGTGCCTTTTGGACAGCAGGGAAAAAGTACAAGGTGACGTGCTAGTAACCTCTCCCTTATCCACTGACAGATCTACTGTGCCTTTGAATTTTTCTAGAAGAATCAAAACCATTACAGGGTTATGTGCTAGTAACCTCTGCCCTGTAGGATACTGCATCACGACTGTTTTGGGAAAGAAGAAGGAACACTCGCTCCACTGAAATTGCCAAAGTCCAGGAATTCCTGACTAGAAAGGACATTAAGAACTGACCCTGGTGAAGAAACAAAGAATTATACACTGGTGGGAGGACATTTGTGGGACCCATGTTTGAGAATGTGGTATTGAATGGATTTTGGGGTTTATTCTACAGGCTGCGCCCTGTGTTTTGGATAAATCCCTCAGCATATATATAGCTCTCTCTAATTGGATTTTAAATAACAAGTACCCAAAAGTTTGTTCTGCTACTAAAAATTTTACCCATATTGAAACCATTCCAATGACTAATAATGTATGCTCTTAATGGAAATGCCTTTTGACAGTACCTGAGAATAGTTAAATAACAGGTGTATTATAGTACTACACCAAGAAAAGATGGTATTAAATATAACTCAGGCTGGGAAGGCATTGCAGTGGGATCTAGTATGTTTAGGAATTCGGGATTTCCTGAATGACCAGCTGATGGCCATTCGGAGTGATCTTGAGTATCAGACTTGGCCCACTGCCCTTACAGATGCATCAGGAATACCATCTGATCTGTGATCATGGAGACATATGTGGACACTTCCTGGGTGGAAGTGTGGCTTCCCAGGGCGAGGTGTGCGCCCTTATAGGGGATGAATACTGTACTTATGTCCCAGAAAGCGCACAGGATATTAACAAGCACATCCTGTCAGCCAAACAGGCTTTTGAACAGTGGAAGGCCCAGGAAAGGAAACCCACTATTTCTAATTCCCTCTGGGGCTGGTTGCTCAACCTGGAAAAACTAAGGGAAGGTATTGTTCACCTCCTGCTCACTAGTGTGGTGTTGTGTATCGTTACTCTTCTCTTGCTTGCTTGCAGTAAAGCACTCCAGCTCCCTAGAGCTTAATCACACGTTATCCTTTAAATGTGAGAACACTCAGCCAAAAGTTTGTTGAGTATTCTCAAAGGAGGGAGTTGTTGGTGTCACTCTGGCATAACCCTAGGTAACTCGAAAAGGTGATAGACCACAAGTGTCAATGAAGCCCTTCTGCTGTAGGTCTTAATGAACCAATGTTCCTCCATGTTAAACACTTTGTGTAACCTAGTGTAACCTAATGTACTAATAACTGCAAAAATGTAGTATTAGCAGTTAGCTTTTGATTGTAATAGCCAGTTCTCTGTTGTAACACATTGAAGCTAGGCTAGAGCATGTTCAAGGTCGTTTTAAGATACTGTGTACATGGCTCAGCAGCGGAGAGGGGGGAGGAAGGGGGAAGTCAAAAGATTGAATGAGAGAAGATACTGCAGCTGGATGGGAAAGGAGGGGGGAGTAAGAAATCAGCTAGTCAGCAAGAAAGTTTTGTAGTAAACAACTGGGATATAAAAGGAAGAAACTGCTTGTTTTAGGGGTGCAGGATCTGAGATTGTTATTTCTCCTTGGCACCTTATTTGAGCTCAAATAAATTTGGTTGTTTGCTTCTCTACCCTGGTGTGTTTATTGGCGCTTAAGCACTCTGGGCAACGAACCGCTGTTGCTTGCCTCTGGCACTGCTGTGTCTGCAACAGTCTGATGGAGTCAGTCACAGATTCTGCCCCAGCTGGAGAGTGAATCAGGGAATCTCTTTCCTCCAGGATTTAGCCCTCAGCTCTGAGATCTCAGCACAGGGCTGGGGAGAGTCATTCCCCTGGCAGAGACTGTCAGTGACAAGGTGAAAGTATAGACTGGACCAGGCATGAAACACAGAATCTTTCCCCTCCTGCCCCCACCACTCCCCAGAGAGGGGACTAGAGACTCTGGGAGCCCCAGCAGATGGTACAACTCAGTGAATATTGAGAGAGCTCCCCTCCCACTCCACACCTTAAATCTCACTGTGTCCCAGCTGCCCCATACTGGACTTTGCTATGGGGTCTCCTCACTGCATCCAGCCTGCTCTGAAATGTCACAGCTCAGACAGGCCACATGGTACCAGGATTGAACATGCCCAGAAATTCAAAAGCACATTAGCATGGGGCAGGGAGTGAGGACTCAACACAAGGGAAGGGGGTTCATGGTGGAATGAGGCAGAAGCTACAAGCGCGGGGGGCAGGGGCTAATTAGGGTTTGTGGGGCCCTGGGCCAGAACAAATGGGGACACCTTCTCCCTGAATTCTCCCCACTCCCACACACTTCAGCTGGGAAAATGGGGTCAGGGCATGGGGGCTTGCCCTGCTCCTCCCACTTGGCTCTACAGCTGGAGAGTGGGATAAGCCCCTGTGCCCTGACCCCATTCCTCAACTGGTGTATGAATGAGTGGAGTGGGGAAAGCCTGGCAAGCCCCCGAACATTGACCCCACTCTCTGGAGGAGCGCGGGGCAGGCAGACCAGGTCGGGGCATGGAGACAGCAATTTTTCATGGGCCCCTCATGGGTAATCCACCACAAGGGGGAGGAGGAGGTGGCTGGTGTAAAGAGGGAGAGGGTCATGCTAGTGATGGGAGGCTAAAGTGACGTCCTGTTTACCAGAGAGACAGGAGAATGCTGATATCATGGTGGGTGGAGACAGGAGAAAAGAGACAAGCTCACAGCTCTGTTCACAGGAGCTCCCCAGATGTGCATAATGGAGCCAGAAGAGCCCCTGTCTGTGAGCAAGGCTCTGTTCCCCTGCTGGAGACTGGAGCAAGGGTTGCACACAGACACAGTCCCTGCTCACCCCATCAGCATGGGGTCATTGCAGAACTCCTAGCCTTCTTCAGAGGGGAAAAGATGAAGGAAGAAACAGAGAAATCGGAGATCAGTCATCAGTGCAGGGAGACGTGGCTGTGGAGGTGCATGTCCCACTGGAGCTGCTATCAGAGATTTCTGCAGGGTGCAGTGCACATGTGGGCAGTGGAGGGGCAGGAAGAGTAGATGCAATATGATGTAGATTCATTATGGTGTGGTAGGACATAGGCACAAACCCCATCTCACCTTGTGATGTGCTGTGAAATGCAGGGTGCTGGGGATGTACCTGAACTATCACATCCACTCCCATGTTCAAGGGAAAAGAGGCATATTGCCTCATAGGGACTGATATTTGGACATTGATAAAATATGATCTTTAGTTACCATTTTCTATAGGTGCCACAGATCTTCTCCACCCTAAAAACAACCACATAATTAGATATGAGAGCGGATTTGAACAAGTATTGCGTGATTCAATATTGTACAAACTAATACAATGAGGGGAAAAAAATTCTAAGTTCATCAGAACCTCCCTTGAGTTGCATGTGTGTCTGTCTCCCAGGGTGGATCTTCACTGCAGAGTTAGCCCAGGATCTTACCTGGCTCTTGCCCCAACCTGTTTATTTTACAAGTACAAAAACTCTGACTCTAGTTTGTTGTGCTTTACACCAGACTGGCTGGCAAGACTTTGGGTATAGGCTGTAGCTCAGGTACCACTTTCATTCAGGTTGGTTACCTGCCCACTTTGCAATGTAGAGGGAAGTTAATCATCTCAGGGGCTGATAGTCCTCCAGTGCCTTCCCACAAATCCTTCTGGGTCATATTTTCTTGCCCACTACCAACTTTACTACTGTATTGCTTATCAATTTTTCAAATTAGCTTTTGGTGTGAAATCACCGAGTTTAGCCTTTCCCCACATATGATGAAGTTACATTAAAAAACAACCCCCACACGTCCCAAAAAATTATAATAATAATAAAAAGCAAATAAACAAAAAACAAGTTTCCTATTGAAACAATTTTAAAAATTAAATTTAAAAGCAAACACTCCACCACAAACAAACGGTCACATGAGACTCCAAAATAGTGCAAAAAGTTTCTTTTCCGAGGAAGGATAATAACACTTACTTATTTCGTTATCGCGTTTGTCTAAAAATTAAAGAGAAATAAATAGACATTTTGTTAGGCATTTCCCTTTTCTTATGTTTTATTTCTCTTTAGCATCTATATGACAGTGAAGGCTGAGAGAAATCAACCTCCTCTTCAGGACATCAGTTAAGAAGATCCAGTGGTACCTTCTGATCTTAAACTCTGTGACTCCATGACTCTATTGCTTATCAGTTTTTCAAACTAGTTTTTGGTGGGAAATCTCTCCAGTTTAGCACTTCCCCACATTTTACAGAATTACACTAAACCCTCCAAAAAAGAATAGTAATAAACAGCAAGAAAACAATCAAAAAGAGGTGTTATATTGCAGCAATATTGTAATAGTTCAATTTATAAGTGAACAACTCAACAACAATTAAACCAGCTCCCACATGAGAATCCCAAAACATTTCCTGTCAGAGGAAGGATAATGGCACTTACCAATTTCTGTATGTAGTTTGCCTAAAAATTAAACAGAAATACAAATATTGTTTGACTGGACTTTCCCTTCTCTTATGTTTTATTTCTCTTCAACATCACTACAACAGTTAAGACACAGAGATTATTTTTATTTAGTCGCCTATTAAGGAGGTCAGACTAGGCCAGTGGTGCCAAAACTTTTCCTGTTGCCCCCTTCCCCCCCATTACCAGTAAAGGAATCAGTGTGCAACCTCCCCCCACCCCTCATTACTGCATAATTGACTCAGCAGAGGAGCTTGGGCTGAAAGCAGAGATGGGCAAAGAACTGGGGATAAGAGAAGAGCTGGGAATAGAGGTGGAGCTGGCCTGAGGGCAGAGAGGGAATGAAAGCAGAGCTGGGCTGGGGGAGGAGCAGAGGACAGAGTGGAGCTGCCGCTGGGGCCGGAGTTGGGGCAAGAGCAGAGCGGGGCTGGGTGGTGCTTCCTCCCTTCCCCCCGTAGGGCCCTGCTGTGCACACACCCCTGAACATTCCTCCACATACCCCTAGGGGACCCTCCCCACTGTTTGGGGACCACTGGACTAGAGGATCCGGTCATCTCTTCTGGTCCTAACCTCTGTGACTCTATTGCTTATCTGTTTTTCAAATTAGCTTTTGCTGGAAAATTCATCTACTTTAGTCTTTCCCCACATTTCATAAAGTTACATAACAAAAAAAAAACAATCCTATACACCCTCCCAAAAGATTATAATAAAAATAAGAAAAAAGCATGCTAGCAAAGAAATGAAAAAAGGTTTTAAAAGTTAAATTAAAAAGAAAACAACTTTAGCACAATTAAGCAAACTCCCACATGAGGATCCAAACTGCTACTAAATGTTTCTTGTCAGAGGAAGGAAAATGACACTTACTTATTTCTTTATCTCGTTTTTCTAAAAATGAAAAAGAAATATTTTTATAAGGGCTTTCCATTTTCTTAAGTTTTATTTTTGTTTTTCATGCATATGACAGTAAAGGCTGAGAGAATCATAGAAGATTGGAGTTGGAAGGGACCTCAGAAAGTCATCTAGTCTAATCCCCTGCTCAAAGCAGGACCAATCCCCAGACAGATTTGTACCCCAGTACCCTAAATGGGCCCCTCAAGCATTGAACTCACAACCCTGGGTTTAACAGGCTAATACTCAAACCACTGAGCTATCCCTCCCCACTTCCCTGTCATTATATCAGAGGAGAGGATTCAGGGGTCCCTTCTGGTCTTTAAATCTGTAATTCTATTGCTTATCAGTTTTTCAAATTAAATTTTGGTGTGAAATCAATCCAATTTGGTTTTCCCTTCATGAAGTTACACTAAACCCCTAACCAAAAAACCCACAATAATAACTAAAAGCAAGTACGCAAACAAACAAAAACAGGTTAAATATTGCCAAAGAATTCTAAAAGTCAAATTTAAAAGCAAACAACTCCACAACAATTAAACAAGCTCTCACATGAGGATTCAAGCTGGTACAAAAAAATTCTTGTCAGAGGAAAGATAATGACACTTACCAATTTCTATATCTTGTTTGTCTAAAAATTAAGCAAAATACACATATTGTTTGTTAGAAGTTTCCCTTTTCTTATATTTTATTTCTCTTTATCATCAATACTAATTTTAAGGCTGAGAGATTATTTCTATTTAAACTCCTGTTCAAGACAGTCAGGTGAGAGAATCCTGTGGTCCTTTCTGGCATTAAACTTTGTGACTCTATGACTCAGTTGCTTCTCAGTTTTTCAAATTAGCTTTTAGTGTGAAATTTATCCACTTTGGTCTTTCCCCACATATTATAAAGTTAAATTAGAAAACAACCTCCCACCTTCCCAAAAGAGAATAAAAATAATAATTAATAATAATAATAAAGCAACAAGTAAACAAAACAAAGAAAGGTTTTCTATTGCAACAACTTTTAAAGTTACATTTGAAAAGAAATATGTCCACCAGAATTAAAAAAACTGCCACATGAGGATCCAATTTTGTTACAAGAAATTTCTTGTCAGAGGAAGGATAATGACACTTACTTATTTCTTTATCTCGTAGGTCTAAAATTAAAGAGAAATAAATGCATATTTTTGTTACGTGTTTCCCTTTTCGTATGTTTTATTCCTCTTTATCATCAATATGACTGTGAAGGCTGAGAGACATCAAACGTGCCTCAGAATGTCAGACTAGAGGATCCTGTAGTCCCTTCTGTGACTCTATGATTGTATTCATTATTAATTTCTCAAATTAGCTTTTCATGGGAAATTTATCCAGTTTTGTCTTTCCCTACATTTTGTTAAGTTACAATACTCACCACAAAAGAATAATAATAAAAAGCAAGTATGCAAACAAACAAGAGGTTTAAAATTGCAACAAAATTGTAAAAGTTAAATTTAAAAGCACACAATTCCACACCAATTAAACAAACTCCCACATGAGGATCCAAATTGGTATAAAAATTTTCTTGTTGGAGGAAGGATAATGACATTAATTTCTTATATCTCTTTTGCCTGAAAATTAAACAGAAATACACATATTGTTTGTTAGGAGTTTCCCTTTTCTTATTTTTATTTCTCTTTATGATGATAGTTGGGACTCTCCTTCCAGATGATGATGTGGTATCGTCTCGCACTGAGGATACCTCTCTGGGGGATGGAATTCTAGTTGTTAGGAAGAGACAGGCATTAGTAATGGGCAATTTGATCATTAGAGACCTAGATAGCTGGGTTTGTGATGACTGGGAGAAACGCATGGTGAGTTGCCTGCCTGGTGTGAAGGCTGCAGATCTCTCGAGATATCTAGATAGACTTCTGTGTAGTGCTGGGTAGGAGCTAGTGACTGTGGTAAGTGGAGGTACCAATGACATACGGAAGGATAGGAGAGAGGTCCTGAAGGCGAAATTTAGGCTGGTAGGTAAGAGATTGAAGTCCAGGACCTCCATGGTAGCATTCTCTGAAATGCTCCCAGTTCCACACACAGGGCCAGTTGGATAGGCAGAACTGCAGGGTCTCCATGCGTGGATGAGACGATGGTATAGGGAGGAGGAGGTTAGAATCATTAGGAACTGGGGAAACTTTTGGGAAAGGAGGAGCCTATACAGGAACCAGATTGCTGGCACTTAAAATTAAAAAGGTTGTAGAACAGTTTTCAAACTAAGGGCTGGAGAAAGCTAACAGGTGCAGAGAAGCATATGGTTTAGACAGAGACATCCCTTAGGACAGGCTCTACTAATGGAGATTCTCTATGTCCTAGTAAGGAGGAGAGGATGGAAGATGATAAAATACAGGTAGGATCTGATGAGAAACGGTCAAATGAAAAACAGTCTCATTCAATTACATCATGTAATGGGAGACAGCTAAAAAGTGACAAGTTTTTAAAGTGCTTATATACCAGTGCTAAAAGTCTAAATAATAAGATGGATGAACTAGAGTGCCTCATATTAAATCAGGATATTGATACAACAGGCATCACAGAAACTTGGTGGAAGGAGGATAATCAGCGGGACACAGTAATACCGGGATACAAAATATGTCGGAAGACCAGAACAGGTCGTGCTGGTGGAGGAGTAGCACTATATGTGAAAGAAAGCGTAGAATCGAATGAAGTAAAAATCTTAAAAGAACCAAACATTACCAGAGAATTTCTGTGGATAGTAATCCATGCTCTAATAATAAGAATATAGCAGTAGGGATATATTACCGACCACCTGATAAGGATGGTGATAGTGACTGTGAAATGCTCAGAGAGATTAGAGAGGATATTCAAATAAAAACTCAATAACAATGAGGGATTTCACCTATCCCTAAATTGACTGGGTACATTTCACCTCAGGAAGGGATGCAGAAATAAAGTTTCTTGACACCTTAAATGACTGCTTCTTGGAGCAGCTAGACTGGAGGGACCCACCAGAGGAGAGGCAATTCTTGATTTAGTCCTAAGTGGAGCACAGAATCTGCTCCAAGAGGTGAATATAGCTGGATCGCTTGGTAACAGTGACCATAATATAATTAAATTTAACATCCCTGTGGCAGGGAAAACACCACAGCAGCCCAGCACTGTAGCATTTAATTTCAGAAAGGGGAACTACATAAATATGAGATTAGTTAAACAGACATTAAAAGGCACAGCACCAAAAGTAAAATCCCTACAAGCTGCATGGAAACTTTTTAAAGACATCATAATAGAGGGTCAATTTAAATATGTACTCCAAATTAAAAAACATAGTAAGAGAACTAAAGAAGAGCCACCAGGGCTAAACAACAAAGTGAAGCAGTGAGAGGCAAAAAGGCATCCTTTAAAAAGTTGAATTAAATCCTAGTGAGGAAAATAGAAAGGAGCATAAACGCTGGCAAGTGAAGTGTAAAAATATAATTAGGAAGGCCAAAAAGGAATTTGAAGAACAGCTAGACAAAGACTCAAAAAGTAATAGCGATTTTCTTGTTAAGTACATCAGAAGCAGGAAGCCTGCTAAACAATCAGTGGGCCACTGGACGATCGAGATGCTAAAGGAGCACTCAAGGAGAATAATGCCAATTAGGACAAACTAAATGAAATCTTTGCATCCGTCTTCATGGCTGAGGATGTGAGGGAAATTCCCAAACTTGAACCATGCTTTTTAGGTGACAAATCTGAGGAAGTGTCCCAGATTGAGGTGTCATTAGAGAAAGTTTTGGAACAAACTGATAAACTAAACAGTAATAAGTCGTGAGGACCAGATGGCATTCATCCAAGAGTTTTAAAGGAACTCAAATGTAAAATTGCAGGACTTCTAAATGTAGTCTGTAACTTATCATTTAAATCTGCTTCTGTACTAAATGACTGGAGGATAGCTAATTTGACGCTAATTTTTGAAAAGGGCTCCAGAGGTGACCATGGCAATTACAGGCCAGTAAACCTGACTTCAGTACTGGGGAAACTGGTTGAAACTGTAGTAAAGAACAAAACTGTCAGACACGTAGATTAACATAATTTGTTGGGGAAGAGTCAACATGCTTTTTGTAAAGGGAAATCATGCCTCACCAATCTACTAGAATTCTTTGAGGGGGTCAGCAAGCATGTGGACCAAGAGGATCCAGTGGATATAGTGTATTTATATTTTCAGAAAGCCTTTGAGAAGCTCCCTCATCAAAGGCTCTTAAGCAAAGTAAGCTATCATGGAATAAGAGGGAAGGTCCTCTCATCAACTGGTAACTGGTTAAAAGATAGGAAACAAAGGGTAGGAATAAATGGTCAGTTTTCAGAATGGAGAGAGGTAAATAGTGGTTTCCCTCAGATGTCTATCCTGGGACTAGTCCTATTCGACATATTAATAAATGATCTGGGAAAAGAAGTAAACAGTGAGGTGGCAAAATTTGCAGATGATACAAAACTACTCATAATAGTTCAGTCCCAGACAGACTGCAAAGAGCTATAAAAGGCTCTCTGAAAATTGGGTGACAGGGCAACAAAAGGCAGATGAAATTCAGTGTTTATAAATGCAAAGTAATGCACATTGGAAAACATAACTATACATATAAAATGATGGGATCTAAATGAGCTGTTACCACTCAAGAAAGAGATCTTCAAGTCATTGTGGATAGTTCTCTGAAAACACCCACTCAATGAGCAGCAGCAGTCAAAAAAGCAAACAGAATGTTGGGAATCATTTGGAAAGGGATAGAAAGGATAAGACAGAAAATATAATACTGCATCTATATAAATCAATGGTATGCCCACATCTTCAATACTGTGTGCAGATGTGGTTGTCCCATCTCAAAAAAAATATATATTGGAATTGGAAAAGGTTCAGAAAAGGGCAACAAAAATGATGAGGGGTATGGAACAGCTGCCATATGAGGAGAGATTAATAAGACTGGGACTTTTCAGCTTGGAAAAGAGATGACTAAGGGGGAATATGACAGAGGTCTATAAAATCATGACTGGTGTGGAAAAAGTAAATAAGGAAGTGTTATTTACGCCTTCTTATAACACAAGAACTAGGGGTCACCAAATGAAGTTAATAGGCAGCAGGTTTAAAACAAAGAAAAAGAAGTATTTTTTCACACAACACACAGTCAATCTGTGGAACTCCTTGCCAGAGGATGTTGTGAAGGCCAAGACTATAACAGGGTTCAAAAAAGAACTAGATTCATTGAGGATAGTTCCATCAATGGCTATTAACCAGGATGGGCAGGGATAGTGTCTCTAGCCTCTGTTTGCCGGAAACTGGGAATGGGTGACAAGGGATGGATCACTTGATGATTATTTGTTCTGTTCTTCCTTCAGGAGCATTTGGCATTGGCCACTGTTGGAAGATAGGATACTTGGCTAGATAGATCTTTGGTCTGACCCAGTATGGTCGTTCTTATGTTCTTATCAATATGAAAATTAAGGCAGAGCGATTATTTTTTCTATTCAATCTCCTTTTAAGGAGGTCACACTAGAGGATCCAGTCATCCCTTCTGGTCTTAAACTCTGTGACTCTATGACTCTGTTGCTTATCTATTTTTCATATTAGCTTCTGCTGTGAAATTCATCCAGTTTAGTCTTTCCCCACATTTATTAAAATTACATTACAAAACGAATGCTTATACACACCAAAAGGAATGATAACAATAAAAAAAACAAGCAAACAAAAGATTTCATATTGCAACAATTTAAAAAGATAATTTGAAAACAAATACCTCCACCACAATTAAAAGAACTCCCACATGAGGATCCAAACTGATAGAAAAAAATTCTTGTCAGAGGAAGGATAATGATACTTACTTATTTCTTTATCTCGTTTGTCTAAAAAGTAAAAGAGAAATAAATATATATTTTTGTTAGGAATTTCCTTTTTCTTATGTTTTATTTCTATTTTTCATCAGTACATAGTGAAGGCTGAGAGAAATCAACCCCTTCAGGACATCAAACAACAGAGGGTCCCTTCTGGTCTTAAACTCTGTGACTCTATTGCTTATCAGTTTTTTAAATTTATTTTATTTATTGAAATCTATGCAATTTAGTGTTTCCCCACATTTTATCAAGTTACTGTAATCCCCTAACCAAAAACAAAATAATGAAAAAAGCAAACACACAAACAAAAACAGGTTAAATATTACATCAGAATTGTAAAAGTTAAATTGAAAAGTGAACAACTCCACAAGAATTAAACAAACTCCCACATCAGGATCCAATTTCATACACAAAAAATAAATTTTGTCTGAGGAAGGATAATGACACTTACCAATTTCTATATCTCGTTTGCCTAAAAATTAAACAGAAATACGCATATTTTTGTTGTTTCCCTTTTCTTATGTTTTATTTCTCATTATCATCAATACGATAATTAAGGCAGAGGCCTGGTCTACACTAGGGGGTGGAGGTCGATGTAAGATATGCAACTTCAGCTACGGGAATAGCGTAGCTGAAGTTGAAGTATCTTATTTCGACTTCCTGTCCTCATGGCGTGGGATCAACGGCTGCGGCTCCCCCTGTCGACCCTGCTACCGCCACTAGCCCTGGTGGAGTTCCCGAGTCGACGGGAGCACATTCGGGGATTGATATAGCACGTCTAGATGAGACACGATATATCGATCCCCGACAAACCGATCACTACTCGCTGATCTGGCGGATAGAGTAGATATACCCTTAGAAACTATTTCTATTCAGTTTCCTCTTTAGGAGATCAGACTAGATGATCTGGTCGTCCCTTCTGTTTGTAAACTCTGTAATTCTGTTAGAATCATACCATCATAGGACTGAAAGTCTAATCCCCTGCATTCGTGGCAGGACTAAGTATTATCTAGACCATCCCTGACAAGTGTTTGTGCAACCTGATCTTAAAAATCTCCAGTGATGGAGATTCCATATCCTCCCTGGGCAATTTATTTCAGTGCTTAACCACTCTGCCTGTTAGGAAGTTTTTCCTAATGTCCACCCTAAACTGCCCTTGCTGCAATTTAAGCCCATTGCTTCTTGTCCTACCCTCAGAGGTTAATGAAAACAATTTTTCTCTCTCCTCCTTGGAGCAACTTTTTATATACTTGAAAATGTTATCATGTCCCCCCTCAGCCTTCTCATCTCCAGACTAAACAAACCCAATTACTCTATTGCTTACCAATTAATCAAATAAGCTTTTTGTGTGGAATTTATCCAGGTTAGTTTTTCTTCACATTTTATAAAGTTATATGCCCCCCCCTTGAGAATAATCATAAAAAACAAGAAAGCAAAGAAACAAAAACAGGTTTAATAATGCAAAAAAAAGTAAATTAAAAGGGTAAATTAAAAAAGGAAACAACTCCACAACAATTAAACAAGCTGCCTGTGATGGAATACACCAGTTTAAAACCATGCCCTTTGGACTTCATGGGGACATGGCCACTCTCCAGTGGAGGATGGACAGTGTGCTATGATCACATGGGTCCTACGTGGCCACCTACATTGATAATATCATCATTTACAGTGAGATCTTGGCTGAATATATGAAGCACATTACTGTAATATTTTGGGTTCTCAAGGAGGCAAGTTTGATGGTCAACCCAACCAAGTGTCAGCTGGCCACCCAAGAAGTCACGTATCTAGAGTATGCTGTGGTGGTGGCGGGGGGAGGGAAGCTATGACCTTTGGTGGAAAAGTTGAAGCCCTAGTGGCCTGTGGGATACTACTAACATTTCATCTCAAACTCCGTTACCATGGCTGCCTCTTTGACAGACCTGGTTAAGGGCACTGCACCCAAAAAGATCCACTGAACCAAAAGCTGTGACAAGGCATTTAGAGCACTATAAGACCTGTTGACCCAGGAGCCAGTAAATATTCCACTCAGCCTTCTCAAAGCCCTTTATTCTCTGAACAGATGCATCCAATGTCAGACTCAGAGCAGTGCTATCTCAGGAAGTTGGAAGAGAAGAAAACCGTGTTCTCTATCTCAGCAGGAAGTTATTGCCACATGAGGTAGCCTAATAGGTCATTGAAAGGAGGCCCTGGAAGTGAAACAAGCCATTGATGCCCTGTACTATTATTTATGGGGGTAGCCCTCCTGCCTAGTAACTGACCAAGCACCACTCCACTGGCTGAGGTCAATGACAAGCCATAAACTAGGCATTATGCAGCAGCATCTCTCAATGCAGCCATAGAGCTTTCAATTGGTACATCATTCAGGCACTGAAACTATATATGTGGACTTATCACAGGATGGTGGCGACACAAACCCGCCCAAGGACACCATAGCCCAGCGCCTGAGAGGAAGGGTGTGTGAGGGGCTACCAAACACCACCCTGGGCATGATAGGGTGAAAGAACAGTACTGTGCCAGGTAACTCTGCCCCTCCAGCCCTGCAGATCATGCTCCAACTGGAGAAAGGGCTGAGAAGGGAGCAACCCAGCTCAGAAGGGAGAGGCACGAGAGGGGGACAGACCTACCCTGAAGGTTACTGACAAGGGCACGGGAGCAGCCTCCTTGAGGGACTCACTGCTCGCTTAGACCCGGTTGGAGCTGATGGTTTGGTGCCTTTTCTTTTTCTTTTCACGTTATCTTGGACTGGAAGCTGGGGAAGCCCAGCAGCTGATAGGAAGTGACCCAGGGAGGGCTATTTGGACGGTATCTTTGGGGTCCAGACACTGTTGACCATTCTAGGATGCTGGATCAGAGACCGGTGTAGTGGGGGGACCCGGGTTCCCCTATCTCACTGCACCAGCTATTTGGGGGTGGGCCCTGGGGCTGGTCTGTGGCACCACCTGTACTTCACCCCTTCTTTCCCCCCTTCGCCTCTTCTCCCGAAGCCCCACCACTCGTTCCTCTCTGCCCTCTGCAGCAAGTGGCAGGTGAGAGGTGCTTGGGGGAGAGGGCGGAGAGGAGTGAGCAATGGGCAGGGGCCCTCGGAGGAGTGGGCAGAGAGTAGCTGATGGGAGGCCCTCAGGCGAGGGAACCTTGAGGGAGAGGACGGAGTGAGGGCAGGCCTCGAGGGAGAGGGCAAAGTGGGGATGGAGCACCCACCAGCAAAAAGAAAAGTCAAAGCCTGTGATCAATAACTCGATTACACTCCCACATGAGGATCCAATTTTGTATAAAAACTTTCTTCTCAGAGGAAGGAAAATGACACTTACCAATTTCTAGATCTTGTTTGCCTAAAAAATACACAGAAATACACATACATGTTTCTATGACCTTTCCTTCCCTTATGTGTTGTTTCTCTTTTTCATGAAAGTTAAAACCAAGTGATTATTTCTATTCAATTTCCCTTTTTCTATTGCTTCCCCACCACCCCAAATAACATTTTGGTGTGAAGTTTATCTAATGTAGACTTACCCCAAATGCTATGAAACTAGATTATCAAACCCTATCCTGGGGCACATCCCCATCCCAGTCAGGAAAAGTCTATAACTCCTCTGGCCTCAACTGGAGTTAAACAGGCATCCTGCAGGGCCTACTCCACTTGGAGGAAATGATCTTGAAAGGGAGAATTTGTCACAGGAAGGGGAGGGCTGCTGGAACTCAGGGGTAGCTGATTCTTGCAACAGAGTCACTGGAAGACAACTTGTGAACCTCTGCCACTGACAAGGGTCCTTCAGACGAGGCACAAGCTGACTGCAGCAGGGAGTGTTTGAAGATAAACCTTGTCTGGGATCTAGCTGTACTGAAATTTCTGTCATGAACTCACTTGATTCATGCTACACCCCAGCTTTGCAACAGTTTCTAGACTCTTCAGTCTGCCAGACTCTCTCTTCCTCTTGGGTAAGCCACATGGCTTCACCGCTTCCTTAGATTGGACTTATCAGCCTTCAGCACTCCTGTTTTGCACTCTGAGTTCTGTTCAGTGAGTCCAACTGAGATACTACCAATAGAGACTTGCACACCCTTCAGGGATAAATGCACCTCACCAAGTGTTTGCAGTGGCACTCAAAGAGCATTATCAAAACAGTCGGCTGTATTAGTCAACTGGACACAGCATAGGTTGTCATAAAGAACTGAAGGTTAAAACATAGACCATTCTGGTCAGCCCAGAGCCCATATTCTGTAGTGAACCCCACTGTTCAAGCTCTGTTTGTTTCTCCATCCAACCTCCTTATTCAGACTCCAGATTAGAGCCCTGACTCCTTCCAGCAGCCAGCTCTTATCCCCCATCTCACACCTCTCCAGCCCTTTGTTCTTGAGCTGGGGAATGTTACTCAGCTTCCCTGCTTAGATGTGGGGGAATCCATCTCCCTCTGGGCTGTTGGTTGCTACATGTCAATATCCGGTGACTGGATTTGCCACTGTCTTCTCTAATACACCATCGATATGGGGACTAAGGCCCATAACATCAATACTGATGTCTCTTAATCATAGAGCAAACAGTCCTTTTATACTTACTGAGTAACAATGTCACATATAGAGGAAACTGAGGCATGCATAGAATTCATAAAAATATTGAAGAAAATTCCAACTTCATCACTCCTTCATTGACAAGCCAGACATCTATAGATTCTTCTGAAAGACTCTGAGAGTGAGGGCTGGTCTGCACTGAAAACTTACACCCTCAGACATGTAGCTAGGCCAACCTCACCCCCTAAATGGAAGGACTTTTAAAGGGAGACGGTTCTCTGGAAACACCCAATCGGGCCCTACAATGGTCCAGCCTATTACACACACATCAACCCTCCCCAATCCAACAAACACAGAGAAATGAAAATAAATTAAAAAACCCAACAAGCCTATATACAATTCTGAGACTGTAATCAACATTTGTATTTGTGGAAAAAGGAAAATTGAAACTTACCAACTTCTTCAGTAAGTTTCCCTTAAAAATACAGAAATAAATATAAATTATTTTCTTCTCCCTGCTTCATGAAACAGTGTTAAAAGTCTACATCCTATAAGTACAAAATTCATTAGGAGCATGGAGGGACAAGTCCAATTTATTTGGAAATTGGGCAGATATTCTTTATGGACTAAGTGAACCCAGAGCCCTGGAGCATGGACATCTGTGACTATCACATATGTCACATGGACATATGTGATAGTTGATATGCTTTTTGTCCTAACTGAAGAAGAAATGTGTTTATTTACTGATTTACCACAGGGGTGTTTCTATTGGGCCCAGCACTGTAATATCGAGATGCACTACACTTTGTTAACAAAAAGGATCTTTGAAGTACAAATATGAGAGGCTAGGCTTTGCAGAATTTTCTCTCAAGTGGGACAGAGACAGACAGTGATAAGCCCCTGAGAACTGGGAAGACAGGGAGATGAAGGAATGAGCAGAACACAGATGTATCTGCTGTGATCTGATTCTTTGGTTCAGTTCTATAGCCTAAGACTCTCCTCCCTCCTATTCTCACACCCTCAACTTCGCCAGTACCCTCTATCAATACCCCCACCTCCTGCCACACACACACAGCTCTGCCCTTACTGTCTATTAATAAATTCACATGCATTCTTCTTTATTTAGGACAAGATCAGCAGGTCACACGTTCTTTTAATATTAAATTCTGAAATTCCTCTTATTTATTTATTAGAATAAAACCTTTATACACAGTGTATTTCTCCATCTGATATTTACCTTTCATTTTAAAGAGATAAACAGTGAGGCCAATGAAACCAAACAAAACCACCAGGATCACACTGAGAGACACCATCCAGGAATTCACCCTCGGGAAAAATGGATCTGAAAAAAAACCACACCCAGAAATTGCCTTTGTTTGGAAGTGGTGATGAAAATCAGATGTTTTTACTCCATACAAATACATAAATAGTACCCAGCAGGATTTCTGTGAGATAAGAGTGAAAGAATGGCCATGTCCACACTACACAAAATGCCAGAAACTGATTTTAAAAATGGCCCCAATCAACAGAGATTTAACACTGATTTATCCTGGAAAAAACAGACCTGGTTTGATCCATTGCTATTCAGAAAGCCATAGAATTCAGGGGCAAATTCTCTGCTCATAAAACCTCACTGACTCCAATAGAGTTACACCAGCAAATAATTTAATCCTTAGTGTTCAGCAACATTCAGAAATTGTCAGATTAATTGGAATATTTCTGAAAAATCCACTATTATCCCCCAAATATTTGAAGGAATCATAATCACAATTTCTCCAGACAATTCTGTAGCAAACTAATTAATCTTCATTTACTTTTCTTGTGTTCACAGTGATTCAGACATCCATCCAGGATGGAATTTTGGAAATATACCTAAAGCTTTCTCTGCCCAGGGTTTGTGCTTTGATCCAGTGAAACTGGGGCAACCCTCTTATGTGGCCATTCTTAAACTGGTTCAAGAATTGACAACATACGAGTATTGCACCAATTTGAATAAAGTGATGCACAAAACCTTAAATCATAAATCGGCTGAATAGTGCCCTACCTCCATTTAGCTGAAGTCAGTAAGGAATTGACTGAAGCTACGTCGATACAGGGCCCTTTGAAATTTATATGAGTGTTGACCCAAGCAAGTGTCATCAATTAACTAAATAGTTCATCAGTGCAACTTTTGTGTGTAGACAAGGGTAAAACGAGTCCCTTTGTGGATCCAGACCAAAGTGACTTAAGGAGCACAAGTCGCACTAAAAGTCAGTAGAAAGACCATCACATGACTGAGGTGACATTTCACACAAGTAATGAACAATAAGTTGTAGGAGTGAGAAGATCACAAAGAAGCCACAGTACAGAATTTACCACATTCAAAAACCTCAATAAGCTGGAGTTAAGGTAGCAGGAACACACTGCGTCAGTGGATTGAGTAAAAGTTTCTTATCAAAAGGTTGGAAGTTTGTATCTGTACGCGCGTGCATGCTAGAATATCAGGAAAGTCAGACATAGCATTAAATTTACATGAAACCCAAAACTTTGATAAGCCTAAATTGCGACCCTGTAAAGACACCAGCCTCCCATCTTCTGTTTGTATGTGGATTATGAAATATCGATCACAGATATTTCAGTTCTTGTTTTCCTATATTTTGTTTTGTTTCTGGTGGTGGTGAGTTCAGTGTGGGATTTGGATGGTAACTGACCTGCTATATAAACTGCTGATTCCTTTTCTTGATCGAGAACAGTGTTCCTGATGCAACAGGACAAGTTTCGGTTTGCATGCTCTGTTACAATGATCACAGTTTCTGTTTCAAACAGGTTGTTATCCCCTGGGGATTTTATTTCAGAGAGTGATGGTAAATGTCGTCCATTGAGATCTTTCCACAGCACCTCAGGCTCTGGGTACCAACCAGCTGATCGACAAACCACCCGGATCCCTCCATCCTGGTGACCCTCAACAGAGATGAGAGGAGCAGAGCCCAGACCTAAGGGGAAAATACATAAAGGTGTCAATTCCATAAATTAATTGATAAAGCAGAACGGATGAGGGACTATGTGTGGATCCCTTACTCATATTAGAAAGCACTAATTCATGTGGGTAGTCAGTAGAAAGGATGAATAAATTCTGGAATGTTTGAAATCCCAGTACTTATGGACACAAAAAACGTAAACAAATATTTTAAATAATTTCATTAAGTGAGTGGCAGATATTTTTGTTTCAGCATAGGAGCAGCTGAGTGATGAGCACCTTTGGAGATATGACAACATAGATACCTGAATAGGATTTGAACTTTTGAAAATCTGATCATTAGTGCATTGGATAGATATATTTATTATTTAAAAAGTCTAACTAGCTTCATGGTTGCTGTGCAGAGCCATCCAGAGGGGGGACAAATGGGGCAATTTGCCCCAGGACCCGGGCCCCACAGGGGCCCCATGAGCCCTGGCCCGGCAGCAGTCCGGATCTTCGGCAGCATTTCGGCATTGGGGGACCCTTCAGCGCTGCTGAAGACCCTGAGTGACTGAAGGGCCCTCCGCCGCCAAAATGCCGCTGAAGACCTGGACCGCCACCAGGTCACTACAAGTGCCGCAGCTCCCCCGCTTTCCCCAGGCCCCCTGAATCCTCTGGGCAGCCCTGTTGCAGTGTAAAAGCAGCAGGAGAGAAATCTTAAATCTTATCTAAGAGTGGTAAATACATAATTTTCCCTCCCCACTGTGACACTCTGCACTCCATATTCACCATAGTAATATGATTATGATATAATTATGTTGCATCTTATACAAGATGTGTCATGTAAGGTGTCAATGGAAAAGTTATGATTTTTAGAGTATGGTTATCGTATTTGTATGCATAAATGTTTAATCTGGAGTTATGAATATTGACTATGCAGCTGTATTTCAAATGTGCTTATGCTGGATAACACCCACAACTAGCCTTTCAGGTGCAAGAGTGAAGAAGCTAGACAGTGCTAATGGCCCATGAACAAAAAGAGTAGGCCATGGTAAAGTCTTGTCCTCACCGGGGGACAATGCAGACAGTTTATGGATAATGGCTGCCATGACTCATCAAGCATGTAGGGGCATCTGACTAGATCACATGATATTGAACTCCAGTTTGGTACCTGTATTTTACCACAAACTTGGCTGGGAATCTGGTTTTGAACAAAGGGGTTCCTGCCATATGGAAGAAACTATAAAAGGGGGAAGTGACATCACCAACAGGCCTCACTTTCCCCACAACCCAACATCTTTATATAGCTCTGGAAGAGCACAGACTTTGAATTGGGGAAGTGCTGGTCACAGGTGGGAAAGAAGGAAACCCTGCCTGTGTACGAAACATTTACAAACTGCTTGTATTATCTAACAGGGTGAGACACTGTTTGATTAAAATCCTGTGTAGTATATTAGGCTTAGATTATGTGTTTGTTTATTTGCTGAGTAATCTACTTTGATCTGTTTGCAATCACGTATAATCCCTTAAAATCTATATTTCTGTAGTTAATAAATCTATTTTATATTTTTTACCTGCAGCAGTGTGGTTTGTGTGAAGTGTTTGGAAAAAATCTCAGCTCAATTAACAAAGGTTTTGTGTATATCCCCCTCCACATCAAGGGAGTGGCGAACTGAGTAATTGTAATTATCTTTAATGGTCAGGCTTTTGACCAGGGCAGGACGGTACAGCTCCAGGGTCCTTGGCTGGGAAGCTGAGGGGTGTTTTGGCTGAAGCCTCACTATTGTTGGTTCATGAGTGCCTGGCTAGATGCATTCATGCACACAGCTGGGTGTGGTCCCTGCCTGTGGATGTTGGTGTGAGTGCAAGTGTGGAGGGCTTTGCAGCTTGTCACAATGTCACAGTGCGAGAGGGAACCCAGATTGGTGAGACAGAAGGCTCAGCTGTACCCCAGTTCCAGGTGGTACCCTGAGGAACAATCTGTCACTCCCACCACCACCATCACCATTTTACAGTCTCAGCAAATAAAAACACTGTATTTTATTTTAACTACACCCCAAAGCAACAACCAACAGTGAACCGATGAGAAAACCATAAAAGTCTGTCAGCCTCACCTTAGCCCCACAGCCTAGAACTGATTCCAGAGCAACTGGAAGGCCATGTGTGTCCAGAAGTCCTTTCTCTCTTAACTAAAGACCACTTTGGAGTGAATTAACATTGGGCAAGAAAGTGTCTTGGCCATTCTGAAAATGTTTTTAATAACATGTTGGGAAAGTTTCCAGCATATTTTCCCTAGTATGAAAGTTTCCAGCATATTTTCCCTGTTTGCAGAAAGTTAGATTGTGACAGAGCAGGAAGCAGTGCAGATTTGACCTGGGAATGTTGCCTGGGAGTTACATTGGGGAGGAGAAGGAAGCTACCTGAGCTGTAACCTGAGCCAGGAGGGGGGTTGGGAGAAGTGACGCCTTCTGCCTGGGAGACTGAACAAAGGAGAGGAGGAGCAGAGTGGAGGTGGGAGAAAGCTGCTGGAGGAATTTTTAGTTTCAGTTTGGGCTGGTTGGTACAACGCAGGGAACCCCAAGCTAGGGTCTAAGCTCCCTGAACCCCCCAGAAGGACTTGATTGAGGGGTCCTGGTTGTGCCGACAAGCTCTGCTGTAGACTGCGCTCCTATTGTCCAATAAACCTTCCATTTTACTGGCTGGCTGAGAATCACGGTGAATCCCAGGAAGAAGGATGCAAGGCCCTGACTCCCTGACACTCCGTAACATGGATACACTGTGTTATTGTAAAATATATATCAACCAGGGAGTCACAGCTGTAATAGGAAAGAACAAAGCCTGCAAACCGCACAAAGCTAAAACTGTCACAAACTACTGACCTGCAACCTGCAGTTCCAATATGGTTTCTTCATGAAAAGTATCGTCTTGAACAAAGCAGTGGTATTGTCCTTCATCAGAGTGTCTGATATTGAAAATCCTCAAGGGAACATTCCCATCTGTGAGTCCGGCTTTCAAAAGCTCCGTCCTTCCCTGATATTCTGGCATCTGCCGATCAAACTGATCCTTCCCATCACGGTACAAGTGCACAAAGGATAAAAACTCAGGTCGGAACCATCTCACCTCCATGTTTGCAGCACTCATCCCGGGGGACAGGTGACAGGGTAACACAGTTTCCTGACCCAGGATGGCAGTGACAGGGTCACGGGGTCCAATCACTGTGAACTTTGCTGGAAAATGCACCAGAACAATAACAACGAAAAGTAAGTCAGAGGAAAGTGGGAATCTGATATGAAGGACACGGCCAATAGGTTCCATTTCAGACAAACTTTTCAAAAAGTTCAGCCAGAGACAGACACTCAGCATGGAACATTTCAGCCTGAACGTTTAAGGGAGAGCAGCGCTCATGAGCAGCGGGACTGGGGCTCCGTTATAAGAACACTCAGCCTCAGAGTATGGCACAGGCACACAGCACTGAGATGGGAGGTGAAGCTGATCATGGGCAAGTTTGGCGCATGGCCCAGGCACAGAGCATGGACACAGTGCGGAGGTGACAACTGGTAGGTTCAGTGCATGACAGAGGCACACAGTGCTGACATGGGGTGAGAAGCTGAAGACAGGTGTATTCAGTCCATGTCACAGTCACTCATCAGAAAAACTGAGGCAGAGAGCTGGGAATGGACGTGCTCAGTGTATAGTTGAGACAAACTTACTATTCAACAGCTCGTTTTTGTAACTGCTCTCAAACTGACACGCTTACTGACATTGCCATGAAATTTGTTGGGCCTCACCAGGAATAAGGGTAAGGCTGGAGGCCCATATTTGGTGTTCTTTCACCAAAGGGTTCCTGAGACATTGCCCTATTGCTACAGCCAATTTTTGGACTATTATGGTTCAACATTTCATGTGCTCAAGAGACCAAATAACCAAACGTAGCGAAAATTATTGCCTAAAGACAAAACAATACACTATGAAAAGGAGACATCCATACCCTCCTCCTGGGAAGCAATTCTTATCTTGCAGCGTGCTCACCTTACACACAAGGTATGCTTGAAAAATACACCCTGAACCCACTTATATTTATACTGTGGCTTTTTGCAAGTGAGAAAGCACTTTATACCTCCCCTAAGAGCCAACCCACCAGTTTCTTAACTTGTTGTTCTGTACCTTCCTTACCCCTGTTTTGGATACCGCATTCCAAACCAGGTGGGTGTAGAGTACATCCCAAGCAGTGGTAGGAGACACCTTTCGTGGCATTGATAGGCTTCCTATTTTCTATTTTGAATTCTAATGTCAGATTTGTAAAGTGTTGTGGGATATTAGATATTGGTGAACAGAATTGTGGGATGAGCATAATACATTTAGTTAACTTAACTTCTCATCACTCTCCCTCTCTCTGTCTCTAATGTATATTATAGGACTACTGTGCACATAATGTCTAATAATATGGTGTATACTACACCTAACATATATGTATTAGCTAACAGGCCCAATTTAAAAAGTCACATGACATCATTATATCCTGGTTCTTATGTTTTTTTGCAGATTAGTCTCAGACTACGGCTCTGATCTTTTCTACATCTGAAACCCACTACGTTATTTGATTCTATTATTTATTATTGCTGTTATTAAACTCTTCAACAAGTGTCCACCCAATGCTTTGGGCATCTTTGACAATCTTTTAAAAATACTTGTGTGAAGAAACAGACCTGGGCACAATTCCAGAAGCAAATAAAATAACCCAGCAGCAACACAATTAGAGCAAACAATGAACAGCGAAGGTGCTGATCTTGCTGTGGTTAAGTTTACACACTGGGAGTAGTTCCATTGACTTTGAGTGAAGCATGTTGTTAAGACACTTCAGGGGCCTAAATAAATCCTCTAAGAGACAGCAGACACAGTGTGGATTCCTACCTGATTCCATCTTGCGAACATATATAATGAAGAAAACAATAAAACCAGGGAGAGGGGAGCTGGCTCTGGAGCCGTGGCAGAATGAGAGAATCTTCATCTTCACTGAAACTTGATCTAGACAACAGGAAGGAGGAGGAGGAAAACAATTCATCATAGTCAGCATAACATTGACTAACATGAAATCACTAAAGTCAAACATTAAAGAGGACACATTAAATAAAAAAAGGAATAAATACATTGTTAAGTGAACTCTTTCATATTATGGAGTTAGAACAGCCATTCAATTACAGTTGAAAATGTGTTTCCTTTACCATTCTGATTTTGTCCCATCCCTACAAAATTCACATTAAATAAAAGTCAAATCAGAGTAAAAGTTGGTAGTAATTCCACGAATGGAGAAAAAAGTTTGAAGAAATGAGAAAGTGTGTATGAGAGAGAAAGATTCTTGTTTTTTTTTTTACCCATTTCCTTTCTTTCAACGTATCCGAGGCAAAATGATTCAGTCCCATAAACAAAGTTACTCAGTAACAGGGGCCACAGAGAAAGAGGCTTCCCATAAACTTGGATTTGCAAGAGTTTGTAACTTACTTTACAAAACAGAAATATACAATAAACTAATTCATAGCAAATCTCCTTTTGAATGCACTGAGAGCAGGATCAGATCCAGTTTTCTTGACTAAAATATAGGAGCAAAGAAATAGATTCTTAAATCAAATAACCAGAACAGTCTGGAGTTACATTACAATGAAAGGAGATGGAAAAAGTAGCTCATGTATCATTTTAAATATATAGTTCAAAAGCAAACTGTATATTCAGAGTAAGACACATTTATCTGGGATTATTGGCTCATTTTGCAGTTAATAATTCACACAGGGAATAAATGTCTGCTAGGAGATATCAAAGAGCAAGGGAGATGGTATTCAAGTGACAGAAGCTCACTTACTTGATATACCCTGGAAATAAACTTTGGAACAGTTTTGAGCTCTCTCTGGTGTTTGCAGGTTTTCTAAAACCCTCATCCATTCTCCTCTGGTTAGTTTACATTGTCAGTGACTCTTTCAGTGATGAGACTGCAAAATTAATTCTTCGTAAGAAATTACAGAGACAAAGAGCTGAACCCTGGTCTTTCTTTCCGTACTTCTGCCAAAATGGTGTTTATTTTTTGTTGGACACTGAATTGAGCTGTGTCTCTCTTGATGCCTTCAGGGAGATAGAAAGCGAAAGTAGAAAAGGAACTGGAAAGCTATGGTGATTTCAGCCTGTATCACACCCTCATTACAGTTTGGAAATAAGGATCCTCCCCCAAAGAAGTCCTCCTAGCCTGCCAGTGTTAGTGGCAGTAGAGTCAGACATCCAAGTGTCCCGATCTGGCTGAAGGCAATGAGAATGATGAAGTAGCAATTGGCTGAGCCCTCAAGAGTTAACTCGTTGTTAATGTAGCCTCACACACTCTACAAGGCAGCAGGAAAGGAGGGAGAGGAGACAGCATGGCAAACAGAGACACGCACCTTTTGTGTGAGAGAGAAATGTGCATTTCCCTTTTAAGTGCACTGACCCGTTCTTAAGTACACTGCCTTGTTAAGTTAATCAGCAAGCTGAGACTGCAGCTTCTGCCAGGAAGCTTCATCCGTCCTGAGTCCTGTCGAGTGTCCCCCCTCCTCTGTGGAGATGGGGTAAGCGGGGTGCAGGAGCAGGGGGGAGGGGGACACCCTGATATTAGCCCCCCTCTTTCCACCCCCGCACAGCAAGCAGGAGGCTGGGGAACAGCTCTGAGGCAGAGGGCAGTGACAGCACATGGCAATGGAGGAAGGGACAGCTGAACTGTCGGCAATTGAAGGCCTACTGGGTGGTGGCTGCACAAGGAACTTAGGGGAGCAGGGAGCTGATGGGGGAGCTGATAGCGGCCTGCCGATCCACCCTGGTTCCAAGTCCCCACCAGCTAGCTGCAACGGGCTGCTCTTCCTGAAAGCAGTGGACAAAGTAGGTGGCTGCTAAATGACATTAGACGGGAGTGTCACGGAGTGTGGGGGGGTCCAGTCCTGCACCCCTCTTCCTGGGACCCACAGTGACTCTCAGCCAGCCAATAAAACAGAAGGTTTATTGGACAACAGGAATGCAGGTTACAGCAGAGCTTGCAGGCACAGTCAGGACCCCTCAATCGAGTCCTTCTGGAGTTTCAGGGTGCTTGGGTCCAGCATAGGATCCCCTGAATTCCCCTCATCCAGCCCAAAATCGAAACTGAACTGCCCCTCCTCCAGCCGGCCGATTCCTTTGTCCAGCTTCCCAGCCAAGGCGCTAACCCCTTCCCCCCTACCTGGCTCAGGTTACAGGCTTAAAGAACCTGTCCCTCATCTAAAGACATCCCGGCTCTCCCATCCCCCATGCAGACAGCCCCTACTCCATCACAGGGAGCATTGCACAACTTTAAACGAGCATGTTCCCTAATTGATCAGCAATGTAGCAATGAAACAACATTAACCGGGATGACTTTAAGTGAGAAGTTACTGTAGTTAAAAAAATAATGTGTTAATGAAATTTGTGACTGAACTCCTTGAGGGAGAATTGTATGTCTCCTGCTCTGTTTTACCCACATTCTGCCGTGCATTTCAAGTTATAGTAGTCTTGGATGATGACCCAGCCCTAATCCCTCACTGGGGCCCAGAGATGCCACTGCAATAGAAATCAGTGCATTCTATTGATTATTAATTATTATTATCATTATTAATGTCAACATGGAAACTTTATGAGCACAAAGTTTCCAAACTGAAATCTATGGCCATAATTTCCAAACTGAAATCCGCAGGACTAGGACTCTCTCCCTGTGGCATCAGGAGATGTAGAAGAGGAACCATGCCAGTCACAGGGTGGCTGACCCTATAAAAGGAGAGAGGTCTCAGCGCCATCTGTGACATACCCAGTTCTCCTCTCCAGGTGGAGACAATGAAGGAGTGGTGAGCAGGGAGTCATGTGATCCAACCAGGCCTGGGGTAGGTAAAGCAGAAGCCTATGGAGAGTCAGAGGGAGGAGGCCTGTGGTGAAGGCAAAGGAGGCCTTGGAGCTTCCTCGAGATGATAAGGCCAAACTCCAGACTAGAAGTCCTGAGAGTCTCTGCTGAGAGAGCAAGAGTGTTACTGGCCACAAAAAGAGCCTTGTGGATTATTTTCCTCAAAAGGGACTGAGGCAGGGCCTCTGCAGAGCCACCCCAGGTGGTGACGGTGCCCTCTGGCGGCAATGACCCTGCTAAATGCTTGATTACTCTGCTGCCTCCTCTAACCCAGTCCCTGCTTCCTGCATCAGACAGATTTGCTAGGGTCTGCCCAAGATCCACTCCAGTGCCCGTCCTAAGTCTCATGAGGGTTGGGCTCCCTTCTGGTCCTCGTGAGGAGCTCTGGAGTGAAAGGGTGAAGGGGATGTGTGCCAAGAGGACAGCCCCAGCTGTATCCTACTGCTTCCTCGGCCCCAAGGACAGGAGCTGCATGGACATGGTGATTTATAGCTTTCAGAGGTGGTGGAAGTGGTGAAGGGCAGAGAAGGGGGGTCATTCAGTGACCAGGACTCCACATATGGGAAGCAGGAAGGGTGGGGTGCGGGTTCTTCACTAACCCTCACTCCAGTGTGTGAGCCTTAGGACGTTTATTGAGGGCCACACTTCACCTGCACAAGCCTTTGGAGGATTCTCAGATGCTGGGAAACCTATTTAGGCCTGAAATTCCTCGTTCTTCAGTGGAGGCTCACTGAGTGGCTGTCTGGGGCTCAAGGAAACCCTAATGCTGGGGGAAGGTGAGTTTCCCAAGGGTCTGGTTATAAAAAAATAACAGTTGGTCATTTCCAACCTGGAATTCTTTGGCAGCTTCCTCTGCAGGAATGACGGTGTGATCTCTGTGCTCCTTGGATCTGTCACACATCAGGCAGATGGGGATTTCGTCCTCTTTGCAGAACAGTTTTAGAGGCTCCTTTTGTTTCTCACACAGACTCTCTGTTTCTGGTTCCTTCACTGTCTTCAACCTGAGTTCTCTGGCTGCTTCCACAATATTCCTGAATTTCCTGTTCAGTCTGAGGTTCCTCTGGGGAAAGATCTCTCTGCACTGAGGGCAGGAGATGTCAGTAGGAAATCCCCCCCCTCGGGTCATGCAGGCTCGGCAGAAACTGTGATCACAGTCTAGAGACATCGGATCTTTAAAATACTCCAGAAAGATGGGACAGGTCTCTTCATCCTGGAGAGTTTTTGCTGGATTTGCAGCAGCCATGGCGTCTAGTGCAGGAAAGGGATGAGAGAGGAATTTAATTTCACTTCTTTCTGCTCAGAAATGGGTTGATTGAAGTTTGCATTTTTATTAGGCATTTCCTTTCTGGATGTGGTCTCATGCTATTTGTTTTTTGAAGACTGCAGATGTAAGCAGAGTCAGGATGAGCTCTACCCTGACATCTGGTGGTGAATTATGGGGAGTGTGGAAAGAAATTTCAGGTGTTTGCATTTGCATACCTGCCCCACCTAGCATAGCCCACGGCAGCCTGGGATGGTTATTTTGACAGCTCTGGGATCCCCAATTGCTTTGTTATTGGGGCAGGAGGAATAAAGTCTTGTCATCCTGATTATGTGAATGAGGAACTATAAAATTGCTTTATGACAGACAGTCTCAATTAAGTATCAATTAAGTAGCACTCACTAGACAAGGGACATGGGTGCCAATTCCCAGTGAATGGAGAGAGGTTGGGTACTGGTGTGTATACCTGATGGTATGGGTCCCTTTTGAGGGTGTGGAACACCAATTGCACCTCTTTCTCTCTCCACTGTTAAAGAGCAGAGCTAATTCTGATTCCATTATGAGTCAATCTAGAGGTTGCTGAGCTGAATTCACTTTGGGCCAATGGTGCACCAGCACCAGGGCTCCCCTACTACAAGCAGAAATCACTAAAAGAGCTAAGCTTACTAAGCTGAGATCACTGAGTGCTGTATTAACTAGTGGGAGAGCCTAAAGATCTATCGCTAAGCGGCTGGCAGAGCGGAGCAGTTTGCAGCATGGTTGGAGCAGCCCATGGAACAGTGAGCAGTGTGGAGCGGTTTGTGGGTTGGCTGGAGGAGTGGCACAGCTGGTGGAGTGGAGCTGGTCGTGGTGAAGGCTGCAGCAGAACTCCACGGAGAAGTGAAGCAGTTGGCCCCAGCCCAAGTAAAGTGCCCCTTAACACCTTATGTGCCCACTCCCCCATTTCCACCCAGGCTGGGGAGAGTAAAAGTCTGCAGATGAACTTTTGAACTCTAGGGCGGCACTGACCAGGGACAGAGACTTTTGGGCTGTTGGACGGGTAATTGGACTTAAGACCATAAGGGGAAAAGGACATTGCCAAAACTTACTTGATGGGTCTTTTGTTCATGGTTTACATTATGAATCCTGCGGCTGTAGCAAGAGAAAATAAAGCTACTATTACTACTACCAGTACTGTCTGTAATAAAACTTTACTGTTGGAATAAGCCTGAAAAAGCAAAAACTCACTGTCACATTTTTCTCTGTGTCTTCCCTCCTCCTCCAGCCAGGCTGCCAACACTAGGCTCTGTGCTTTCTCCCTGCCTGGCACTCAGCAGCTGCAGGGGCTTCCCTCTAGCTTGCAGCAGGGAGACTGGCTGAGGGAGGGAGAAGCCTGCCTCCTGCATAAGAACAGTTTAAACTCAGCTGTTTCCTGAGTGTTTCATTAACATTTCAAAGAGGATCTGCAAGCAGTTTGGACATCACAACCATGATCCTCTGCTGGGGAGGGAATGGGATAGATTTGAACTTGGAAATGGTTCCTGATTTTGATTTTGTTTTTTGTGTATAGGAGATCCCCTCATCCCGGGGGCAGAAAAGAACTGCCCCTGCCATGGTCACCCACTGTTCTTATGCAGGCAGCAGCAGCAGGCATCTCAGCCAATGTCCCTACTGCAAGCTAGAGCCTAGAAGAGAACCTCTGCTGAGGGTGGGGTGGGAGGGAGGAATGCAGAGCCTTGTCTGCAGCCTGGCTGGAGGAGAGGGAGGGAGGAGATGAGAAATCAATGTGACAGTGAGTTTTCCCCTTCACTTGCTTTTATTAGCTCTGGATTTAAGCGCTGGAGCCAAATGCTTGTATTTGTTGTGTATATTAGTATTGGAGACAAGATTCCCTCATCCCGGGGGCAGACAAGGACTGCCCCTGCCATGCTCAAACACACCCTCTCCTCTCCCCTCAGCTACTGCAAGTGAAATTAACAAGGATGCCAGAAGCCACTCCTAACCCCGAGGGCTGAACTACTCAGGAAACAGCTGAGTTTAAACTATTCTTATGCAGGGGGCAGGCTTCTCCCTCCCTCAGCCAGTCTCCTTTTCTTACCGGTCCTCCATACCGGCCCGTACCGGCTTACTTTCACCTCTGCGAGACTCAACACAATTAATATTAACAGCAAGGGGGAAGGAATGCCAGCCAAACTAGGGAAATAACAGGTTAAAGTATATTTAGGTAAGTTTGATGTATTGGAGTTGTCAGAACCTGATGAAATTCACCCCAGGGCACATAAAGAACTCCCTGAAGCAATCTCAGAACTGTTAATAATTATTGTTGAGAACTCATGGAGGACAGGTGAGATCCCAGAGGATTGGGGAAGGGCACATTATACCTATCTTTAAAAAAGGGGAACAAAAACAACCCAGGGAATTATAGACCAGTCAGCCTAACTTCAGTCCCTGGAAACACATTAGAAACAAATTATTAGAGAGCTCCCCTAAGAGGTGTAGGAGATCCAAGTTCAAGTTCTTTCTCTCCCTCACATAGAGGGACAGTGAACCTAGGTCTCTTCATATTGCAGGTGAGTGCTGTAACTATTGGGATGGCACATCCTTCTCTGGCCAGACTTTGTCTGAGACTGGATCTGATGGTTGGCCTCTGAGCAGACCTGCTGGATCAGACCCTGCAGATACGATAAGCAGAGCAGCACCTGTCTTCCCCAGGGTCATGGATCATGCTAGGGATTGGGCAGGAGATAGGTGGTGTGGGAGCCTAGAAGTATGCAACAGTGCATATGACTAAAGGCAGAAAGAGGCACCTAGGGGGGGCTGCTACTGCAAACACTTAGGCTCCAGCCTCCAAGTGAGTTTCGGTTTTTGCTACTGGTAGCAAATTCCGGTGGGAAGCAGTTCCTGACACACTGGCCAGCTTCAGCTGCCTGGATCTCAGCCCCTTTCCCACCTGGGCTCCAGTGCTGAAGTCCCCTGCACCTGCTCAGACCCCCTCCTGAATCCCGACTTCCCCTGTATGCGTACAGGGGTTGCTAACAAAGAGTTTTGAGAGGGAGTTTGGAAGGGGAGAGGGAATGGGGAGAGATACACTTGCCATTCTTTAAAACCTTTAAATTAAACTATAATAAAAACTTCTTGATTTAAACAAAAACCCGCTCATTAACCTAGGTACTGCACGAGAGAATGCAGGCAGAAGCCCAGCAGCAGAGTGGAGACTATCCTGTTCATTGCACTCAGTGGAGCATGTATGATTACCTGCCCTGCGGGCAGGTGGCGTATGTGTACAGCTGGTGCAAGGAGCTCCTGGCCCTCAGAGACTGCGTACAGGCTTTGGAGGCCAGGGTGGCGGAACTGGAGGAGCTAAGAGAGGCAGGGAAGTATGTTGATGAGGCTTTCCAGGACATTGTAGAATTGTCCCACCTCTAGTCAGACATCCCCTGCACTGTTGAGGAGGATTAAAGGCTCAGGGAAGCAGAGCAGTCAACGGGAGCAGAGGGAAACCTTCCCATAGTTGGGACCCTCCTTCCAGATAATGTTGGGTTATCCTCTCACACTGAGGTTACCTCTCCAGGGGAGGGAACTCCAGTCATTAGGAAAAGGCAGGTGTTAGTAATGGGAGATTCGATCATTAGAAACATAGATAGCTGGGTTTGTGATGACCGGGAGAATCGTATGGTGACTTGCCTGCCTGGTGAGAAGGTTGCAGATCTCTCGAGGCATCTAGACAGACTTATGTGTAGTGCTGGGGAGGAGCCAGTGGTCATGGTACACCTCGGTACCAATGACATAGGAAAGGGTAGGAGAAACATGCTGGAGGCCAAATTTAAGCTGCTAGGGAAGAGACTGAAATCCAGGACCCCTGTGGTGGCATTCTCAGAAATTATCCCAGTTCCACGCACAGGGCCATGTAGGCAGGCAGAGCTTCAGAGTCTCAATGCGTGGATGAGACGATGGTGTAGGGAGGAGGGGTTTAGATTAATTAGGAACTGGGGAAACTTTTTGGATAGTGGGAGCCTATACAGGAAGGATGGGCTCCACCTAAACCAAAGTACCAGATTGCTGGCACTTAACATTAAAAAGGTTGCTGTATGTCTACACTACAAAATTAGGTCGAATTTATAGAAGTCGATTTTTTTAGAAATTGATTTTATACAGTCGATTGTGTGTGTTCCCACTGAAGACCAGTAAGACCATTAAATTGGTGGAGTGCATCTACAGTACCAAGGCAAGCATTGACTTTTGGAGCATTGCACTGTGGGTAGCTATCCCACAATTCCTGCAGTCTCTGCCACCCATTGGAATTCTGGGTTGAGCTCCCAATGCCTGATGGAGTAAAAACATTGTCGTGAGTGGTTCTGGGTAAATGTCATCAGCCCCCTCCCCCACCCATGAAAGCAATGGCCAAAAATCGTTTTTTGACTTTTTTCCTGGGTTACCCATGCAGATGACATACCACGGCAAGCATGGAGCCCGCTCAGCTCACAGTCACCGTATGTCTCCTCGGTGCTGCTGGCAGTCGCAGTACTGCATGCTACACAGCAGCAGCTCATTACCTTTTGGCAGCAGACGTTGCATTACAATTGGTAGCCGTCATTGTCATACTCCTGGGTGCTCTTTTAGCTGACCTTGGTGAGGTCAGTTGAGGGAACCTGGACAAAAGTGGGAATGACTCCAGGTCATTCCTTTCTTTATTTCATCTAATGGAGATTCAGTCCTGCCTGGAATATCAGGCAAACCTATCAAAGAACCAGAGAGGCAAACGGCCGCTCCGGGTCAGAGCCCCAGACATCCCACTTTATGAGCTGCATGCCATTCCAGGGGGTGCCCCTCCAACTACCCCACACCAGTGCTTCCCTCCCCACCCCACCCTCAGACTACCATGGTAGTTATCCCCCCATTTGTGTGTTGAATTAATAAAGAATGCATGAATTTGAAACAATGATTTTATTGCCTTTGCAAGTGGAGATCAAAGCGGGAAGGGGAGGGTGGTTGGCTTACAGGGAAGTAGAGTGAATCACCATTCTGCACTTGCTAAGCCTATAGTTGGTTTGCTCCTTACTACTGTCCAGGCTTCATGAGCCATGGGAGCAATGGGTAGGCTGGGATAGGTGCAACCGCACAGTGCTGCCGACTAGGAGAGCAACCTGAGGCAGAAGCCTCCAGCTGGCATGATTTTTGGCCGTTGCTTTCACGGAGGGAGGTGGGATGGGGCTTTACTACATTTACCTAGAACAACCCGCAACACTGTTTTTGCCTCATCAGGCATTGGGAGAGCTGCTCATAATTCCAATGGGTGGCAGAGACTGCAGGAACAGTACAATAAAGCCAACCCTGTATGCCATGTAGTCAGTTGCCCCTCTCCGTCAGTGAGAGCAATGACAAAAAATCATGCCACAGCAAGCATGGAGGCCGCTCATCTCACCATTAACGTACGTCTCCTGGGTGCTGCCAGACGTGGCACTGCATTGCTACACAGCAGCAGCTCATTGTCTTTTGGCAGCTGATGGTGCATTATGACTGGTAGCCGTTGTTGTCATACTCCGGGGTGCTCTTTTAGCCAACCTCAGTGAGGTCGGTCAAGGGCACCTGGGCAGATATGTATGCTGCTGGCCAGCCTCAGTGAGGTTGCTCGGAGGTGCCTGGATGTAAATGGGAGACGATGATGGGTAGCAGTCGTATTGCACCGTCTTCTGGCAAGCAGCCAGGAGACGATGATGACTAGCAATTGTACTGCACCGTCTGCTGCCAGCCTAAGATGTATAAGAAAGATGGAGTGGATCAAAACAGTAAAGAGACCAGATTTGTTTTGCATTCATTTGCTCTCCCCTCCCATGAATAGTAGGGGGAGGAATAGCTCAGTGGTTTGAGTACTGGCCTGCTAAACCCAGGGTTTTGTGGTCAGTCCTTGAGGGGACCATTCTGTGTGACAACCCTGTAAGCCATGTCATCAATCGCCCCTCCCTTCCCCTGGGAGAGCAACAGCAGATAATCACTTCATGCCTTTTTTCAAAGCAGATGCCATAGCACGGCAAGAATGGAGCCTGCTCAGATCACAATGGCAATTATGAGCACATTAAACAGCACACACATTATCCTGCAGTATATGCAGAAACAGAACCTACAACAGCAAAACCAGGCAATGAGGCAACTGCAGCGGGGTGATGAGAGTGATGAGGACATAATAGACACAGACTTCTCTCAAAGTATGGGCCCCAGCATTGTGGACATCATGGTGTTAATGGGGCAGGTTCATGCCATGGAACACCAATTCTGGGCCTGGGAAACAAGCACAGACTGGTGGGACCGCATAGTGTTGCATGTCAGGGACTATTCCCAGTGGCTGTGAAACTTTCGCATGCGTAAGGGCATTTTCATGGAACTTTGTAACTTGCTTTCCCCTGCCTTGAAGTGCAAGAATACCAAAATGAGGGCAGCCCTCACAGTTGAGAAGCGAGTAGTGATAGCCCAGTGGAAGCTTGCAATGCCAGACAGCTACCGGTCAGTCGGGAATCAATTTGGAGTGGGCAAATCTACTGTGGGGCTGCTGTGATCCAAGTAGTCAATGCAATCAAAGACCTGCTGATATCAAGGGTAGTGACTCTGGGAAATGTGCAGGTCATGGTGGATGGCTTTGCTGCAATGGGATTCCCTAATTGCAGTGGGGTGACAGATGGAACTCATATCCCTATCTTGGCACCGCAACACCAAGCCAGCGAGTACATAAACCGAAAGGGTTACTTTTCAATGGTGCTGCAAGCACTGGTGGATCACAAGGGATGTTTCACCAACATCAACATGAGGTGGCCGGGAAAGGTACGTGACACTCGCATCTTCAGGAACTCTGGTCTGTTTCAAAAGCTGCAGCAAGAGACTTTCTTCCCAGACCAGAAAATAACTGTTGGGGATGTTGAAATGCCTATAGTTATCCTTGTGGACCCAACCTACCCCTTAATGCCATGGCTCATGAAGCCGTACACAGGCAGCCTAGACAGTAGTCAGGAGCTGTTCAACTGTAGGCTGAGCAAGTACAGAATGGTGGTAGAATGTGTCTTTGGACGTTTAAAAGCACGCTGGCGCATCTTACTGACTCGGATAGACCTCAGCAAAACCAATATTCCCATAGTTATTACTGCTTGCTGTGCGCTCCACAGTATCTGTGAGAGTAAGGGGAGATGTTTATGGCGGGGTGGGTGGTTGAGGCAAATTGCCTGGCTGCTGATTACGCGCAGCCAAACACCAGGGCAGTTTGCAAAGTACAGGAGGGCGTGGTGCACATCAGAGAAGCTTTGAAAACTAGTTTCATGACTGGCCAGGCTACAGTGTGAAACTTTTGTTTGTTTCTCCTTGATGACCCCGCCCCCTCCGGTTCACTCTACTTCCCTGTAAGCTGACCACCCTCCCCCTCCCCCTCCCCCCTTTTATCACTGCTTACAGAGGCAATAAAGTCATTGTTGCTTCACATTCATGCATTCTTTATTAATTCATCACATAAATAGGGGAATAACTGCCAAGGTAGCCCGGGAGGGGTACGGGAGGAGGGAAGCAGCGGGTAGGGTGGGGGAGAAGGGAAGAACAAGGCCACACTGCACTTTAAAACTTATTGAATGCCAGCTTTCTGTTGCTTGGGCAGTCCTCTGGGGTGGAGTGGTTGTGTGCCCGGAGGCCACCCCACTGCGTTCTTGGGCGTCTGGGTGAGGAGGTTATGGAACTTGGTGAGGAGGGTGGTTGGTTACACAGGGGCTGTAGCGATGGTTTGTGCTCAAGCTGCCTTTCCTGAACCTCAGCCATATGCCGGAGCATAAAGTTTGTTCCTCTAGTAGCCTGAGCATTGCCTTTTGCCTTCTGTCACCAGGCTGACAGCACCTATCATGTTCAGCCCACCACTTATTCTCTTCAACCTGCCACATATTCTCTTCAGCCTGCCACCCGTCCTTGCATTCATATTGTGCTTTCCTGGACTCAGCCATCGTCTGTCTCCATGTATTCTTCTGGGCTCTTTCAGTGTAGGAGGGCTGCATGAGCTCAGAGAACATTTCATCACGAGTGCGTTTTTTTCACCTTCTAATATTCACTAGCCTCTGGGAAGAAGATAGTGTGTGTTGAAACATTTGCAATTGGTGAAGGAAAAAAACAGAGAATGGTAGTTAAAAAGACATTTTAGAGAACAATGAGTAGACTGTTTCACGGTAAACCTTGCTGCTAACATTACATAGCACATGTGCTTTCGGTAAAAGGTCGCATTTTGCCTCTTACTGAGAGTATGCTGGTTTGGTGTGAGAGATCTCTCATGCAGGGCTGGTGGGCAACAGAATTCAGCTTGCAGGCAGCCATGGTAAGACATAGTCTTTTGGCTTCTTTAACCTTCATAACATGTGGGAATGGTTTCAAACAGCAGTGCCCTAATTTCCCATACCAAGCAGCCTCTGGCTTGGCTATTTAAAATGAGTTGGCCATTTAAAAAGAGGAGGAGCTGCGGTTTTCATGTTAACATGCAGCACAAACCCAGTTCACCCTCGACACACCCAAGTATCTGGGATGATCGCTTCACCCCTTCCCCCCACCACATGGCTAACAGCGGGGAACATTTCTGTTCAGCCACAGGCAAACATAAAGAACGGATGCTGTTTGAATGCCAGCAAACACTGGGATCATACAATGCCATGCTTTGTTATGCAATGATTCCAGACTACATGCTACTTGCCTGGCATGGTGTCCTACCATGGAGGATGGAATAAGGCTGCCCTCCCCAGAAACCTTTTGCAGAGGCTTTGGGAGTACATCCAGGATAACTTTTTGGAGATGTCCCTGGAGGATTTTTGCTCCATCCCCAGACACGTTAACAGACTTTTCCGGTAGCTGTAATGGCCAAGAATGCCAGGGCAAAGTAATCATTAAACACGCTTGCTTTTAAACCATGTATAATATTTATGTAAGCAGAGTCAGGATAAGCTCTACACTGACATCTGGTGGAAAGAATTTCAGAGCGTGTATTTGCATAGGCACGCCTACCCTATCCCAGACTGCCAAGCTGTGGGACTGCTTGGTGACAAATTGCTCACCCTCAGTTGGGTGGTACTTGCTAGACAAGGGACATGGGTTCCAAAACCCAGAGAATTGAGAGAGGTTGGGGACAGGTATCTGTGCCTGGTGGGGTAGGCTCTTTGTGGAGCCAGAAGCACCAGTTCCACCCCCTCCTCTCTCCACTGTGGAGTGTCAGAGTTAATTTTTTTATTCTCTTAAGAATTTAAATACAGGTTACTGAGCTGAAATCACTTTGGGCTAATGGTGCACTAGCACTGGAGCTCCCCTACTATGAGCTGGAATCACTAAGAGCTGGAAATAACTAAAAAGCTAAAATCACTGAGCTGAGAGCACTGAGTACTGTGCTAACTAGTGGGGAGCCCAAAGCTATACTGTGGAACAGAGCTGCTGGTGGAGTGGAGCAGTTTGTGGGGATGGCTGGTGGAGCGGAGTGGCTGTGAGACGGGTGGAGCGGCCCGCTGAGCAGTTTGCAGGGACAACTGGAGCAGCTCACAGGACAGCTGGTGGAGCAGAGCAGCTGGCGGAGCAGAGCAGTTTCTGAGGACGGCTGGAGGAGCAGAGTGGAGCGGCTGGTAAAGCGGAGCAGTTCGTGGAGAAGGCGGGAGCAGAACCCACGGAGAGGCAGGGCAGTTGGCCCCGGACCACGTAAGGTGCCCCTTTCTACCAGGCTGGGGGGGGGACCTCTGCAGATAGACTCTCGAACTTTGGGGCTGCACTGACCCAGGACAGAGACTTTTGGGACTGTGGGTGATTTGGGGGTTGCTGGACTCAAGAGCCCAGGAAAGAGGACACAGCCCAATTTCCTGGGGTGGGTCTTTGCTCACGGTTTGGTGTATGAACTCTAGTTGAGGTGTTTTCCCAATTTAGTGTTTGTTATTTATCTCATGTATTAAATCTTTTCTGTTACTCCGAGACTCTGTGCTTGCGAGAGGGGAAGCATTGCCTCTTTGAGGCGCCTAGGTGTGTGTGTAAGATTTTCCCAGGTCACTGGGTGGGGGCTTGAGCTGGTTTGGCATTGAGTTATTGAAACGGAACCCCTGGATACTGAACCCGGACCTTGTTGCTGCCAACTCAGAGGGGCAGAAGGGTTACAATAAGATGCTTCAGTCTGAGCTAAGCAGTTGTCGCTCTTAACAATTTCAAAATAAAAAAAATACAAATAAAATAGACTATTTCAGCTATTCTATTATGTCATAATCTGCTCTGAGTAAAAGTTATAGGACACCTCATATTATGTACTACTCCTAGTGACACTCTCCAGTGGATCCCCATCCTCCACCCACTGTGAAGTAGGTAGGAGCAGATCATTATTATCCCTGCTTGAAAGAGGGAGAAGCTAAGGCTGAGAAAGGAGAATTGACTTGTCTTAGGTCACACAGCCAGTCAATGGCAGAGTTGGGAATAGGACCCAAGAACCCTGATTTTCAAACTAACCATCGGATATTGAATTTCATACACTGAATGACCTGAATAAAGTGCTCTCAAATGAGCTCCACACCCACAACAGTGCACAGCAATTATTCAGCAAGTATTTTAGGAGAACTGGAGTGTTAGAGAGAATCATGAAATGCTCAGAACCATTAATGCAGAGAAGCAGCAACATTTGTCAAACATATAGCTGGTTATTACTTATTTACTTGGTCTTAAAAGAGAACAACAAGTACCTGAGTCTCCTCCCTGTCAATAGCCTCTTGCTCAGCCAATCAGGGTAGAGACTGAGGACGGGAGGCTGAGGCTTCTCACCAGAGAGCCCAAAGGATGGCCCAGGTCACTGGTGGGGATCACTGCCCGAGCACTATTTCAGCCCCACATTTTGGGTGGACCTCCCACAGTGGGAGAGAGCTGCAAAGCACTCCCCTGCAAGACACACACACACACACACACACACCCCTCTCTCCTGGTGTTGGGAGGAGAACAGGAGAAAGGACAAAAGAAGCAAGAGAACAAGAGAAAGGAATGGGGGATGGATGGAGGAAAAGGTGAAACAAAAAGGACAAACCCTAATATCCCCAGTGATTCTAAGAGACAAAATCCCAGGTGCGGAATAAAATTCTGCCTCCTTAAGCTCGTGTTTTCCATGCCTAGAATTCAACTGTCACCAGATGGATCAGACTGAACAGGTTTCAAACCTCGAGTAGGCTCTCACCTTCTAAACAGGGATGGCTGTTTTCTAGTAAAATCACTAACGGGAAGAAGAAAACTCACAGAGGGTCCTCCTTGCGCTCCCGTATGTGAACCCGAATACACTCTCAGTCCTCAAAAGAGACCTCGAGAACGAGACGTTCTGAAGCAAAGCCACAGGAGTCTCTGAGGTTTCCCTGGCGCCTCGCCCCTGTCCTGCCTGGCTGATGTCAGCATCTCTCTGTGAGGTCACCACCTCCCCACCACCTTTGGCCAATAGTCTGAGGTCCTGCAAAAGGCCTTTGTGATGTCACTGCCACACCCCTCCCTTGCTGTGCTTATGTCCTGCCCCTGGCCAGGCCCTTTGGAGGTTTGAGCTACTCCCTGTGGATCGCCCCACTCAAGGAGCGTTCGTTCTAGGAAGCAAGCCGGCTAGACAGTAAAACATCAGACACTGCTCTCAGTGCTACACTCACTTTTTCAGAAATGAGTAGACTTTATGGCCAGAAGTGACCATTAAAGCATCTAATCTGACCCCCTGCATATCACGGGCCTCTTGTATGACACAGTGATGAGCTGCCAAAAAATTAACAACAGGTTCCCTCCTCCTCACCCCACGAGGAGGTCATGGCCCCCTCCGCCCCCCAGGACCCCTGCCCCATCCACCCCCCTTCCCTGTCCCCTGACTGCCCCCTGCCGCCCCATCCAATCTCTCCTCTCATTCCTGATGGCTCTCCAGGACCCCTGCCCCCATTCAATCCCCCTGTTCCCTGCCCTCTGATCACCTCAACCTCATCCATCCACCCCTGAACTCCCCTGCCCTCTTCCAACACCTGTTCCCTGCCCCCTTACCGCACTGGAAGCCGGGCCAGGGATGCTGGGCTGGGCCAGAGCCGCTCGGCTGGGGGTGCCCGGTCAGACTCGGGGCCGGACTGGAGCCACTCTACCCAGCCAGCTGGAGTCAGGGCTGGGGCCAGAGCTGGGTCAGGACCAGGCTGCGCCACCAGGACCGGAGCCAGGCTGCACCGCTAGGACCGGAGCCAGGCCGTGCCACTGGGACTGGAGCTGGAGCCAGGGTCGGGACATGCTGCCCTGCTGGGGTGCCTGGCTGGGGCTGGGGCCAGAGGCGGGCCAAGCCACCAGGGCCAGAGGAAGCACTTTTGCATGGCAAGCCTGGGATGGAGGGGGGAGAAGGGGAGTTGCGGCGCTCTTGGGGGATGGTGGCAGTGGAGTGGGGGTGAGCTTGGGCGGGAAGCAGTTCCTGCCCTCCTCCAGGTTACTCCCCGCACTCTCGGGCCCCAGCTCAGCTCTGCTCCACCTCCTCCGAGTGCCGCTGCTCGCTTCTCCCTCCCTCCTAGCCCTTTCACTCAGCAAGCCTGGGAGGGAGATGAAAGGAGGGAAGCGTGGGGCACATGGGGGAGGAGGCGGGCCAGGGATTTGGGGAAGGGGCGGAGTTAGGGAGGAGGCATGAGCAAATTTGCCACCTTATGCCTAGGCCTTGTTGGCCTAGGTGATAATATGCCGCTGCCTATGGGACTGTGTCAAAAGCCTTAGTAACACCAATATAGATCCCATCTACTGTTTACCCATCTCCACTAGGCCCAGAACCAGTGATGAGCTGCCAAAAAATTAACAGCCAGTTCCCTCCTCCTCCTCCTCCTCCTCACCCCACTGTCTCACCTGCAGGAATTCACTCGCTGGCTGCTGACCCTGCCCTTCCAGCTCACTGATCAGCTTGTTGTGATGAGATATTGGCTTGGAAAAGTTGGTGACATTTTCACCCATTTCTTCACAGTCTTCCTGTCCAGTTCCCCCAGTTGAGACAGCAGGAATTGCTCTTGGTCCTGGATATCCTAGCCCAGAGAGTCAAAATGAGAAACAATTTCCTGCTTCTAAGCTTCTGTCTTTTCCTGTAATGGCATATCACGGACATATGGAGAATCCGCCTCCTCATCCCCTAGTGCTTACATAGCACTTTTCATCAGTAGATCTCAAGCATTTTACAGTTAAGGTAAGTGACATTATCCCCATTTTACAGATGAGAAACTGAGGCACAGATCCATGATGACCCAGATCCACAGTGGGACTTAGATGACTAAAGCCCCAGGTTCAGACCTCGAACTTCAAGAATTAGGTGCCACTGAAATCCAGAAAACCTCTGTCTGGCTGCCCCTAATTCCGCAGGCAGCTAAACTCACTCAACATTTCTATGGTAAAATTTCCCTAGGTTCCTAAATTTCTGCTTCTAGGCCTGGGCACTGCTGCCTCACACTAGGTTCCCAGACACCTTCCTCACGTCTAAACTCCAAAGGGATCCTCAAACCAGAAGGTTGGCAGTGGAAAGCCTGTCCTGCCTGTGGGGCCGAGTCCTTTAGGAGTGCTCTGAGCACCCCTTTTGGATCAGGGCTCAGACGAAATCCAGAGGAGGTGCCGGCAGAGGCTCCTTTATAACTCTGAGCCCAGTGGTTAGGGCACTCACCTGGCTATGTCCGCACTACACAGCATTTAGTGACATGTCGCCACAGCCATGACATTAAAAGTTGCGCAGCATAGCTGCTGTTTGTTGGGTCTCCTGCCAACAAAATACTTCTCCCCCCAATGAGTGGCTTACGAGTTGTCGACAGGAGAGCGCTCTTGTCGACAACACGCTGTTCCCACTGGCACTTGGCATGGCAAAACTTCTGTCTTTCGGAGGAGAGAGAGTTAACATCTCCGAAAGACAAACGTTTTGTCTTTCAATTACCAGTATAGGCAAAGCCTTAGGTTCCACTCCCTGCTGTGCCTGATGGGGAGGAAGGGTTTGAACAGACGTCTCCCACCGGTTAGGTGACGGCAAAACCACGGGGGTCTGGGATATTCTGATGTGGGGCTCCCTCAATCTCTTCTCATCATGCTGCTCTATGTTGGCTAAATAATTAAATGGTCCCTGGGTCAAAGGGAGAAAGTGACAATGACTCTATCACCAGGGGGTCAGGGCACTGGGAGGTAGAAGATGCAGGTGCAGGACCCTGCTCCAATAGCTATTTAGTTATAGTCCCTTCTCTGCAGGAGGGAGCGTTTCATTGCAACCCTCTGACTTAACACTGGACATTTCCTGGGGTTGTGATGTAGGCTCAGAGATTCCCCTATAGATGCTGCTTCTGGAGCACTCCGGGTCACCAGCCTGTCAGTGGCTAGAACTATCACTGGGGTAGGTCACCTGTGGGAGGGCAGGGAGCAGCATACTCTCTCCTGCTGGAACGATCTCAGAGAGACTCAAGGGGAAATTGTCACCGTGACTGATAATTGCACCGTGATGTCAGAGCTTGTCAGAAAACAGAATATGCCTGGTGTGTAAAATGTGGACCTTTCACAATTACTCCCCTTTCTGAATTAGACTGAAATGTCAAGATACTGAAAATGTTCCTGGAACTAAATATTCTGAAATGTTTTCCTGCAGAAGTGTGGAAAGAGAAAATGTGGATATTTTAGACTGAAATGGAAAATTATTCAACTGTTTGCAATTACACTTTGAGTCTCCTGATCAGAACCTGGAGGAATGACATAAAAACCAACATTTCCAGGGGAATCCTGAGTTTCCACACATTCTGGGGAGAGACACGTTTGTGTGGAAAATGTCAACTGGCTCTAATTATGGAGCACTTTAGCTGTGGTAGAATAGAGCTGTGTAATAGGTATTGTTCAAATTTTTCATGGTTTTTAAGAAAATGATTTGGATTATTCAGTAAGGAAATATAATTTCCTCCATTCTCCTTTCTCCTGTTTAGTTTCCATTAAGCCAGAACAGAAATTGCTTTGCACAGAAGAAACCATAAATAGCCTCTCACAGTGGGGAGCATGTTACTCACTGTTACTCTCCTGTTACTCACAGAGATCTGTGCATTGATAACATCCCTGTACATATTTATTGGTGAGTAACAATGGCACCTACCAGCAGTTCCTGGATTTTCCTTCTCCCCACTCTAGTCAAACACCATTTTCTCATCTCCCTCTTTCTTTAAACTCCCCAAACAGCTCCAAATTTGATCCTAAAATGAGAAAAGTTGCTTTTGTTTTTTCTGTATTTTGGGGGTTTTACATCAGGAACAAGATTTATCAAGAAATAATGGGCACTGGACAGTCACAAGAACAGCCCTGCAATCCACAAAGTTGAGATAGGTCCCTAGACTCCCTATACAATACCCCTCTGGTTGGCATCTCCCATTGGTTAGTTTAGGCAGCTTCCTACCTAGTATGCTGGCTTTTGTGGAACCCATTCTAAGACACATCTCCCCATATCTCAGGCTTTGTGGCTTGCAGAGTCATTCCAGTGATTTTCTAGGCAGCTAAAATTTAAATGCAGTGATCTTCAGCATTGCAATATTACTCCTGGGGGAATTCTGGACTACTGCGCACATGCAGAATTCTTGTGCGGCTGCAGAATTCTTTTCCTCAACAGCAAATACATTCTGCCTGACAAGGGCTGCAGTTCCTCCTTTCACCCACCAGAGGCTACTGTGGTGCCAGAAGAGCCAGCAGTATGAATACAGGCGGCAGCTGGCTCTTCTGGCACCACAGATGCCTCTGTTGGGCAAAAGGTGGAACTGCACCAGTTTGTGGGCAGAATGTATTTCGAGGGGCGGAATTATGAACAGTGGCACAAAATTCTGCCAGGAGTAGAAATTCTTCACAGTTAATTTACTAAGGATTGGCTGACAGTGTGATATTTGAGTCAGATCTGAGCTATCTATTGACCTGAGGGTAGGTGACTGATCCTATGGGATTATGGTGAGTTAGGTTTTCAGTAACCCCTCACTATATTAGACCTGTTTGTCTAGATGGAAGCCAAGGGCTGGCATGACTATTTGGCTTCTGGTTAACCAATCTGGTACTGCAGAAGCTCTTTTGTTACTGGCTTGGTGAATTAATCACCAGCTTTGAGGATTGTCTGCTCCCAATATGGCATTCTCAGTATGGCCCATCCCAGGCACATAGTCACATGTGATGTAGTTGGCTACAGGATACACATTACCACAAGTCAAATGGGTTTTGGATCAGAACCCCACACTATTCAAAGTTTAAATTTTGATATTGAGAGTTGTAAGAGGTAAATGTTAGTTACAATGAGCGAGCCATGAACATACGAGGGTCTTGACAGAAAAGCCCTTAAAGATTTCTGCTCACAAAGGGACTATTCTTTAGGAAGCAAACCTCAGATTAAGAACTGATAAATTTGTTTATGGACAGTGACCAGAAAGCAGGGTCTCCGCCTTCTCCTGTTCCAGATGCAGCTACAGCAGAAGCAATCAGAATGCAAACGCTGGCAGACAGGCAGCATCTTGATCTTGAAGAAAGAATGGCAGATCTTCGATTGAAAAGGAAAGCCATTACTGAAATGAAGAAGGAAGAGCATAAGAAATGTATGGAGCTGCTGGATGCTGAGGAAAAGGCGTATCATGGGCAACTGAAACAGCTAGAGGCCGAAAAAGAAGCTCACCTGAGGCAAAAAGAAGCTGCCACAGCCCAACTCCAAGTGAGGAGCAAAAGAAGCTATCACAGCCTGGAAATCCATCTCATCTCGATAGGGATGAGGCTGAGGTTCAAATCAAAACTTAAAGCAGGCTGGAAGCCCAAGCAAATTCTCATGTCTTACAACTTCATAAAATGTAATGATCTGGCAACACTACTTAATGCCTTAGGAATGGTGAGTTTCCGGTTAAAGAGCTGGACTGAGATTCAAGAGATCTGGGTTTCATCCCTGGCTAAGCCTCCCCAAACCTCATGCCGCCGGGTGGGGGCAGGAAGTACCATATTTGGGGCCCCTGGAAAAATCTCCCGCTGCCAGGGGCATAGAGCTTTTCTGGTCTCGGGGTTGCAGTGGGACGGGGAGGTGGAAGGAGCAAACGGGGTTGGGGGCTCTGGGGAAGTGGCGGAATGGGGGCAGGGTCATGGGGGAAGGGGTGGAACGGTGATGGGCCGTGGGTGGAATGGTGGTGGGGCTGCAGGGAAAGGCATGGGATGGGTTGGGGCCATGATGGGGCCCGTGGCTGGAAGGTTCAGAATGGGGGAGGGGCTCCAGGCTTGGAGCTCCAGCCAGGGCTGAAAGCTCTGCTGCAGTCCCGGCTGAGGTTGGGAGCTCGGCCCTAGCTGGGGCCAAGCTCTCGGCTCCCCCACTACCTCCCAGCCAGGGCATGGTGTGGGGGAGGGGAAGGCTGAGAACAGCGAGTGGGGGTGTGATCTCAGCCAGAAGAGTGGGGCAGGGGGCTAGCTTCCCCAAGGGAAAGCTTCACCCTCCACCCACGCTGGCTCTTAATTCTCTAATTTCTGACGCTCATCCTATGTGTCCTGTGGCAAGCCACTTAGGGCCAGATTTGTAAAGGTATTTAGACATCTAATAGGATTTTCACTAATTAAGTTTTATCCCTGGAGAACTGGCTGCCTCAGGATTTTGGGGATGGAGTATAGGCCCTTCATTTCTAAATCACCAGTGCCACCTTGCGATCAAATGTCATCACACTGCTACAGCTGCCCTATGTGCCTTTGGGCACTGGGCCTCCATTCCCCATCTGTAAAATGGGCATAATAATATTTCCCTTAGCTCACAGATGTCTTATGTAGATAAATGCATTTAAGACTGTGAAGTGCTTATACATTATGTAATGACTGCTCTAAGGGTACCTACATAGCTTAAAACTAGGCTTGTCAGAATTTGATATTTTCTTATTTTTATATAATTTTGATGAATAATCTCTTTGTTTATTTTTAAGCCTATTTTTTAATTTTTATCGATTTTAAATTTTCAGTTGTGGAAAATTATGGGAGAGGGTCAGACAAAAGGGGTGGGTTGCACAATAGTTATTTCATGATGGTCGATGCTGAGATTCAAAAAGCTAAAACCATATAACCATTAACACACTCATTGTTGATCTCACGTGTCAAAATATACAGATTAAATTTCCTTAAATCAAACTCAAAGAAGTGATCATGCAGTGTTTTCTTACTTTGCCCATCTGTACATTTTGACTGTTATTGATGGAAATATTTTTCCATCGGTTTTATTGTGTACGGCGAAATGGACATGTCCCGTTCAAAATCTAATCCTTCCAAGGCTACTTCCAACCCAGTGAGTCTCTGGTAACCTGTATGAAATGAGCTGGAAGGAAGCCATCTGAGTCCAGTTGGACAAGTGGACAAGTGCTGCCATACCAAAGTTTAGGAGTTCCACTGGTTCTTCTTGCCTTGCTCATTGACATCCATGGTATAGAGACCAAAGAGTGAACAGGGCATGGAGGCAGAAGTCCCATCTTGTCCACAGAGATGCCTTTCCTTTCCCTGTTCAAAGGGGCCATTCATTCTCCTGGGCACATACTCTGACATCTTTCGCAAAAATGAAATTCACATAAAAGTGGATGACGATACAAACTGTTAGCAGTACATTAAAATGACTCTAATTTTCTTCTGTCTAGGTAGGAGTCCCAGCAGCCACTGGAGATTTCTTCTGGGCTGGAAAAGGGAATCCATATTTTCATGAATAAATATACTGTTCTAAAGAAGAATCTTCAGAAATTCAAGGGTACTAAGGGGGGATCTAGGAGGTCAAACTGAGAAGGAGTCTGTGATCCAGATCCACAAAGATACTTAGATTCATAGGTGCTGAAAAAAAATTAGTGGGTGCTTAGCACCCACTGGCAGCCAAACTCCCCCCTTTATACCCAGCACCTCTTGCCTGCCAGCGGCTCTGACGATCAACTCCTCCTCTCTCCCTCCCAGTGCCTCACACCCACTGCGATCAGCTGTTCCACGGCATGCAGGAGGTGCTGGGAGGGAGGGGGAGGAGCGGCGATGGGGCACACTTAGGGGAGGGGGCAGAAAGAGACAGGGAAGAGACAGGGCAGGGTTTGGGGCTTGGGGGAAGGACTGGAGTGGGGGCAGGGCATGGGGCTGAGTGGGGATTGAGCACCCTGCCGGACAATTGGAAGAAATACAAGATTAGAATCAAAGGAACAGTGTCAAGTCCTCCAGTCTGACAGCCCCAAACTGGGCTTGGTCCTGCGTATGCATAAGTAGACAAGAGCATAATCAACTATTATTAAATAAGAGAGAGAAACTAAACGAATCCAGCAGCTGGAGTCAGGACGTCTAGGTTCAGTTCCAGCCACTGACTGGTTATGTGACTTTGGAGAGGTCACATAATCTCTCTCTACTCTAGTTTTCCCTTCCTTTAAAGTGGGGGTGATAATAATAATTAGACTCTCTAGGGTGTCTGATGCATAATCTAATGATGTGTTTTGAACTCCTTGGAGGAAAGTAGGACTGGAGTCCAGAACAGTGTTTATAGATAATTTATAGACTTGATTTCTTTTAAATTTAATCTGAGTTACTTGAAATTCTTGATCTCTCTTCATCAGTTTCTCCCTGGCTCAGGGCTTGTCTGTGCTTGAAACACTTCAGCAGCACAGCTGTGGACACTTCCTTCGCTGACGTGAGGGCTTCTTCCTTCGACATCGGTAATCCATCTCCCCAAGAGGTGGTCGCTAGGTTGATGGAAGAATTTTTCCTTCAACCTAATGCTGTCCACACTGTGAATTAAGTTGGCTTAACTACGTCTGTCAGGGGTGTGGATAGAGGTCAGGGCAGTCAGGGGATGGGGGGGTGGGGGTTGGATAGGGAGTGGGATCCTGGGGGGGCAGTTAGGTGGGGGGGTCCCAGGAGGAGGTAGGGAACAAGGTGGGAGTGGTTGGATGAGGCAGAGGTTCTGGGAGGGGTGGTCGGGGGACGGGGAACAGAGGCAGTTGGGTAGGTGTGGGAGTCCCAGGGGGCCTGTCAGGGGGCTGGGGTGTGGATAGGGGTCAGGGCAGTCAGAGGACAATGGGGGGTTGGATGGGTCGGAGGTTCTGAGGGGGCAGTCAGGGTGGGAAGCGGGAGTGGTTGGATAGGGGGCAGAGGCCAGGCTGTTTGGCGAGGCACAGCCTTGCCTACCTGGCCCTCCATACAGTTTCGCACCCCAATGTGGCCCTCAGGCCAAAAAGTTTGCCCATCCCTGCTCTATGCTAAATTCCCTTGCAGTTCCAGGTGTTATGCAGAAACTACAGAACCTGAACCACCAAAAAAGAAAATCACCTTCTGCAGGTGGCCTCTGACTCAGACGATGAAAATGAACATGCATTGGTCTGCTTTTGGATCATTATCGAGCAGAACCAGGGAGGGCTAGGGGTGGCAGAAGGGAAACTGGCTTTCGGGGGCTGAGGGAGGCTGGAGGAGGGGTTGCCAGAGGCAGATGGGGAGAGGGTCACTGCCATGAACATCTAAGGGTATAGGAGGGGGACAGCACACTGAGGTTTTGCCTATGGCAGTAGATTGGCTTGAGCAGACTCTGCCTGTAGGTGCCAATCATAGGGTATCCCTTCACTGCCACTGGGCTGTAGGATTCTAGCGCACATAGACACACCGTGCTAGCATTAATCTAGCTACCTTGGATACCAATACCAGTGAAGCTGCAGCAGCATGGACTTCAGTGAGAGCTAGCCACCTAAATAATTACAGGGTCCCAGGTGGGCTCATACAGCCCTTACTGAGGCCATGTTGCCAAGGCTTCATTGTTATCAGTACGTGAGCTAGCTAGATTAAAGCTGTTTATCGACACATTCTGCAGTCATACACTCCAACTGCAGTGTAGACATGCCCACAGATGAGTGGCATACAGTGCTGTGGGTGAGAGCCTCACTCCGTAACTTCCCTGAGACAAGGAATATGTCTCAGGCCACATCTACACTAGGAGCACTTTGCCAGCGTACATATACCAGTATACTATACTGACAGAGAGTTTCTAGTGTGGACACAGTTTATACCAGCAAAACTTTTGCCTGTACAGCATATTTCCCCTTCCTCACCCTTGTCCTTCAACACATGGACACACAAAAACAAAATAAGCTATACTAGCAAAAGCACAATTTTGCCAGTTTACATGTGTCTACGTTAGAGTCTTCTGCTGGTACAGCTACATCAGTCACAAGTCATATCTCATCACGCACCTGACTGATATACCTATGCTGGAAGAATTTTGTAGTGTAGACCTGGCCTCAAGTCTAGGGGCTGCAGGGACTGGGAGGCCACTTCCCGGGAGCCATGGAACGCGCCACTAGGACCGCGCACCCTCTCCCACACCCAAAGCCCCTGCCCCAGCCAGGAGTCCCCTCTTGCACCCAAACTCCCTCCCGGAGCCCGCACACACCCCAGTTCTGCCACAGCCCCCTCCTGCACCCCAACACCCCATCCACAGCCCCACCCCAGAGCCCACACCCCCAGCCAAAGTCCTCATCCTCTCATACCCCAACCTCCTGCCCCAGCTCAGAGCCCCCTCCTGCACCCAAACTCCCTCCCATAGCCCACACCCTGAACCCCCTTGTACCTCAACCCCTTGCCCCAGCCCAGAGCCTGCAGTTCTCAACTAAACTCCCTCCCAGAACCCGCATCCCAACCCCCTGTCCCAGCCTCGTGAAAATGAGTGCGGGTGGGGGAGAGCAAGCGATGGAGGCAGGGGGTATGGAGTGAGTGGGGGCATGGCCTTGGAGAAGGGATGGGCAAGGGTGCTTGGGTTTGTGCAATTAGATGGTTAGCAACCCTAGTCATTGTACAGGGAGCTGTCCCCCATCTGCCCAACTCCCATGCAGCCAGACTCAAAGAAAGGGTGCCAAAATAAAAGTTCTCCCAGGGAGCCACTTCCCCCTAAGAACAGGCCTGAGGGAAAGTTACAGGCAGACAAGCTTTCTCCTGAGGTGGTGAATCTCAAGGATTTCTCTCTAACATACATCTTCCTCGTGGACAGCACATGAGACCCTGCTTTGGGGAGGCTAGCCACGTGGCTCTGCCTCTTCCACCCAAGGCCCTGCCCCATATCTCCCTGTGCACCAGAGCCCCGAGTACTCCTCTTCCCTCCCCATAGCTGGAAGAGCCCCAGCTGAACCGCCCCAGGCCACTGGGCCCCAGCACCGAGCCCCCCGCCGGCCCCAGCCACCTTCTGGCCTCCTCTGGAGCTGAGCTCCAGCCTATTTAGGGGAGAGGATGGAGCATGGGTGGGGCTAGGGCCTGGATTAGGGGAAATTTAAACTCCCCTATTATACCCACTGCCCATGATCTTCCTGAAAGAGACTGTGACAAGGGATATAGGAGGGGAAAGTGAGTTGTGTTTCTGTGTGGGTCTGTTTTGACTTCAATCCTGGGTTGTGAATGGATTATGTGTAGATATATCCGAGCTAGCTTTAATTTAGCCATCTTGGGTCCTGGAGCAGTCAAGCTGTGGCAGCCCGAGGGGTACAAGCACACTCCAAACCCTGGGTAACTAGTCGCAGGAATAGCCCATGCTGAAGTGTGCGTTGCTGCAGCAGCATAATGCTGTGAGATATCCGAGATGGCTAGCTAAGGTATATCTACATGAGCTGCAAGCACACCCTGTAATTGCCACGTAGACGTGCGCTAAGACTGTGAAAGGAGATGAACTCGAGCCAATTACATTCTGTTTCTCCACCTTCCAGTTAGGATGAATATTTTACACAGAAACAAACTGTTGTAAAATGGAGTTATGCAGTCGTGGCTTCTCAGTAAAAGAGTGTAAGAAATTAGTTGGCAGGTGGGATGTAATTATTCCAGCAACAGACGATATAAATCCAGGAAACTCAGAGCTAAGTTCAGCATGTCTGCATTGCTTTAAATGTAATGGCTGGAACGACCAGGTAGGACAGCGAAAGAAGTTTAACCCTGCAGTGTGTCTGTAGTGACAGCATAAATAAAAGACTGCGTAATGAAAGCGTAAAAAATAGTCCTGTCAAACTCAATATGGGGCAAAATGTTTAGAAGTGCATTGAAAGTCAGTGGGAGTTAGGGTCCCTCAGGGTACATCTGCACTGCGTCCAAAAAGCCAGGGCACAGCCGCGACTGGGCCGGGTCAGCTCTCTTGAGCTCATAGGGCTTGGGCTGCGGGGCTATAAAATTGCAGTGTAGATGCTCAGGCTGGAGCCTGGGCTCTGGTCCTCCCCCCCAGAGCCAGGATCCCGGCCCGAATAGGGTCCTGCAGGGACACCAGGAAAACTCCTCCCTGTAGAGTCGGGTTTTGGGGGTGCGAGGTGCCCTTTCTGGGGGTGCGAGACATGCCAGATTTTTTTAGAAGGTAAATCATCGAAAACACAAATTAAGCACAGGCACATAAGTACAACTACTTTGTTTCATCAAACCTATGTATTTATTAACATTATACATTTTTAATGATTATTGTAATATAGAAACAAATATAGTTATGATATAGCTAGGTTTAAAGAATTGACCTGTGTCAACGATTTTTGATAAGGGGTGCGAGACCATATTTTGAGAACCAAAGGGATGCAGGCTGTAGTAAAGGTTAAGAACTACTGCTCTAGACACTTTTTCATCAGAACTGGAGACAGAACGGGATAAGAGGTAAGGGGAGGGACTATTTTCCTAAAATGAAGATAGAAGAACTGCTCATGCATGTATGATTCTGGCTTGACTGTCAAAGAAGCCCTTGGGATCAAACAAAACAGAAGCTCTTGTACAGATGGAGCATTACAGGAACAGGGAAGGACTTTGTCAAGGTTCCTTCCCCACTCTGAACTTTAGGGTACAAATGTGGGGACCTGCATGGACACTTCTAAGCTTAATTACTATCTTAGATCTGGTAACTCTGCCACCATCCAGAAATTTCAGTGTCTGGATCACTTCTTGTCCCCCCCCCCCAAACTTTCCCCTCCATGGGCAGCCTTGAGAGGCTTCACCAGTTCCCTGGTGAACACAGATCCAAACCCCTTGGATCTGAAAACAAGGAGAAATTAACTATCCTCCCTCCTTTCCCCCCATCAATCCCTGGTGAGTCCAGATCCAGTCCCCTTGGATCTTAAAACAAGGAAAAATCAATCAGGTTCTTAAAAAGAAAGCTTTTAATTTAAGAGAGAAAAGTAAAAAAAATCATCTCTGTAAAATCAGGATGGAAAATACTTTACAGGGTAATCAAATTCATATAGCCCAGAGGAACCCCCTCTAGCCTTAGGTTCAAAGTTACAGCAAGCAGAGGTAAAATCCTCTCAGCAAAAAAGGGACATTTACAAGTTGAGAAAACAAAAATAAAACTAATCCGCCTTGCCTGGCTGTTACTTACAATTTTAAAACATAAGAGACTGATTCAAAAAAATTTGGAGAGCCTGGATTAACACCTGGTCCCTCTTAGTCCCGAGAGCGAACAACACCCAAAACAAAGAGCACAAACAAAGACTTCCCTCCACCAAGATTTGAAAGTATCTTGTCACCTTATTGGTCCTTTGGTCAGGTGTCAGCCAGGTTTACTGAGTTTCTTAATCCTTTACAGGTAAAAGAGACATTAACCCTTAACTATCTGTTTATGACCTTAAACACCTCAAATAACTTCTTAATCCCCAACTGTTAATGGGTGAAGGAGGTTCTGTGACCTGGAATGGGCAGAGGGTCAGACTAGATGATCGTGACAGTCCTTTCTGACCTTAAAGTCTACGAGTCTAACTATTCTTATCCCATGGCAGGCACGAGAGGTGAGAGAGAGAGAAGGGGGCTGCTTTGCCATTTAGAGATTGATTCTGACCGAGAAGGGGAGCGCTACGCAGCCTGGCCCTGAGTGGCACTGACCCTGTTTTCACGTGACCCTCCTGGCATCGTTGGTGATCTACCCTCCCCCAAATCTCCATGGGACATCGTCCCCATGACCGAGCTTGGGGAGCGAATAGGTGAGCCTGCACTTTGGTCACTCGGATGTTAATCAGGTCCCCTTGTCACAGCTGACAGGGAGTAATTAGACAATCAGGCCAGATGGCCTGTGGAGCCAGTGATCAGTGCAAGGCTGATAAAGAAGAAGGAAAGAAGTGAAAGTGAGGAGAGAGGGAGGGGACCAGGACTAGTTGAGCTCAGTAACTCAGGCTCAAGGGGGAAGACCTCAAAGTGCTGTTGATGGTGCTGTAGAAATGGTGGAGGGAAGGCTACGGTGAAGGCACAACCACTGGGTTTGGTGCAGTTACTACGGGGAAGAAGGCAGGGGAGGAGCCACGCCCCATGACAGTGCCCTTCTCTGTTACTCCCCTCTTCCCTCCCCACACCAATCCCATGGATCTCCCTTTTCCCTTCCTCCTGGGATGCTGGGTCTCCAGCTAGACCCCGCCCTTCACCCTGTTCTTTGGGGTTCTCCACTGGGGGCTGCATCCTCTGTGCTTCCAGCTGGGTGAAGAGGGGTCTCTTCACTCTGTGCCCTCTGCTATTCGTTTCCCTGGGGCTGGTTGCCCAGCCTTGGTGTTCCCTCTGCATCCATCTCAGGAAGCACGGTTCCCTCCTCTTGCAAGAGCCATTGCATCCTACTTCTACCCCACCCGGACTGCAGACAGTATGCTCCCCTATAGATTGGGACTTGCCGTGTCCTCTAGGGCCTCCGACGTGATTCCACCCTGGCTCTGCTGCCAGGTACATTTGACCAGATACTGTACAGGTCCCCTTTCAACTGGACTTTCCAGTCGAAAACTGGACACCTAGCACTCCAGACAAACTTAAATCTAGGGTCCATGGCTCACATTTCCCCTCAAGCAAAGCAGGACCGTATAGTAGTTCCTAACTCAGTTTTGGTCCAAGAGGGAAGAAATAGGGGGAAAGTAATTTTCCCCTCGTCTATACTGAATGTTATAAAAAAAATTAAAACCTCGAGCCTCTTTCTGAATCTTATCTGCAGTCTCCGTGGGCTGGGCTATACATTGACATGGTTGAGTCATAACATTTAAAACTTACAATCGCCTTTCAGTCTAAAGGTTGCTCCCGATTTAATTATTTACCTAAGATCATGGTCAGGATGCAGATAAGAGAACATATTTATCTGCCCTAATCCAAATCAAGGAAGTGCAGCCATAATACACCTCGCCGCTGATCCACAAGCTCTTAATGCTTGAAGTGAGTGTAACGCTGGCAGTCCCGGGGCGGGTTAGCTATTCAGTGAGATGCAGCAAATCAAGGCACTACCTTGTTTATTTTTTTAATTCATCCCATTCCAGCGGTTCTCAGAATGTGGGTGGGGATCTCAAAATGGGTTGCGATCCAGTTTTAATGGTGTTGCCAGGGCTGGTGTTAGACTTGCTGGGGGTCTGGGGTCGAAGCCCAACCCCAAGCCCCACCACCTGGGGCCGAAGCCCGTGGCTGAAGCCAAAGCCCAAGGGCTTCAATCCTGGGCAGTGGGGCTCAAGTTACAGACCCCCTGCCCAGGGCTGAACCCCTGGGCTTTGGCTTTGCTCCCCTCTTCTGGGTCATGTAGTACTTTTTGTTGTCAGAAGGGGATTACAGTGCAATGAAGTTTGAGAACCACTTCGTAGATACTCCAGTGTCCATGTCTGTGACTCGCCCATTTTGGATTAAGAGTGTCTTTGTTTGATTTAGCTTGAGGGCTTTTTGGATTTTACCCCTCAATATTCATCACCCATCCTTTCATTTCCTCCCCTCCCCTGTTCTTTCCAGCTTCCTCCCCTCCCATTCCTCCTCTTCCTCCTCACTCCATATTGTCTCCACCTCCTCCTTTTCTTATCTTTTACCTTGCTGCTCCTCCCAGAGTCGAGAGCAGAAGGCAGAGATCCCAGCAGCCATGGCCTCGGGGACTCTTGAACAGGAAATCCCAGAGGAGCCCAAATGTCCCATTTGCCTGGAGTATTTCACAAAGCCGGTGAGCATAGACTGCGGGCACAACTTCTGCCGGGGCTGCATCACTCGGTACTGTGAAGAATGGACAACAGGAGACTACGGGCCTTTGTGCTGCTCCGTCTGCAGAGCTCGGATCCGGACAGGGAATCTCCGGCCCAACCGGAACCTGGCACACATAATAGAAAAACTCCAAGAAGAGAGTTTAAAAGCAGATGAAGTGGGAAAAGAGAATGTGTGTGAGAGACACAAGGAGAAACTCAACCTGTTCTGTGAGAAGGATGAGGAAGCCCTGTGTGTGGTTTGCGAGAGATCCCCAGAGCACAAGTCTCACCCGGTGCTTCTCCTTGAAGTGGCTGCCTGGAAATATAAGGTAGGAAATTAACTGGATCTTGGTTAATTTGATATGGACTTTCCTCTCAGAGCCACCAAGTCCCCTAGATTCCCAGATTTCCCACCCCCAGACCCTCATATCTGTAGCTCTGACAAAATCTCTCCCCTGCAGGCCCCTCTCTTCTGTCAGTTGCAGGGAGTCCTTGCCATTGATGCTGTCCCAGCCAATCAACCCGGCTCTGTTCATTAGGGCACTGGAGCTCAATGTGGGACTTTCTCCACCAAGGGGGTTGAAGCAAGAAGTAGCCATGCTTCTGGCAGGCCGGGAATGGAGAGAACAAGCTGTTCTCCCTTCACACCCCTGACAGCCCCGGGCACCGCCAGCAGCTGTTCACATTCAGGATGCAACCCTCACTCTGCTGCATGCAGCATTTACAGTGCTGTGTTAAGGCAGAGACACTCAAGATACCTCTCTAGAGTCCCAGCTCCTGGAGTCAGCTGATTTTCACCAGAACCTCCTTGGTCCTTTTAAAAATAATAAAATTAAGAAGTGGCTAGTCCTCCTGTTTGCAGAGAAAAAGCTTCAAAATGGGAAACCACCATAAATTCTAGCCCTTATGGTTATGAAGCAGAGACATTGACTTCCTGATTTCCCTGGGGTGAAGGTTGACTCCTGCTTGGCCCAAGGCCCCACCCTCACCCTGCCTCTTCCTGCCCCTACTCTGTCCTCACCCTGCCGCTTCCTGCTCTGTTCCTCCCTCTCTCCCGAGGGCCTTCTGCTCATGGCTGAATAGCTGATCCTCAGCGGGCAGGAGGCCCTGGTGGAGGGTGGGAGGAGCTGATTGACAGGACGTACCAGTGGGTGCTGAGCACCCACTATTTTTTTTATGTGGGTGCTCCAACCCCAGAGCACCCATGGAGTCAGTGCATACGTTATGAAGAAATCTTGAAACTATTCCCCAAGTTTAACCCATGCAGCAACATTTGCCTGAATCTGCAGAGAGCCTGAGACAATAGTCCTGCCCAATCGATTTTTTTAACAGAGCATTAACTACCACCCACAGCACCCCAGCACCCTACCAAAGGACTTTGTGTCTGGCAGAAGTGGAGGAGCACAGGTGGTCACCCACACGCCCAAGCAGATATGGCCTGGCTACTGCGAAGTCCTGAGTGGTGGGGGCCTGCTGAACCTATGACTCTTGTGGGAGAGGATAGTGGGGGTCTCTGTAAGTAGGGGGGCACAGGGGTCTTCTTACCATGAGGATTGTCAGCAGTGAAGTGGGACATGCCTGTGGTCTGAATGAAGGGTAAGTGAAAGTTGAGTGTTGGATGACCATATGCGTGAGGGTGCAGAGGGCTGTACTACTAGTCTTTGGAGTAGGCTAAGTGTTTGAAGTAGAGGGCAGATAAAGGTATTCCTTGTTCGGTACAATGCACAGGCAGTGTGTGAGTATGTGGTACTGGGTGAAGCTTCCACTTTGGGAGGCTGGCCCCCTACCCCACCTCTTCTGGCTGATGTTATCTGAACTGGTGATCTGTTAGGTCACTCCAATCCAGTCTTACCCTACTCTGCTGTGAGAACCCCCATTCCCAGGTTGTTCATACACAGCCTCTGGCATGTAAGCTGCTCCCATCTACGTGAGTGACCACTTTTCACCAGCCGCTGCTTGGATTGTGCAACTGAATAACACTAGTCAATACCTCTGGGCCCAGACACAATCCTGGGAACCTCCATCTTGCAATGTCCAGTTATGCCCGTTGGATGCTGCAAGCTTATATGAGTTCGTCAATTTAACAAAGAAATTGATATGTACCAGGCTTGTTATCCCAAGGGGAGTCTCTGACATGCTTCAAACCAAATGCACTGCTTCAGGTAGAATAAACAAAAAAAGTATTAACTACAAAGTTAGATTTTAAGTGATTATAAGTCAAAGCACAGCAAGTCAGATTTGGTCAAATGAAATAAAAACAAAACGCATTCTAAGCTAATCTTTATACTTTCAGTGCCCTTATAAACTTAGATGCTTCTCATCACAGGCTGGCAGGTTGCCAATCAGCCAGGCTCTCCCCTTTAATCAGCGCTTCAGTTGCTTGGTGGTGGTGTCTGCAGACGGAGATGGAAGAGAGAGAGCATGGCAAACATCTCTCCTTTTTAGAATGTTCTTTCTTCCCTCTTGGCTCCCCCCTCCCCTGCCTTCAGAGTCAGGTGAGCATTACCTCATCATAGTCCCTGACTGGCCAAGGGAAGGGGAGTGACTCACTTGAGAGTCCAACAGATCCTTTGTCGTTGCCTAGGCCAGTGTCCTTTGTTCCTGCGAGGCTGAGCTGGGTTTTTTCCATACAGGCTCTGATGAGGTGTGAACTGTCCCTCTGCTCCTGGAGAGTCTCATCACTATATACATGAAATTACAACCGATAACGTTACTGTAACAATTACTATAACATCACTATAACAACAATGCTCAGTGCATCATGAGCTTTCCGAAGACACCCAACATGACAAACTTTGCATTGGATCCTGCCCAATCCTATTATAAGGATGAACATGGGGGTGCCGGGTGTTCCCCCGAGGTACAGAGCGTCACACTCCTTGTGGCCCTGGCTGGGATGAGGTGCGGGGTGCTGAGAGCTTGGTCAAGGCCACTGGGGGAGTGGGGCTGAGAGCTCAACCTCGGCTGGGGTCGAGCTATCAGCCTCAGCTGGGACCACAACAGAGCTCTCGTCCTTGGCTGGAGCTCTGAGCCTGGAGCCCCTTCCCTGTTCCATCGTTTGCCCCCAGCCCTGACCCCATTTTACTCACGGTGCTGGTCCTGCTCCGCCCTTTCCCCTGTGGCCCTGCCCCCATTCAACCTCCATTCTGCCCTTTCCCCCATGGCCCCATCCCCATTCCGCCTCCATTCCGCCTCTTCCCCCCTAAGGCCCTGTCCCCACTTGCTCCCCCCCACTGTAGCCCCAAGACCGGAAATGATTTGTGCCCCAACCTGCATTACACACCTCCCCTGGGTACTGGCACATGGGGCAGCATTCAGAGAGGACGTAGCTAAAGTTGCCTAGGCACGTACTGGAAGTCGGTATTTCTGGTTTGCAGATATTTGCATTCGGCTGGACTTAGTGTTCTAGAAGGACACGCTGTGCCCCCGGACAACCTGAACTCTGCCTCGAGGGAGGTTGTAAGGGGTGACTTTCCAAGTTTTTGACCAGAGAGAGCAACTTTGTGGGTAGGCGGCAGGGTCCTTTAGGCAGTTGCAATTATCATGTTGTTGGGGGAGGGGCCAGGTCCCGAATAACTGGCAATATGGTGTGGGGTTAAAAGTTTACATTCTCAGGCCTGCCATCGCCCTCGAATTGCCCTTAGATTAATCAATATGTTCCTTTAAAGCTAGCATGAGTACATGTAATCATTTATCATTTTCTTTTGTTTATGGTACAAGATATAATCGAGCAAAGGGGGGCTCTGTAGTGTGGGTAAAGGATATAGTTTAATTAAAGGATCCGGTACTTAATGAATTGTAAATGATGAATTGTGGCACCTGTGAACATCTTTGTAAACAAGTGGGGTATATAAGGTGGGGAAGAGGATAGTGATGTGTGCATGATCTGAGATTGTATATCTCCTTGCACCTTATTTGACTCAAAAAAAGATACTTGCTTCTCCACTCCGGTGTGGTCATTGGGGATACGCACACCGGGCAAATGAACCCCAACTGTTGCCCCCCCCCGCCCCGCAACAATGTCAGTTTGCACTTGTGACCCGGCTGTGGACTGATAATGATGATAATACTTAACCAGGGATGCCGGAACAGGGGGGGCCAGAGGGCCATGCCCCCCCTTTTAAAAGGGGGAGGAAGAGGCGGCACGGAAGTGGGGCCTCAGGAGAAGGGACAGTACAGGGGTGAGGGCTTGTGGAGAAGGGGCAGGGCAGGGGCGGGGCCTTGGGGAAAGGGTGGTGTTGGGGGGGGCCGCGGGGAAGGGGCCTCACTGAAGTCCTGTATCTAAAGGCCCCTCCCCCAACCTTACAGGAGGAGCCACTGGACTCAGGGTTCAACTGAGTATGGGGGACAACTAAGAAATAACAGGATCAGGAGTGGGGGTCATAGGTTCAAAATTCCCACTTTTCAATTTTACTGCCTCTAAAGGGTTATTCGGTAGACGCTGAAAAGCTGTTTTCTTCAAGGATCTGTATCTTAGAAACTCCTTGGTCCAAAGATCCCAACTTTAGCTCACTAGCTCAACCACACAGCCTGATGAAGCACAACGAATTTCAATGCAATCCGAGCAACTGGGAAGATTTTACAGGGCTTATAATAAGCACCCTTTAAACAGAAAGGCGTTCTTAACCTTCACTACAGCAGAGGTAGTCCTCTGCTATTTTTATGTCATATCTGTGCTCAGAATTTACACGTGCAGAGTGTCCCACTCTAAAGGATTCACAGTCTATAAAGAAACATAGAGGAGGTAGAAAGCGAACTGAGAGCAGCACCTCCCATCTGCTCTCTCTGTTTGAAGCATGCTCTGCAGCGTCTGGACACACTTTGCATTAAATCGACCAAAGTCATTTACTCTCCCTCCTGGTGTCATGTTCTCTGGAGAGGCTTTGGACTGTGAGTGCTGACCTCAGGGCAGATGGGCAGAAAACCGGGCAGACACCCCATACTGATGGTGAGTTCTATAATTAGATTTCACCAAGAGAATAATGAAAATGAACTCCTGGATCACTCCACCAGTCTTACCATGGAGTCACAGACAGGCCCCTTAGGCTCTCCAGTCTATCTTTCCACCCAGAAAAACTGGACTTTGTGATAAATGGTCACTCACACCAAAAATCACACCACATTTAGGTTGCTTGCAGTCCCAAGATACCAGTCGCTTACCCCAGATCAAGTGGTACTCTAGATCCGTCACCAAAGACAACGCTGGCAGCCGATTCTATAGTAAACTAACTAAAGGTTTATTAGCTAAGAAAAGAAAATAAGAATGATTGAGAAGTTAAAGCAGATAAACTATATGTGCAGGTGAGTCACAATCTATAATTCCAAATGATAGCAGAGATGTCGTCATCTGCCAGTTTACCAAAAATGTATCAGGGCTACCCAGAATAACCCTGGGGATCTTCGTCTTCTTGTTCAGTTATTTCGCCCTGTTAGAATCCAAACAGTCCAGATCCTTGCGTGAATCCATACTTACAGCTTTTTCTCCCAGAAAACAAGCTGACAGGGTCACTACCCACCCATGTGGTCTATTCCTTCGATGACAGAAAGTGAAGAATGCATTTTGAGTCTTTGACCTCTGATCCTCACACACAACGCCCACTTGCTTTGAAAGTAGCACTTTGCTGTTAAAGTCTTCATTTGCATTCCATGCAGCTTTTTCCTCGTTTGACGGGTTATTGGGTATACACAATGTAAATGTTCGCTACTCCATTATAACTGGATACAGATATGTAAAAACAATGCAAGTAACGTCCCATTAGTTCTCATGAAATTTAAACACCAATTACATTCTATACATTTAGCAATCGCTTTGCTCTATATTAATACACAAGTGAATTGATTTGGCATGAGCTGGCACCTGGTCTGCCAGCGTTCAGCGCAGGATCAGAGAGTGGGGGCAGAGGTGGCTGTCTGACACCTTTCAAACTCCTGGTAGTATCTGCTTCTCCTGGGTCCTTCCTGGACCCCCAGCCCCAGGGGCTGCTCTGACTCACCCTCTGTTCTCTTGGTGATTGTAGCAGCTGAGAGTAGGCAATGTGCAGCATGCTTCAGCCACAACCCTGCCTTCCCAACGGATCCCTATGAAGGAGGCTTTGAGGGAGCTGGTGAATGCTCATTCTACTGGCCCACTGCTATAAAGGATTCCCCCTGGCACAAGGGGATTCCCCCATTTGTCTATGGTGCTCACTTCAATACCAATAAAGGAACCACCCATTTCTGGAACCAAACTATCCTGATAGCTCAGAGCCAGGGCAGTGCTGGGTTCAGGGCCCCATGCTGCATTGGGCAGCCTGGAACGATTGCTGTCAATATTACTGCTGGGGAAGAGGATCCAGGGGAATTACTGGAGACAAACCTCCTCCCACCCAGCACCTCTGTCTGGCCAGTGGGTTTTCAGGGAATTGACATCACGGCCTCCTGCCAATGGCAACAGTTTAGAAAGAGTTTAATCAAAGACTAGATTCTCTCCATGCCAGATATGTTTTTTTTTTTGTGGTAGAAACAAGTCCCACCCCATCACACAAATCACATGCAGCATTTTTCTCCACTCAGAAACAAACCCTGACCCAACTGAAGACTCTGAAGAAAGAGCGAGACGAGCTTCTGGGATTTAAGGAGACCGAAGAGAGGAAAATGAAAGAGTACCAGGTAAGTGCCCATAGTCAATACCCAGCATGTTCATTTCTCTGTAGCATTGTGAGCATGGGGATGTGTTTCTCTGTGACTCCTCTGGGTCACGGTTGCAGAGCTAACAGCACCTCTGTCCCCCTTCTGGTGTCCCTGAGTTCACCTTGCGCCTTTACCTGTTGTGACATGGAATTCTGTAATTTTCCCACTCGTAGATCAGGCCCTAGGCTACATCACCCTGGGTATTGACCATTCTCACGCTGTAGGCCCAGCTCTGTTCTGGCACCTGTAGTTCTTCCCTCCAGGCGGTGGCGGATTAATGGGCCCGTGCCTAGGGGCTCTGGCCAATTTGGGGGCCCCCACAGGAGCGCCAGAACCTGAGTAAAAGGGGGGGGGCCATTGGGGCTCAGTCACCTGAGAACTGACGAAGGCTGGAAGTCAGAGAAGGAAGCAGTGCATGGGGATGGAGATCACTACAGCTTGGCTGGTGCCTTCTGCCTTGCCCCAGAATGGACTGTGCTTTAACTCGTATGTCCCTGTGCTAACCTACGGGCATCCCGTGCTCTATCCTAGGCCACTAATAAACCCTACTTGGTTTGGGGTGTCACTGCAAATGTTGGGTCCCTGAAGAGTGGACAAGTTTCTACCAGGAGGGCTGGAGCCTGGGATCTCAGTCTAAGGAGGTGGTGAGGCCTCATGGCCCATCCTGAAGGAAGACTGAGACTCCTCGGGGGGTCTGGCACATCTAAGGGGTTCCTCCAACCAAGAGACTGTTCAAAAGCTGGGGGATAGCACTGACCTTGTGACAGCTGCATCTCAGCGTACACCTGGAGGCATAACTTCCAGCTCAGGTGGACGTATGCACGCTAGCTTTGGTTGAGCTAGTGTGCTAAAAATAGCAGTGTACTCACAGTGGCATGGGTTACCTGCCTGAGAACCAACCTAGGGTCTCACACAGGACTGTACTCAGGGCAGCTATGCTATCCCACCACCTGAGTCCACCAGAGCTGACAATGACCCCTCCAGCTGTTGTGTAGATCAGTGGCTCTGAACCAGGGGTACATGTAACCCTGGGGATACTCAGAAGTTTTCTGGGGGTACATCAACTCCTCTAGATATTTGCCTAGTTTTACAACAGGCAACATAAAAAGCACTAGCACAGTCAATACAAACTCATAGTCATACTCATAGACTTTAAGGTCAGAAGGGACCATTATGATCATCTAGTCTGACCTCCTGCACAATGCAGGCCACAGAATCTCACTCATCCACTCCTGTAACAAACCCCTAATCTATGTCTGAGTTATTGAAGTCCTAAAATCGTGGTTTGAAGACCTCAAGGTGCAGAGAATCCTCCAGCAAGTGACCCGTGCCCCATGCTGCAGAGGAAGGTGAAACATCTCCAGGGCCTCTGCCAATCTGCCCTGGAGGAAAATTCCTTCCCGACCCCAAATATGGCGATCAGCTAAACCCTGAGCATGTGTAGGCAAGACTCACCAGCCAGCACCCAGGAAATAATTCTCTTTAGTAACTCAGATCCCACCCCATCTAACATCCCATCACAGACCATTGGGCATACTTATCTGCTGATAATCAAAATTTCAGACAGACAATGACTTGTTTATACTGCTCTATAGACTATACACTGAAATGTGAGTACAATATTTATATTCCAATTGATTTTTTTATAATTATATGGTAAAAATGAGAAAGTCAGCAATTTTTCAGTAGTAGTGTGGCTGTGACACTTTTGTATTGTTATGTCTGATTTTGTAAGGAAGTCAGTTTTAAGTGAGATGGAACTTGAGGGTACACAAGACAAATCAGCCTCCTGAAAGGGGGACAGTCATCTGGAAAGGCTGAGAGCCACTGGTGTAGATGCGCTTCAGTCTGGTTTCCCCAAAGAACTCCCCTCTCTCTTCAAAGAATTTTTTTGCCAGGGGCTATATTCCTTTTGAGTGTGTGTGTGTGTGTGTGTGTGTGTGTGTGTGTGTGTGTGTGTGTGTGTGTGTGCTACTATTGTCTCTAAAGAACACTAACATGTTTGCAGAGAAGTGGCTTATTTGGAACTACTCTATTTCTTTCCTGCTAGATTTTTCCCCCTTTCAGCTCCCCATGAAACTACAGCAATATATTCATACACTAAACGTCCTAGTAAACACAAAGCAGTCACAATTTTTTACAGAACAGCTCCATTTCCATCTCACCTTGTATTACCACGTCTGAAAGTGTGTGTCTATTTGTGGGTATGTCTGCCACTCCCTGTGGGTGCAGCTGTGTTTCTATTTAACACTTTGTGTGTGTGTGGTGCTATTCAGCGACTGTTACCAGGATAGCATGATTTCCTCACTTACATTTTGCTGCTGTGCAGTTTTGTGTGTGTTCCCCAGTTCTCTCTCCCCAGCCATCCGTTCCTGTTTGGTTCTGAGTCCGGCTCTTAGATCTGGGTTGTCAGAAGTCGGTGATATCAGATTATTTCAAACATGCCAGACATTGCACACTGTTAACTGAAATAAGGCCTCATGAGGGAATTCTAGAAAAAAGATTATTTTGCATCCACAAGGAATGTCTCATGAAATGCTGAATTGCAGAGGTCATGGAGAAGTACTCCCCTTGCATAACCAAGGCTCGATGAAATGTCTCATGTTTCTCTCCTTGTCCCTGCTCTTTCTTTCCTCTATTTGTGTCTCTTGACTAAAGGACAAAAAAGAAGCCGAGAGGCAGAAGGTTGTGTCTGAATTTAAACAGCTGCACCAGTTCCTGGAGGAACAAGAGCAACTCCTCCTGGCCCGACTGAGAGAGTTGGAGCAGGAGATTGTGAGGTGGCAGAATGAGACTGTCACCAAACTTGACAAGGAGATTTCCCGTCTCAGCGAGCTGATCGGTGAGATGGAGGGGAAGGGGCAGCAGCCGGCGAGGGAATTCCTGCAGGTGAGGCGGAGATAGAGACACTTCAGATCCCTGCCAGGGAGGGGATGACTCCTGCTCAGTCAATTCAGGGGGTCTAGAACAAAACCCATTCCCTGCCCCAAGCAGGTGATGGGGCATCACCAATGTACAGCTCGCCACCCAGCTGTCTGCAAGGCACTGACCCACGTCTGCTGTGTGCAGACAGAATGCCTCAGAGCACAGCTCAGCCTCTACATCTCTGCCCCCAGCTAATTCCCTAAGAACGGCAAAGCCACAATTAGTCCCTAAGCCTTGTAATCGCTGACTGCTCAGGGCTCTGGTAACTGATACACAGCAGCTCGCCAGCGGGACTGTGACTCTACCACAGGCTCTGCCAGCATTTCAGCTGTGGGGATTAGAGTTGGGAGAAAAGAGAGAGTTGCAAATACCCTGGGGGTGGCAGCTGAAGCAGTTGCATTTCCAGGGAGGGGCATTGGAAGCTCTCTAAAAGTGGGAGGGGGGTACCAGCACCTGAAATGTGGCCCTGTCCCATTCCCCGAGACCCTGTCCTTGCATCTCCCCTTTCCTGAAGGCCCCGCCCCTCTCCCCTCAAGAAGCCACCCCCCCAACTCACTCCTTTCCACCCCACCCCCACCCCGTCGCTAGCCTTTACGGCTGGTAAAAAATGGTGGGGCCATGGTCCTCTCCTGTCCAGTCCTCTATGAAAGGCAAGAAGGTTCCCTGGCCAAGATCAATCCATTGTGTGGATAACTGGGGCCCCTCTCCATTCATAGAATCACAGACCCATAGGGTGAGAAGGGACCACAAGGGTCATCCAGTCTAACTCCCTGCCAAGATGCAGGATTTGTTGGGTCTAAGTCACCCAAGGCAGACGGCTGTCCAGCCTCCTTTGGAAAACCACCGGAGAAGGAGTTTCCACGACCTCCCTTGACGTCTGTTCCATTGTGCTATTGTTCTTACAGTTAGCAAGTTTGGCCTAAATCTGCTGGGGTGTAGTTTGATCCCATCGCCTCTTGTCCTGCCCTCTGTGGCAGGAGAGAGCAACTTTTCTGCATCTCTTTTATGGCAGCCTTTCAAGTATTTGAAGACTGCTATCATGTCCCCCCTTAATCTCCTCTTTTCCAAACTAAACACAGGCACCAGCTTCCAATTTTCCCTGGGGGTGCTCAACCCCCACTCAGACCCATACCCCTCCCCTACTCCACCTCCCAAGGCCCCACCCCACCACTTCCCACCCCTGCTGTGCTCCTGCCCCGCCTCTTTCCACCCCCTCTCCCAAGCACGCCCCATCCCTGTTCCTGACTCCCTGACAGAGCCTCCTGCACACTGCAGAACAGCTGATCGCAGCGAGCGGGAGAGGAGTTGATTGGTGGGGCCACCAGTGGGCAGGAGTGCTGGGGTGGGAGGGGGAGAGCTGGCTGCCGGTGGGTGCTGGGCATCTGCAAACTTTTTTCCTGGAGCACCCACAGAGTTGGCACCTATGACCTTCAGCCTTTGCTCATGGTTTGCCTTCCATCCCTTTGATCACCTTTGTCTCTCACCTCCGGAGCCTTTCCAGTGCTTCCTGCACAGCTTCTGATTACGGGCCGCTCCCTTTGTGGTGGCAGCTGGGCTACAGGGTTCCCCTCTGTATATCATTGTCCTTCACAAGGACGCTAGCTCCTTCCCATGGAGCCAGCCCCCGTCAGAGCACACTGACCAATTCCCAGACTGCGCCCCAGCACACACTCAGCACTTTGCCTGTAGAAGATATCTGCAGGCTCCCTGTCCCTTCGGGAGCATCATCTAGCAGCTGGTTCTGAGTTCCAGGGAGGTCCCAACAGGGCCCCTCCCTGCTTATCCCTCTGGCGGTAGGGCCCTCGCCCAAGCTCTGCTGCTCCCCCACAAGATCTATGTGCACCTGAATCCAGCTGCAATGTCCGGCGGAACCTGTCGCCACCTGCTTGGTACGCAGACCTGTGGCTCCTGCTGCAACCTGCTCTTTTCCTCAGCTCCCTGCTCAGCATGTGAGGTCCCTCAGCAGCACCTGCTACAGCCAGCGTCCTTGCTAACATCAGCTCCTGGCTCAGAGTGAAGTTACTCCCTGGCGCGAAAGAGTTTCTGCCCCATCCTGCATTGGCCAGAGGATGGAGACCCTCAGCAGGGAGCAGGTTGATGGGTAACTTCCTGCTCGGCAAATTCAACACAAACTTTAAATTATTATTATTATTTTAATTTGCAGCAGAGTGGGTTGTAGATGACACAACTGAGAGCAGGGACCCAGGGTGCATAAGGCCTTGTCTGCATTCATGGTTGCCCTGGTTTACCTTTCAACGTGGGTAGTTAAACCTGCCCCAGAGCACAGTGTAAACGCTAGTGTTTCAATTGTCGCCCGGCGCATGTCGATTTCACCTAATTTGGCAAAGAACCAGCACAGGCTCAACGAATACAGGCTTAGTTTAAACTGAAGTGAGAGTGTCCACTCACACATTTGCGCTGGTTCAGTCAAATAAGCTTAAAAATACCCCTTATGTTAAACTGGCGCAACTTTGAATATAGATGAGCTCAGAGGGACTGTTTCAGCCCTAAAGACCTTCAAGTCTACAAATGGCAAGAGAAATTCAGTGCGTCGCTGGCGTTCACGCAGATGGAGCTGGGAACTGAACATAGGATTCCTGAATCATCGTCTAGTGTCTTAGCTGCACAATTGTCCTCCCCACTGGAAGAGCGAAAGAGAAAAATTCCCTTTCATGTCCAGTTTTGAAATGGGCCTCACCAGCTTTCATATTAGTGCCTGCAACCATCTATGTGTGCTCACCCCATGGGTGGTGGATACTGAAGTCCAGGGGAGTCTAAGCCTCCTTTAACCCAGGCTGTGGCCCCACCTACGTTCCACCCAAAGGCCCTGCCCTCACTTCACCTCTTTCCTGAAGCCGGCAGGGCTCACCTCCAGCTTAGGGGCACAAGCTGATAGCCAGAGGTTGGGGCAGCCAGGGGCATCTTGGGCTGGTTCTCAGGCCAGCCGGTGGCTCAGGGCTTGAAGGGTTGGGCTTAGGGGTCGGGCCAGTGGCCTGGGGCAGCTCAGGCCAGTCAGGGGTCCTCTGGCTGTGAATGAGGCTTGGTGCTCCAGCCATTGGGGAGGGGGAGCACTCAAGAGCTCCAGGAGGCAGGAGTGGGGCCTTGAGCGGAAGGAGTGGGGCCAGGGGACTAGCCTCCCCGAAGGGGGATTCACCCATCACCTATGCCCAACCCGTAAATTGGCTGCACACAGACAGCACTTGCACATATCAAAGGGATAGTTATTGCTTTAGCTCGTTGATTTGCAAGCCGTGGTGAGCTGGAGCCGGTTCCCACCGGTTCACAAGAACCGGTTGCTAAATTTAGAAGCCGGTGTAGAATCGGCTCCTAAAGCGGTGGGTGGGCAAACTCCGGTCCGCTGGCCACATCCAGCCTGCGGGACCATCCTGTTTAGCCCGCTTGAGCTCCCAGCTGGGGAGGCCAAGGCTTCCCTGGCCCCTCCTCCGCTCTTTGCCCCCACCCCACTCCAGAGCTGCCAGAGCCTTGGGGAAGCAGCGGCACTCCAATGGCTATTTAAAGGACCAGGGTGGCAGAGGCAGCTGGAGCCCTGGCCCTTTAAATAGCCCCCGGAGCACCCTGCTACCCCAGGGCTCTGAGACCTATTTAAAGGGCCGGGGCTCCCCTGCTTCTGCCACCCCAGCCTTTTAAATGGCCGCTGAAGCCCTGGGGAAGTGGCGGGGCTCTCATGGCTATTTAAAGGACCAAGCCCTCCAGCCCCTGCTGGGAGCTCCAGGCTCTTTATATTGCCCTCTGGGGAAGCTGGGCCACCCTGGTATAGCGCATGAGGTCTTGCCGGTATGCTCTACGGGGGCATACCAACTTACTTTCACCTCTGGGTAAAGGGGTGAGACTGCAAGCTCCAGCAGCTGCATGGCATCCTTACACAGCAGCATGGTAAGGGGGCCGGGCCAGGGCTGGGAGGAGGGGTTGGATAAGGGGCAGGGAGCGGTTGGAGGGGGCGGAGGTTATAGGGAGGCAGTCAGGGGACGGGGAACAGGGGGTTGGGTAGACGTGGAGTCCTGGGGGTTTGTCGAGGTGGTGGTGGATGGGGTTGAGGCAGTCAGGGGACAGGGGGTGAGGTCCTGGGGGGCAGTTAGGGTGGGGGAGTCTTGGGAGGGGGTGGTCAGGGGAAAAGGGGGGGTTGATGGGTTGCAGATTCTGAGGGGGGAAGTCGGGGGCAAGACATGGTTTGGGGTGGGATGGGTGGATGATAGGGGAGACAGGCACATGGGGCTTGTACTCACCGCTCAGTTCCCTACCAGGTCTTTGGCGGCACTTCAGTGGCGGGTCCTTCACTCGCTACAGGTGAAGGACCTGCCACCGAAAATCCGGAGTGAGTGAAGACCCCCATGCCTCTGAAGTGCCGCCGAGGACCCGGTAGGAAAATTGTTCTTAGGATTTTTGGAGCTCATCATTGTTTGCAAGCAAGTACAGTGAAACCCTGCTATAACGACCTTTGGGGTCAAAAAAATCTCATCATGCTAAATGCAGCGTTGCGATATAGCAGGGTTTCAGATCAGTCAGGTGGTCCCCAAAGTGGTGCATTGAGGTGCCCCAGTGCCTAGTGCCCCAGTGCCTAGTGCCCAGCAGGGGAGAGGAGCCGAGGCCCCCCACCTGCCGGGGACAGAGAACTCTGGGGCTGCGGGCGTCGGTGCTCTCTGTCCCCTGCAGATGCAAGGCTGTGGCTTCCCTTCTGCGTCAAGAGGAGCCGCGGCTCCCCACCTGCCGGGGACAGAGATCACCGGCACCAGCAGTCTCAGAATTCTCTGGCCTCAGCAGGTGCGGGGCTGCAGCTTCTCTCCCCTGCCATGGTGTTGGGGACCATTGGTACAGTACCATACTCTATTACACTGTACCTTAAAGGGGAGCCAACCTGCGATCGCGTTATATGCGATTTCGTGTTATGGCGGGGCACGTTATGGCGGGATTTGACTGTACTGTTTGTGTGCACTCTCTTAAATAGCCATTGCATCATCAACCGTGGGACTAAGACTGACTCACTAGCCTTGTGGTTAGCGTCACCAGCTGCAAGGTTTGGGACCCTGAGTTCAGTCCCTCTGCCTCTTGAAGTATTTATCCACAATTGAATAGGTTCAACAGGAGAGACTGCAAAAAAAACTCATATAAGAATATCCAAGGGCCCAGTGGTTAGAGCCCTGTCCTGCGAGGTTGGGGACCCCCTGTTTGAACGCTTTCTTGGCATGGGGGGGACTGAAAGTAGGTCTCCCACCTCCTGGGGGAGCGCACTAAACACTGGGCTAAAAGTTATATGGGAGCCACCCGTTTCCTCCTGTCTTCCACAGAGAGATCCAGCCTCCCTGTAGTAAGGTGACAAACTCAGTGAAAGGGGCGGGGCATAGGGCACATCCCACTCGTCAACTTCTCCCATTGGCTGTCTCAGGCAGCTCCCCGCCCAGCCTGCTGGCTTTGTGCAGCTGGGTGCCAGTCTCTCTTCATGCATGGCACTGGGAGCTTAGGCACCTAACTCGGGCTTCCTGGGGCACCCGGCATTGGCCACTGTTGGGAGACAGGACACTGGGAGAGATGGACCTTTGATCTGACCCAGCCTGGCCGTTGTCATGTTCTCTTATGTTCTTTGTGGACCCCGTCGCCCTAGTGGTTTTCTTGGTGCCCAAAAGTTAGGCACTGCAGCACCTCGGTCCGTTTGTGGATCCAGGCTGTAGCTCGTTAGTTTCCATGTGCTACTTACACACACATCCCAATTCCAGGCAATAGAACGTGACCAGATAATTGCAGGCGATACACAGTGGCCATTTAGGAAAATCTGACCAGAGCAGGAGGGAGCCCCCGTGTGTGGTGTGCGGGACTGAGCTTCCTTCTCTCTCTCTCTTTCCCCATAGGACGCCAGAAGCACCTTGAGCAGGTACGTGGCTCCTCTCTTTCCATTCACATCTCTGCATGGGTGGCGAGTGAACGACCCCCTTCAGGGAGACTAGCCCTTGGCCCCACCCCTACCACCCAAGGCCCCTCCCCCACCCGCCGGAGCTTCGATCACCCCCCGCTGCAACCAAAGGAGCCCCGGCTGGCCCGCCCCAGCCACACTGGCTGACCCGACCCCCAGGCCAGGTTGAGCTGTCCCAGGCCACTGTCATGGCTTGAGCACTGCCCCAAGCCACCCCCACCCTGGCCGACAGCCCGAGCCAGAGCTCCAAGCTGCCTGCAGAAGCTGAGTCCCCACTGGCTTCAGGGAAAGGGGGAGGGAGAGCGGGGTCTTGGGGCAGAGTGTGGGTAGGGCCACAGCAGGGGTTAGGGGAGGCTTAGCCTCCCCTGACCTTTGATAGCCACTACCCATGCACTTCTCTGTGCTGCTTAGGGGCTTGGATAAGATGTTAAAAAAAATCCCAGGACAAAAAGTAAAGCAGGGCAGGGTGACAAACAGGGTCAGAATCTCCCTCTGTTTAATACAAACGGGGGGCAGGGGGCGTTTCCTAGAAAACTAAATGAATATAGATTTTTTTTAATCACCTGAATTCCAAGGCTGGGGGAGATGTCCCAGGGCTCTGGGGGTGGAATATGGACTTTTCACCTCTAGGACTCTGGTTCTGTCATGCCCAGATCAGGAGTGAGGAGAAGTCTTTATGACCTGTTGATTATTTGGAGGCTTGTGTGCAGGGGCAGTCAATAGGCAGACTGCGGGCCAAGTCCAGACCACCTCACACTTCTGAATGGATCCTGAAATCTTTTTCATTTACTCTTTCTTATCATTATTGTAATTACCGTATATAGTCGTTCATAAGCCAAATATTTTTGGTAAAAAGGTGACACATCAAAGAGCGGGGGTTGGCTTATAAACAGGTCTACACCAAAATTTGATGATCTTAAACTCTATGGAATCATTGAATTGAATATCTAATACATTGCCATTTTGTTTACCTGAAGCATCTGCAGGCCTGGAGCCTCAGGTAAACAAAATGTCCAAGCGTGCCAGCGGCTTACCCTAATGGGCCAGGAGCCAAAGTTTGCCAACCCCTGAAATATAGGGTTGGCTTATGAAAGGGTCATACAGTTTTTGCTATTTTTACCTAACTATCTTGGGGGGGGGGGTCCGCTTATAAACGAACAGGCTAATGAACGAGTATATAGGGTATTTTATTATTTTCTCTGAAGTCTGGACCTTGATTATACCTTGACCAAGTACTTCGGACCATGACAAAAAATAATTGACTTCCCCAAGGAACAAACTAGGGCAGTGGTCCCCAAGCTGTGGGGTGCACTCCCCTAGGGGGGTGCAGGAATTTGGGGGGCCAGGCCCCACAGGGTGGGAGCGAGGAGGGAACCTCACCCAACTCCATTGCATGCTGGGCCTAGCTCTGCCCTCATTCCCTCTCAGCCCCCAGGCCAGATCTGCCTTCAACCCAAGCTCTGCCGCTGAGTCAGAATTGGGGGTGGGGATGGGGAGGGACAGATTTCACTACTGGTAAGGCAGAGGTTCAACAGGAAAAGTTTGGGCACCACTGAATGAGGGAGACAAGAGTTGATCTCAGTCCAGCTTCTGTGGCCCAGAATGCAAAGTTAATCAGGAATATTGGAACTGATTGGTCATCAGAGCAGGAAGGCCAAGGAGTGGATGGGCCTGGGGATTGAACTCCCTTCCTATCCCTTGAACTAGTTAATGGGCTACTGGTGCAGGGAGCTTGCACTACCATTGCCTGGACTGTACTGCATCTGAGCACAGGGATGTACAAAACAATTCATTCTCTAGCCTCCTTAGTTCAGCAATGTTCGCTAGTTCGACATTCGGAGTCAAATATGAAAATCCAACAATCAACCATTAACAAAATCTGTTGTGGTCTAGGTGCAAAAAAGGGAAGTTCCAGGTGCCGGTGAGGATCTCTCCTGTGCTGGAAAAAAGACTCAGCATTTACTCTCAACAAACTCTTGCTCTAAAGGCGACTTTGAGGACCTTCAAAGGTAGGGAAAACCGAAACGTGTCCGTGACGCTGAGAGATGAAGGGCTCTGGTCAATTATTTCATGGTTAGATGCTGATGGAAAGTAGAAATAAATTAAATTGACACATTAAATCAGGAGAAGGGGCTGGGGTAGGGGCATTGGAATGGAGGGGGAGCCAGGGGGCCATGGCCTCACCATGTTTTACTGGCCATAAGGGCGAGCAACAGCAGGTAGAGGGTGGAGAGGAGCAAGCCGGTTGCGGGGCCTCGGGGGAAGAGGCGACACAGGGGTGGGGCCTCAGGGAGAAGGAGCAGTGTGAGGGCAGGGCTTGGGGGAGAAGGGGCGGAACAGGGGCAGGGCCTTGGACAGAGGGACGGCACGGGGTGGGGCCCTGGTTTTAGGAAGTTTCTGCTGTTCCTGACCTGGGTTTTTTTCCAAGGCAAAATACATTTTTATTCCAAGTCTATAATCCATGTGAAGGGGATTCATTCTCCCCACAGACAGGTTTCTCTGAAGCCATGGAAATATGGGATCCAGGTGAAGAGAGTAGTATCACATGCTCCTGTCTGACAGATTCAGTTGTGGCATAATCCTGGTCATAAACAGAGCCCTGCAAATCTGCAGATATCCGCTTTATATACGTGGCGGCAGATGCAGATATCCGCAGACCATGTCTACGATCGGATGTGAATACAAATTTTGTATCTGCACAGGGATCTTGTAATAAATAGAGACCGGAGCCAATAAACTGCTATTTAATAACAGAAGGTAACTGTAACCGGGGTCCCAAGAAGGCCCATGCTGAGGTTACTTAATTAAGGAAAACTGCAAAGAATGGGGCAGACAATCCCCAAAGCTTGTGGTCATTCTAGTATTTAGATTACCAAGCTAGCCTCAAAACAATTCTATAATACCTCACTGGTTACCCAGAAGCCAAAACACAGTTCCCTTAAAGCAACCCAGCCTTAGGCCTCCACCCAGACACCCAAGTCAAATATGATGAGGATTACTGAAAATCTTATTCATCATATAAGAAAGTTCTAACAATCCCAAAGGATCGGACACTTTACCTTCCAGGTTAATGAATATTCCAGATCTTACCCAAATACACGCTTACAGCCAAACTAAAATCTATTTAAAAAGAAAAGAGAGTGAGTATTGGTTAAAAGATCAGTATGCATACAGACATGAGTACAGTTCTAAGATCAGATTCATAGTAGTGATGATGGACATCTCAGCCTTATGACTCAAGCTTCCCCTGCATAAAGCATTGAGCAGATCTGAGATAAAAAGGATCAGGACCCAAGAGACCTTTATACAGTTCCAGGCCTTCTCTTGACAGCTAGGAGTCTTTAGGTGAACAGCAGACAACCATGGAGACTTTGAAGTAGACCTATTTCCTAAGCATCACTGGTAATTAGCTACAGGGATTACCCTAAAACAATTGACTGTTTCCCACCATTTGCAGGTGATTTGCTGTACATTTCAAAGAGAGATGAATACAGTGATATCACTATATTTACAATTCATTTAAATATTAAGATCTCTTCTTGATTTCTGAATTAACAGAATCCAGCACAGACAGGACTGTTTGATTACATTGTTAACCTCTAACAAGACATAAATAAACACACGCAGTTAGTATCACCTCTAATTCTCTAACAATACAAGTTTGCATTTCAAAGTTCTAGCCTATCTAACATGAAATGGCCCTGATTATCATTTTACATACTAATATGTCTCTAAAAGTTGATTCTGGATCATTTATCTTGCAGGATGCTTAACCCTTTCACATCCAGCAAATAATGCATAGGTCCGGGAGTCAGGAAAGCTGGGTTCCATTCCAGCTCTACCACTGATTCATGGTGTGACCATGGCTGAATCAATGGCTCCCTGCCTCAGTTTCTCCCATCATCAAAAGGTGGGAGGGTGATCATAACTGCAGACCTCACAGAAGGGGATTAGTCTGATGTTTAACCTGTGGCTGTATTAAAATGCTTCCAGCTCCCTGGATGTAAGAAACTTTATGGATCTGATTCTCAAACGTAATTTTCCCAGTGGGTGCTCCACTCCCTGTGCCCCATCCTCATTCTGCCTCTTCCTGTCCTGCTCTGCCCCCTCTCCTGAGGCCCTGCCCTTACTCTGTCTCTTCTCACCCCTGCTCTGCCCCCTCTCTGCTCCCCCAACAACCCACCACTCCCTTCTCTCTGCCCCCTCCCCCAAGTGCCTCCTGCCTGCCGAACAGCTGATCGGCGGCCAACCCCAACGCCAGAACCAGTGTGGCTGGCAGGAGCTGAGCACCGCCTGTTTTTATTTTCCATGGGTACTTGAGCCCTGGAGCACCCATGAAGTCGGCGCCTATGGCTGTAGGTGATCAGAGCCTTAGAAAATGAGATCCTGTGTGTGCAGAAGGTTCATGTGAAATCCTTGGAGGAGACAAGTGGTATAGGTCCTGATTCTTGTTTATGTTAAGGGTTCTTTACACCTTTACCTCCCTGGCAGCGTAAAGGGGCTTTAAAGCTGGTATAAACATCTCGCTACGCTGCCAGAGAGGCATAAATGAGTATCAGGGCCCTAGTCATGCGCAGCATGCAGAGAATATCTGTGATTCTCTTTTATTATCCTTTGCCCTTTCTTGAAATTCTCCCAGCGTGTCTTCATTGCTGTGCCTGGTTCCATATCTCCACCATTTCGTCTGTTTCAGAATCAAAGCACAAATAAATCAAGGAGTAGAAATTTTGCCATAAACAGGGCAGCATGAAATCTTGCCTCTCTCCTGTCTCTCTAGATGCACTGTCATCTGACCTGAAGAGAGACTGGGGACTGTCTCCAGCAAGGGGTGTGAAAAAACTATACAGAAAGGGTGAGTTTTCCCAGCATTCCCCCCACACACAAACACACACTCAATTTAAGAGTAAATTGGACTCTCAATTAACATGTAGAAAAACTTTCTGGGATCAAGCCCCCAGAGGCCCAGCTCACCCCGATCTAGGCACCACATGCAAGTGAGAATAGAGCTGCTGTGACACACACCGACCGCCTCTCCCTGCCTGGGGGGATCCAGTGCTGAACACACACTGCCTGTGATTGACAGGGGGCTGCTGTACCCCAGGCAGATGTACACAGACGGAGGAGGGGGCAGCTGGAAAGACTGACTCTTGCTGCGGCTGGGCTGCAGAAATAATACTAAGTCTGAAAAAGCAGCAAAGAATCCTGTGGCACCTTATAGACTAACAGACGTTTTGGAGCATGAGCTTTCGTGGGTGAATACCCACTTCTTCAGATGCATGTGGTGGAAATTTCCAGGGGCAGGTATATATATGCTAGCAAGCAAGCTAGAGATAACGAGGTCAGTTCAATCAGGGAGGATGAGGCCCTGCTCTAGCAGTTGAGGTGTGAAAATCAAGAGAGGAGAAACTGGTTCTGTAGTTGGCAAGCCATTCACAGTCTTTGTTCAATCCTGAGCTGATGGTGTCAAATTTGCAGATGAACTGAAGCTCAGCAGTTTCTCTTTGAAGTCTGGTCCTGAAGTTTTTTTGCTGCAGGTCTGCAATAGTGTGGCCAGGGAGGTTGAAGTGCTCTCCTACAGGTTTTTGTATATTGCCATTCCTAATGTCTGATTTGTGTCCATTTATCCTTTTCCGTAGAGACTGTCCAGTTTGGCCGATGTACATAGCAGAGGGGCATTGCTGGCATATGATGGCGTATATTACATTGGTGGATGTGCAGGTGAATGAACCAGTGATGGTGTGGCTGATCTGGTTAGGTCCTGTGATGGTGTCGCTGGTGTAGATATGTGGGCAGAGTTGGCATCGAGGTTTGTTGCATGGATTGGTTCCTGAGCTAGAGTTATTATGGGGCAGTGTGCAGTTACTGGTGAGAATATGCCACATGGGGCCACAACCGTGGTACCCCTAACCCACCCAGCAATATCGTCAATCTATCCAACTACACACTCAGCCCAGAAGAAAAGTCTGTCCTATCTCGGGGACTCTCTTTCTGCCCTGCCACCCCCACCAACATGATACAGTTCTGTGGCGATCTGGAAGCCTACTTTCACCGTCTCCGACTCAAAGAATACTTCCAGGACAACATTGAACAGTGCACTGATACACAGGTGCCCTCCCACAAACAGCACAAGAAGAAGAACTCCACATGGACTCCTCCTGAGGGTCGAAATGACAGTCTGGACCTATACATTGAATGCTTCCGCCGGCGTGCACAGGCAGAAATCGTGGAACAACAACATCGCTTGCCTCACAACCTAAGTCATGCAGAACGCAATGCCATCCACAGCCTCAGAAACCACCCTGACATTATCATCAAAGAGGCTGATAAAGGAGGTGCCGTTGTCATCATGAACAGGTCTGACTACCAAAAGGAGGCCGCCAGACAGCTCTCCAATACCAAATTCTACAGGCCACTTCCCTCAGATCCCACTGAGGAATACACTAAGAAACTACAGCATCTACTCAGGACACTCCCTACACTAACACCAGAAGAAATCAATATACCCCTAGAGCCCCGACCAGGGTTATTCTATCTACTACCCAAGATCCACAAACCCGGAAATCCTGGACGCCCCATCATCTCAGGCATTGGCACTCTCACTGAAGGACTGTCTGGATATATGGACTCTCTGCTCAGACCCTATGCCACCAGCACTCCCGCTATCTCCGTGACGCCACTGATTTCCTGAGGAAACTACAATGCATTGGTCACCTCCCAGAAAACACCATCCTAGCCACCATGGATGTAGAGGCTCTCTACACAAACATCCCACACACAGATGGAATACAAGCTGTCAGGAACACTATCCCTGACGATGCCACAGCACAACTGGCTGCTGAGCTCTGTGCCTTTATACTTACACACAACTATTTCAAATTTGATGACAATATATATCTCCAGATCAGTGGCACTGCTATGGGCACCCGCATGGCCCCACAATATGCCAATATCTTTATGGCCGACCTGGAACAACGCTTCCTCAGCTCTCGTCCACTCACGCCCCTTCTCTACCTATGCTACATTGATGACATCTTCATCATCTGGACCCATGGGAAAGAGACTCTGGAAAAATTCCACCACGATTTCAACAGCTTCCACCCCACCATCAACCTCAGCCTGGACCAATCTACATGGGAGGTCCACTTTCTTGACACCACGGTGCAAATAAGTGATGGTCACATTAACACCACCCTATATCGAAAACCTACCAACCACTATGCCTACCTTCATGCCTCCAGCTTCTATCCCGGACACGTCACACGATCCATTGTCTACAGCCAAACACTGAGGTACAACCGCATCTGCTCTAACCCCTCAGACAGAGACCAACACCTACAAAATCTCCACCAAGCATTCTCAAAACTACAATACCCACACGAGGAAATAAGGAAACAGATCAACAGAGCCAGACGTGTACCCAGAAGCCTCCTACTGCAAGACAAACCCAAGAAAGAAACCAACAGGACTCCACTGGCCATCACATACAGCCCCCAGCTAAAACCCCTCCAAAGCATCATCAAGGATCTACAACCCATCCTGGACAATGATCCCACACTTTCACAGGCCTTGGGTGGCAGGGCCAGCAATGCCCCTCTGCTATGTACATCGGCCAAACTGGACAGTCTCTACGGAAAAGGATAAATGGACACAAATCAGACATTAGGAATGGCAATATACAAAAACCTGTAGGAGAGCACTTCAACCTCCCTGGCCACACTATTGCAGACCTGCAGCAAAAAAACTTCAGGACCAGACTTCAAAGAGAAACTGCTGAGCTTCAGTTCATCTGCAAATTTGACACCATCAGCTCAGGATTGAACAAAGACTGTGAATGGCTTGCCAACTACAGAACCAGTTTCTCCTCTCTTGATTTTCACACCTCAACTGCTAGAACAGGGCCTCATCCTCCCTGATTGAACTGACCTCGTTATCTCTAGCTTGCTTGCTAGCATATATATACCTGCCCCTGGAAATTTCCACCACATGCATCTGAAGAAGTGGGTATTCACCCACGAAAGCTCATGCTCCAAAACGTCTGTTAGTCTATAAGGTGCCACAGGATTCTTTGCTGCTTTTACAGATCCAGACTAACACGGCTACCCTTCTGATACTAAGTCTGAAGTCTCTGTTTCTCTCCCTCTCTTGTCATCAGTGGCAGCGATGTGAATTGCCCTGTAACTCTTTCATTGCCAGGTCAACGTTTGAGCGGGAAACACTGAGGCAATTCAGGACTTCCCAGCTGTGTTGTTTGTTTTAAGGCCCTGAGGCCCACATAGGGACATGGGGGTTGCCATGCTCAGCTTTGCAATGCCTGACATGGAGGCGCTTAGGAACTGGGTTAGGCGAAGAGGCGATGCACAGGGAGGGCATGGGGCGGGTCAAGTCTCCCTGCAGAATGGTCTGCCGGGGAGGGAGAGGGGGCTCTGTTCTTCTCTCCCTGTGCCTCCCCCCAGCACGTTGGGCCACTCTCCCTGGCAGCCAGGTGGGAAGCGGGATGGAGCCGCTTCTGCCTGAGCGCACCTGGCTGGAAAGGCGGCTTTGTCCCGCTCCCCACTCAGCTGCCAAGGAGAGAGGCCAAATGTGCCGGGGGGGGTGGGGGAGATGCAGGGAGACAAGAACAGAGAGGTCCTCCCCCCCTCCCCTGCAGATAACGTGAGGTGGGGAGAGCACTGTGTCCCGGGCTCGACACAGGACGGGAGGGGTCACTGGACGGGGGAGACATGTGGGTCAGTCACATGTCCTCCCCTTTAGCTTGTGCCCTCCCTCCCCCCGCCCCATTATGGGGAGGCATCTGTCATCTTTGCGCCTCAGTTATGCATGAGGAGAGAGAAGTGCCTGAGAATGGGATCCAAGAAAACCAGCCTCCTAGCTAGGGAGCCGCCGAAGCTAGCCAGTGGGAGACCCCCACCCCTCCAGCATTTTATGTGGAATTAGTAGCCCCTGAGCAGGCTGGCAAACTCCTGCTATGCCAGGGCAGGCTGTGTGGAACAGTTAGAGAGCATGAGTGCCAACTTCGGGGCAGACTGTTAAGAATCGGGGCACACACCCCAACCTAGCTGTGCATTCTACAACACTTAGATTTCACCATAAACATGGTTCTGATCATCTTCTTCACAGGCCAGATGCCCTTCCAGCCTTTCCCCCAGTTCAGTCTTAGTTGTTTCCAGCAGTCATCTTGGATGGGGTAGCAGGGGAAAACTGACAATCAGGATTACCTCACTCCCCACCCTTGAATAGCATTTGCATAAGGTGGGAGTTCTTTGTTTCCCTAGATTGACCCCCATCTCCCCCTCTTACAGCGGAAAGTTACAAGAAGTCCCAGGTAATATTTTTGTATCAGGTGATAAGACCACCTGACTCTGTAGGATTACAGCATCCATGAGTCAGGGGTAGTATGGAGCATCCATAGGAAGGCCAAACTTTTCACAGTTCATTGTCCTCGCTGATGGGCCATCCACCCGTCTGGCTTTTCCATTGTTGTACCTGAAGTGTTGACAGTGGGCGTCACTCAGAGTAGCATAACTGAAATACAGATATATAGTCTATATTCCTAATGTCAGATACAGAAATGATACAGGGATACAAATGGATAATCACCTTCAGTAAATCTGGCCATCTGGCATGAAGTATCTCTCACATCATAAGCATATTTTCATAGGGAATATGGAATGACACGTCACACCGAGTGTGAAATACTGGTTTACCAAAAGAGGTATCATCTCCTGCCCCACAAAAGGAAGGCCCATGGACATCAGACAGGCCATTATGTAACATCAGAGGACAAAAGACTCTGTTGATTGATCCCTCACACCCTCACAAAGAGGAGACCTGCATGAGGACACGTCCCATCAGTTTGAACTCTAGGGCCAGGACAGAAAGGCAGAAAACCTGAGAATGTCCCAGCCAGAACTGGGCTGCTGGGGAGTGTGAGAGATGGTCCCAGCCTCCTCCAGGACTGAGCTCTGCCTCTAACCTCTGATTCTCTCTCTCCCCAGCGACTGTGACTCTGGATCCAGACACGGTTTATCCCGGACTCGTCTTGACTGAGGATCGGAAATGTGTGCGATGTGGAGACACCCGGCAGGAACTGCCTGACAATCCCGAGAGATTTGATCCTGTTCCCTGTGTGCTGGGATGTAAGGGGTTCACCTCGGGGAGACATTGCTGGGATGTGGAGGTGGGAGGTGGGGAGCGCTGGGCCGTGGGGGTGGCTAGAGAATCACTGAGGAGGAAGGGACTGATCGACTTTAACCCTGAGGGGGGTATCTGGGCTGTGGAGCGGTGTCTGGATCAGTACCGGGCTCTCACCTCTCCTGAGGTCCCTCTCTCCTTGAGCCGGAACCTCAAGAGGATCCGGGTTTCTCTGGACTACGAGGCAGGGCAGGTGGCATTCTGCTATGCAGATAATGAGGCCCCGATCTTCACTTTCCCACCGGCTGCTTTTGCAGGGGACAGAATCTGCCCTTGGCTCTGGGTCTGGAAATCCCAACTCCAACTGTGTCCCTGAGTCGGGGTGGGTGGTGGGGCGAGAGATATCCCACTAGAATACCATCAACAACTGGGCTTCTCTAGGACCTATCATCACAACAGCCGCGAGCTTCCGCCTCATCAGAACAGGAAGAAGATTGTGATGAGGCTAGACCAGAAACTGATGTTGACCTGCTTGTTCAGCACTTGTTCTCTGTGTCCCTGGAGGACTCTAACATTCAGCAGGGTCAGAGACCGAGATGGGGAGATCTGGTGGAGGGGAGGGAAGGTGAGGACTGGAGAGGAAACCTTTTGTGCTGGGCGGGGGCAATTAATAATCTCCACAGAGTATGAACGTTGTATATAGAATTTTACAAGATTATTTTTTATTTTCATGCAGTGGATCTTACATTGTTGTTATTCACACAATCGTTGTTGTTTACAGGGAAGGGTTTGTTTGTTGTTAGGGGTTTTTTATGTATACTGATTGTATAAATCCTCCCTTTCTTCTGGGTCTGGGCTTTAAGATCCCAGCTCCATAGGCGCCGATGCCGTGGGTGCTCCAAGACTCAAGCAAAAAAAAGGGGGGTGGTTCTCAGCACCCAGGAGTCAGAGCTTGAGTGTGGAATGTGATGAGGTCTGTGCTGCTAGCAACTTCTGCCCATAGGGCAGGGAATTTGGTTATAAACAGAGGCAGGATGATTAAGATAACAAAAGGCTTGTCATTAAATTAAATTAAGGATCGTTATACGATCCTGAAAGTATTTCCAGGCACTCCAGTTAAAAGAGAGGAAACAAAGCGTAGGAATAAATGGTCCATTTTCAGAATGGAGAGAAGTAAATAGTGGTGTCCCCCAAGGGGCTTGTACTGGTCTGGGACCAGGGCTGTTCGACAATATTCATAAATGATCTGCAAAAGGAGTAAACAGTGAGGTGGCAAAGTTTGCAGATGATACAAAATTACTCAGGATAGTTAAGTCCAAAACAGACTGCAAAGAATTACAAAGGGATTTCACAAAACTGGGTGACTTGGCAACAAAATGGCCAATGAAATTCAATGTTAAATGCAAAGTAACACACATGGCAAAATATAATCCCAGCTATACATACAAAATGATGGTGCCCAAATTAGCTGTTACCCATCAAGAAAGAGATCCTGGAGACATTTGCAGAAGAATCCTTCTCACTGGTGCCTGTATCACCCTGAACTCAGTCTCTAGATTCAGAAGATTTAAAAATTATCTCCCGTCATCAGTGGGACAGATGCAACTGAATAATGTAACTGTCCTTCACGCGCATCAAAACAATACCAGAGAACTAGATGTATATAAGATTGCTGACAGTTTCATCCAGAAAGCTACAGTGAGACACAATGTTTTTAAATTGGGATGTTAGTGAAGACAACTGTTAGGTGATTGCAATTATTTTAATATACTGTAATTCAGGAGAATGTAATTACGTAGTTCGTAACAACTGAATCATTATTAAAATAGTAAAGAGACCAATGATAGACTGTGACACTCTGTACCTCGGGGGAACACCCTGCACCCCCATCTTCATCCTTATCATAGGATTGTGTGGGATCCAATGCAAAGTTTGTCATGGCGGGTGTCTTTGGAAGGCTCATGACACACTGAGCATTGTTGTTATAGTGATGTTATAGGTTGTCAATTTCATGTACATCAGGCCTGGGCCACATGCGGCCCACGTGGGCTCACTGTGCGGCCCGCAGGGGGTGAGTAGGTGGGCTCACTGTGCGGCCTGTGGGGGGGTGAGTAGGCAAGTGGCGGGTGAGGGAGGGGGGCTGAAGAAGCGAGTGGGCAGTGGCAGGGGGTGAGGAGGTCAGCCAGGGGGGTGGGGGGCTGAGGAGGCAAGTGGGCAGGCAGTGGCAGAGGGGCAAGTGAGCCAGCAGCAGGAGAGTGAGGGGCTGAGGAGGCGGGCGGGCAGCGCCGGGGGCTGGGTAGATGAGCCAGGGGGTGAGGGGGGCTGAGGAGGCAAGCGAGGAGTCAGTGGCTGACCTGTTCTACTGATGTGGTCTGGCTCCCATCCCCTTTCCAAGGGTTGCAGCTGTCTGGAGGTGCTGCCTTTCACACTTTCCTCATTCACACCTCATTCATTCAACAAGGCAATTGATTATAACGTTGGGGGAAGATCTTATTCTACTAGCAAAAAAACATTTTTCTTTTACCTTAATTATACTACCTTAGTGGCTCACTATAACATATTACCAAAGTTCAATACTGCTGTTTCGGTGGGGCAGCACTGGGGAAGGAGGGTTTGTTTCCGCGGGGTGGGCGGTGCTGGGGGGAGGGGGAGAGGTGCTGGGGGGGTGTTGTGTTTCGGGGGGGGGGGCTTGGTGGCACTGGGGTGGGGTCGGCGGGGCCAGGGGGGTTCAGCCCTCAGCTGTTTTCTTTGGAGTAATATGGCCCTCATCACTTTACGAGTTGTGCAGGCCTGATGTACGCAGTTACGAGGTTGAAAATGTGTGCTAATGGCTTAAAAATAGCCCAGGCAAAAACTCTCCAGGAGCAGAGGCCCAGGCAAAACTATCCAAGAGCAGAGGGGCAGTTCACATCTCATCACAGCATGTTTGGGACAAACCCAGCCCAGCCTCACAGCAACAAAGAATCTGTTGGACTCTCAAGAGAGTCACCCCCCCCACTTCCCTTGGTCAGTCTGGGACTATGATGAGGTAATGCTCACCTGAGTCTGAAAGGGGTGGGGGGGTAAGGTGCAAAGCCAAGAAGGAAGAAAAGACACAATAAAAGGGAGAGACATTTACCATGCTCTTCCTCTCTTGCACCTCCATCTACAGACATCACCACCAAGTGACTGAAGCACTGATCAAAGGCGAGAGCCTGGCTGATGGGGAACCAGCCAGCCTGTGGTGAAAAGCATCTAAGCTTGTAAGGGCACTGAAAGTGTTAAGATCAGCTTAGAATACGTTTTGCTTTTATTTCACTTGACCAAATCTGATTTGTTGTGCTTTGACTTTGATTTAACTGATCGCTATATCTGGGGTCGGGAAGGAATTTTCCTCCAGGGCAGATTGGCAGAGGCCCTGGAGGTTTTTCGCCTCCCCCTGCAGCGTGGGGTATGGGTCACTTGCTGGAGGATTCTCTGCAGCTTGAGGTCTTCAAACCACAATTTGAGGACTTCAATAACTCAGACACAGGTTAGGGGTTTGTTATAGAAGTGGATGGGTGAGATTGTGTGGCCTGCATTGTGCAGGAGGTCAGACTAGATGATCATAATGGTCCCTTCTGACTTTAAAGTCTATGAGTCTATTACTTTTAATCACTTAAAATCTATCTTTTGTAGTTAATACATTTATTTGTTTATTCTACCTGAAGCAGTGTTTTTGGTTTTAAGCATGTCAGAGACTCCCCTTGGGATAAAAAGCCTGGTACATATCAATTTCTTTGTTTAAATTGACAAACTCATATAAGTTTGCAGCACTCAGTGGGCATAACTGGCCACTGCAAGATGGAGGTTCCCAGGGTTGTGTCTGGGCCCAGAGATATTGACTAGTGTCATTTGGTTGCACATCCAAGCAGCAGCTGGCCAAAAGTGTTCACTCATGTAGCTGGGAGCAGCTTACATGCCAGAGGCTGTGCGTGAACAACCCGGGAATGGGAGTTCTCACAGCAGGGAAACACTGGCTCCCAGGGTCAAGGATTGGAGTGACCTAGCAGATCACCAGTCCAGATAAGATAAGCCAGAAGATGGTGGAAGGAGAAGCTTCACCCACCACCCGCACCAATACCGCATACTCACACGTTGCCTGTGCACTAGTCCAGATAACACCAGAGGAATGTCACATAGACACATATTCATTAACCAGAATATGAAAGTAGTGTATAAATAGGCTGAAAATAGCCTCCTCCCCAAACTGGCAGAGTGCCCTTCCCTCCATCCCCCCAACACACACACCTCTTCAAAAGCACCCATTGACAAAAACAGAAGTCAGCACTTATGCCAAACTCAGATGTGCTGCTGGGGGGAGGAGGGGGGAAAATACTTTTCTCCAAGGCTCATGAAATGGATTCTCTAGGCTCTGACATCCCCATGTCTCTTACCCTGGCAGAGAAAGTATACTTCTGACCTGCCAAAGAGCAGAGAGATGTAACTGATCAGGCGAGAGATACATTGGGTGTTGACCAGCCAGTGTGTATAAAAAATACTCTGTAAGTCTGCAGGACCACGGCTGACCAAAATCAGAGCACTGGGGAGGGTCAGGAGATAGGGCCTGGACAGCAGCACCTGGGAGGAGATGGAGAGTATTAACCACCTCCATGCTTGAAAATGGTTCCCCAGCTGTGCCCCAGGTTTTCAGCTCAGCTTCCACAGCTCTTTGCCATGTTGTTTGTGGGCAGCCTCGTTTTCGCTTGTCTTCAGGTGTCAATCTTATTGCTATTCTGGTGATGGAACTGATTTCCAGCTGAAGCACATGGCCAATCCATCTCCAACGCCTCCTGGCAATGATGGAGCTCCAATCCTCTGTGCATTGAACCAGACTTGACAGAAACAGACGGGAGTGGAGGAGCTTTGTTGCTGCCCTAAATGCCAGAGGCATAATGGGAACATGATCATAATGATGATGATGCTTGAAGAATAATATTGCTTTTACAAGGTTTTTTTTAAGCAATTCCCAGCTGAACAGAAAAGCTGGACTTCTTCAGCCACTGGTGGCCAGTGACCCAGTGTCATAGGGGGACACTGGTCCTTGAATGAGGAGCTGGGCCTGTGCCTTATCAGGTCACTGCAGCATGGGGCTTAAAAGAGGGCAGCTGGGCCCTAGAGGAGGGGGTCCCAGTGAGGGGAAGGCTGGATCCATCAGGCCTGAGAGTGAGTCGGGAAAGGGACAGAGGGAGCAGACAAGGAGCTGTGAAAGCAGGAAATCCCCTGGGAGTGAGTGCCAGGGACAGTGGGAACCTGCTGGGAGACTGACTGGTGAGGAGGAGACCCAGCGAAATAGAGGCAGCAGGAGAAGGACCAGAGGTGAGAGCTGCCAGAGACGGTGTGTATGGGACCTTGGAGAAGACCGAAGGCAGGAGAGCAGGAAGAAGGGTTTTCTGGCTGGGGGTCCCCAAGCCAGAGAGCCAGGGCCAGAGGGCTAAAGGCAGAAGCAGCAGCAGAGGGAGCCGTGGGAGGGCCAGAGAGAGTGAGGGGCACTCACAGGGTGAGGACGCTCCCAGCAGAGAGGTCACGGATGGGGTCTCATTGGGAAGAGCAGGGGTAACAGAAGACAATCAACAGAGATGCCACACATGGTTGAAGGCATCTGTGTGTAGCATGTGGGGCATCGAGGGACGCGGCAGTGACAAACGGACTGTGTTTGAGTCTTTTGTTATGGACTATTTTGTCAAGGGGGTTGTATAACAAGCCAGCCCCATGGAGGGTATAATTGTGCCAAGAGAGCCTGAAGTGAAGTTACTGGGTTACCTGAGAGAGGAAGTACCTGCCCTAGCTGAGCGCTCCAGACGGGGGTGCCCTACAACACCAAGCCCTCATTCCCCAGCTGCAGACATTCCCTACAAATCTCCTCCACTCCCTGCATTCCTAGTGCTCCCCCCAAGCATCCCAGCTGGCCCATCCTGGAGCTGCCCTCCCTTCCTCAGGGGTTGTGTTCCTTCCCCAGGGCAGGCTGATTGGCCGGGCTCGGGCCCCTCTCTACCGAAAAACTGGCTTCATGGCTTGACTGTGCATCTAAAGTGGGAGCTTCAGCCCTGAAATCACAAGCCCCAACCCCTTGCCTTAAAGTAGTAACTCCTTTGAGCTGTGAGCCATGAGCTGATTGTTCATGACTGGGGCTGGCCACTAGGGGGACATGATCTCCTGCACTAAGCCAATGTATGAAATAACCACATAAAGCCAACCAGAGGAGATATGTCCTTGCACTGCCCTTGTCTCCTCCTGCTCTGCTTTTCCGTGGTGATGCCCTCAGGTTTCTTCTCTGCAATTCTTTCAACAGGACGCGCAGAGAGCCAAGTGGCTGCAGGTTTGTGAGCTAGTGGCCATGGGGCGAGCCCCAAGGATGAGCAGGCAGGAGATGGGGAAGCTGAGGCTGGAGGAGAGAGAAGTCCTATCAGACTCCAGTCTCCTGCGGTTCAGATCAATGAGGAAATAACTATCAAAGCCTGTGGGATTAAGGTAAAGGCAGCAGGTGGAAGGAAAAGAAAAAAAAAACTTGCCTGCCGGTCGGTACTTATGTCTGGAGTGCAACCCTGCCCCACGCCGTGCCATGTTCTGGGAAGATGTGTGTACAAGTCCTTTCCCAGCATCATGAAGGCTGAGAGAGAGAGAGTGAGAAGGAAGCACGTACCTGGCTAAGGCGCTTCTGATGTCCTAGAGGGGGAGAGAGCAAGAGAAAGAGTATAAAAAGGAGCTCAGTGTCACAGTGACATGAATTATAGCTAATGAGTGAGTGTACACCGAGATAATTTAACACTGTAACCTCAAGGATATCCTCTGTACCCAACTGCTTTGTTCATCATACTTCCCTGTCACAATTGCTTGGGAACACAAATAAATATAACAGTAATTGATGATGATGACTAGATCTGTGTTTGAATGGAGTAGCCGTTGGACTGAGGATTTGACTACACACAACCCTAATGCTGCTCTGCAGGTGTTGCAGTGGTTAGCACATCTGCCTTCCAAACCCTTCGCATGGGTTCTTTACCCAGACAACAGAGGTCAATGATCTTGAGAAGACAGAAGTCTGGCCTTGTGACAAGGCACTGGATTGAGGCGCAGGAAATCCGCCTTTAGCTCTTGGCCACAGGCACAGTCAGACAGCCACTTCAAGGACGGCTACACTGCAATCCGAGGTGCGACTGCAGCATGTGGAGACGTGATCGAGCTAGATCCAATCAAAATAGCAGTGAAGCTGCTGCAGTAGCACAGGTTATATGTTCCTGCCCTGGGTCAGTGACACTGGAAAAGGAGCAGGGGGCGGGGAGTCCTTCCACTTTTCACCACAGATCCTGCCCCTCCTCTTTCCCCCTGTCGTGGAAAATCGACCACACGTTTGATTTTAGATTAGACAGCCTGAGGCTCCTTTATTTATACAAGTATGCATACAGGGAGAGACAGCATAACCCCATGCAAGAGGTAGGCTGCTCTGCCTTTACAAATCTTATCAAGCTTATAAAGGTTAAAACCGCAAAAAAACCATAATTCAATACATTGCCTTATATGGAATAGAATATAGCAAATAAGCAAGCTATCATATTATTTTCCATATAAGGTTTTTCCTGTTATTGTTCTTTGGCAGTCATGCTGGTGGTCTGACTGTTCTACAACCCCTACTTTGCGGTTACATTATGCAAAAGCCATTACCACACTCTAGCTGCCATAAGCTGAGCTGGCACTTATGGGCCTGCCTTTGTCCCTCTCCCTAGTTCCCCTTTCCCTGCTTTCTTCATACTCCAGTGCCCCTTGTACAGATAAACAACTTTAGGAGAGGTCAAGACTTTTGCTCTTATTTAGCATTGTTCTTAGCTAAAGGCCTTGGGCCTGTAAAGAAAACCGGGGGGGGGGGAGGAGGGGGCATAGGTTAGTTCAAAACTCTGGGCCGATAAGGGGGGGGCTATTTTTCCATATCACCCCTAAGGCCCCACCCCCTGGCCAGGCCAGGAGCTGGTGGAGCCTGGGCAGCTGTGGGGAACCGCAGACCCTCCACCTGCCCAGGATGCATGGGGCCTGAGAGCAGCCCCCTGGCCCATGTTCCCACCCAAGGCAGGCGGAGGGTCTGCCACGGCTCCCCACAGCTGACCGTATGGCTCTTACCATGGCCAGGCTCCGAGAGCCTGTCCCCTGGCCGGAGCCAGCAGGCAACTGTGAGGAGACCGGGTCCCTCCACCGGCCCTGGGAAGAGGGCCCATTGGTGACTACTTTTGGCCCCACTCCACCCTAACTTTTGGTTTGGCCAGGGGGGGAAGAGTAAAGAGTAAGGGTTCCCCCCACGCACACACACACTTTTGACTGCCCTGGGTACGTATTTGAGCAGCAAGTCCACGCTGCCACCCGCATGGCCATAGCTTTGTGGTGATTGTTACTGGAACTAGTTCAGAGGAGGGGGGCTCAGGCATGTCTGTGTGCTGCAGTCACATCTTGCAGCACGGACATACCCTTAATCTGTGGGTCTCAGTTCCCTACTCACAAGACGAGAAAAATTCATTAATAGCAACACAGAGAATTTAAAAAATACACGTGAGTTCTATACTGAGGTTTGAATCTTGCACTCTATGACTTGTGAGTTTCACCCTCTACCCCTTCCCCAAATGCCTTGCATGAATCATGGGTCTCACCTGCAGGAATTCACTCGCTGCTGCTGGCACTTCCCCTCCATCTCATCAATCAGCTCGCTGAGATGGGAAATCTCCGCGGAGCGTTTGGCGACATATTCATTGTGCATATTCTCCACACTTCCCATCAAAAAGTTTTGCTCTGCTACATCGATCACCAGTTCCATGTCTTCCTTCATAAACTAAAAGAGTTGCATAATTTCCAGCATATCTTTCCGTCTCTCAGCACCTGCGTTCTCCTGTAATTGATGAGCACAAATAGAGAAAGGGGCAGGCAGGGGACTTGTCATATGATACATTGCACCGCATATAAATTAACATATTTCCAGTGACCCCCATGGCCATGTGTGCACATTCAGGAGAATTTCATTGCCACTTGTGAAATGTCAACAGGACCTTTTGACAGAAGCTCTCCCCATGCTACTAGATCGGTGTTTTCCCCAAAGATTCACACTTTGGTCGTAATGTCTGTTAACATTGTGATGACCCTAATTTTTCCTTCTGCTGCCTCTTGGGCGCCAACAATGCAAACACAAAGAGCAGGTTTCAGATCAACAAGGGCAGCAGTTTATTGTGATAGACACCAAAGGAAGGTGAGAAAAGATCAAGACAAATTAGAAGAATCATGATGTTCACACAGAGATGAAAGAAGAGACACATGGATGCATACATACATGCAAAGAAAAGAGAAAGTCTCCTGGGTCTGTGCAGCCAGACACTCTGGAACAGGGCAGCTTGTCCCATGAGCTGCAGAGTATGCAACCAGGCCAATCCTGATTGCAGAGCAAGCCCCAGCTGAAGAGAAGGGCAACTGCATGGGGGAGGAGAAGGCAGACCCGGCAGGACATGACACTAGGAAGCTTGGAAGGTAAAGACTAGTAAGGCGGAGACATGGGGCGGGGGGAAACCGTGACTGTGTTTGAGAGTGGGTGCCAGGGCCCCAGCGAGGGGGAATGTTTGGGAGATCAGATCCGAATGGAAGAAGGGCCCAGGGGGGTGAGAGAAAGTGTGCAAGCTAAGGATCTTCCATAGTCGGTTGCAGTGTTGTAGCTGTGCTGGTCTCAGGATGACAGAAGGAGAAGGTGGGTGAGGTAATATTTTTGATTGGATCAATTTCTGCTGGTGGAACGTACAAACTGTTGAGCCAAGCAGAGCTCTTCTTTGGGTCCTGACAGAGTTCCATGTATTGGAAAACATGTACATTCCACTAACAGAAGTTGGTCCAAAAAAAGATATCACCTCCCCCATCTCGTCTCTCTCTAGAGCCAAGTATGGACCTTTTCTTTGTGCTGCTGGAATGGACTTTAGTTTGAGACTCTGGGTTGTTCTAAACTGGTTCTTGAATGAAGAAAACCCCTGGAAGGTGTACTGGCAATCAGAGAAAGCCTCTGTGAGTTTTTTCCTAAAAGACCTGAAGAGAGGGAAAAATGGTGGTGGGGGGCCTTCAGAGACACCCCTGGTCAAGAGAGGGAAATCAGTATGCAGCAGTCCCATTATGCACCCCACACATACCTATAGATTAATAACAGACACATACCATGTATTTCTGTTTTCTCCTCTCCTTGGTCTATCTTTTCCTTCCAAGTCTGCACTTGCATCTGGATTGGTTTCTGAGCAAAGAAACATGGTATGTGAGGCCAGGTCTACGCGACACAATTGGATCGACTTTATTTATGTTAGCACACAGCCATCACAGTTCTTAAATCGCTTGTGTGCATACACATTTGGCTCATTGCGTTGGCAGTGCACATCATCACCATGAGCGCGTGTATCGATTGTACTGTCAGTGGGGGGCACTGTGCAACAGTCCCTGAAAGCCAGTAACAGTCCCAGAAAGCAACACAGTGTCTGCACTGACACTACCCCAACGTAATGACATTCACCATGAGTCTACGCAACTCAGAGAGGTGGTGTTATTAGGTGGGCGTAGAAAGGCACTTCCGTCAAAAGGAGCCAAATTTAAATGAAAACACTTCTACAGCTAATCGATGGAAGGCAGCTTATATTGACCTACCAGTAATCTAGACCAGGCCTTATATATTTTTGGTCCTGAGTGAATTCTGTGCCAAAGAATTAAAAACTCTGCACATGGTATTTTAAAATTCTGCATATTTTAGGTGTTAAAACAACACAGTATAATCATGCCACTTCCAATTATTTTGGTAATTTATTTCAAAATGCCTGTCAGCAAGTATGTGAATAACAATATAGACAAACAAAAATATTCAGGAAATCTTTTTTGACAAATAGATTCCTTACAAGGCATTTAGCATATCTATATGGCTCCCCAGAGCAGATGGCAAAACTAATATTTCCCATGTATTTCAAGCACGAAGAGCAGAGCCCTGCAAATCCGTGGGTAACCATTTCATATCTGCGGATATCCGTGGACCATTTTCATGGATAGTGCGAATGTGGATACAAACTTTGTATCCGCGTAAGGCTCTGACGGTAAGAGACGAACAAGCAGCTGTGAGAAAAAATATGGAATGCTTCACGAATTTGCGTGTCATCCTTGCGCAGGGGCCATGCTAATCTTCTCTGTATCGTTCCAATTTTAGTATATGTGCAGGAACTGTGAACCCTTCACCTGCCCTGGGCAGGAAGCCTGGGGGGGCAGGGACACTGGGCAGGAGTCTGCTCAGGCCCCCACATGACTCTCCATTGCTGCCCAGCCTGGTTCATCACTAACTGTCAGAGAAGGGCTCATTTGGACCTTGCTTACAAACCGTAATTTTAAATTATAACGTTAGCCAACACTGTCAAAAACCAATAAGTCAATGTTAGAAAAAACAACAGCTGTAAGAGGAAGCTGGTCTTTGTTCAGACTTTTCACACCTATTCTACTTTCTCAGGTACAAGTATTTTATCATGCACTGTGTGTGCTTTTTTAAAGTGCTTATTAATGTTTCCATTTCAGTTCAAATTTCCAACCAATGACTACATTGGCAACACTGCACGGAACTAGATGCAGGGAAGTCCCTGTTTCACCGAATTAAGTCTCCTGCAGCACCTCACAGTCGCTGCAGTGACTAGGAATGGGTGGTGCTGCCAATTTTGGTTGGGCATATTCCTGGAGATTTCATCCAAGGACAATCTTTAATTGGAGATGAATCTTTAATTCCTGGAGACTCCAGGACAATCCTGGAGGACTGGCAAGCCTGGACATTGGGAAGCCCCTGCTTCCTGTGAACCTGCTCAGTGCATTCCTGGGGAGAGCCGCGCGGGCAGCCAGGATCCTGGGTCTTTCCACCTGCCCTGGGTGGGGAGTAGAGACAGTGGGCGACGGGCTGCTTGCTATAAACTTTCGGCTAGTAGTTTGGTTTCCTTTCTTGTAATCCCAGGCAGCCGCCTCGGTGGGAACCAACGCGGGAGTGCGGTGCGCCCGGGACCTGTGACACACCACGCAGGGGGGCGGGTCTGATCCTCCTCGCAGACCCACTGCAGGGGGTCCTGGGTTTTTCGCTCCCCCGATCCCCCTCGGGCTCCTGCAAGGCTCGGATCCCCTCCCCCAGGTCCCCCCGCTGCCCGTGGGGCCGCTGGCTTCCGTGCGGGGCGGTCCCTCTGCACGGGGGGGCACGAGAAGTTCGCCTCCGCCTCCGCCTCCGCCTCCCCCCAGCACCGACTGACACCGGCCCGGCAAAAGCTGCGCCCGCAGCGGAGACACCGGGGCCGGGAGATAATCGCGGGAGACGTGGCTGCGCTGCGGAGCTTCTCTACCGCAGCCGCGGCAAGGGAGGGGCTGGACTAAGCTGCGTCACGGCAGGAGGCGGGGCAAGGAGGGAACAGCTCTTCCCATAGGCGTCCCGCTGTTGGCGCCGTTGGGATTCCCTGAGTTGAATGGCTACAAGGCCGCGGCCATATTGTGACCTGCTTCGTCACCTGCCGGCGGCCATCTTGCCGTACGGTGGCGCGGAGGCAAGAAAGGCTATTTCCGCTTCCGGGTGACGTCAGAGCGTCCTTTCTCTCCGGGCCGCTGGCTGAGCGAGAGGACGGGTCGGGACTGCCGCCGAATCCGCCTCCATCCTCCTTCCCCGCTCGAGCTGAGCCCCCTGCGCCGCCGCCGCCATGACGGAGCAGATGACCCTGCGCGGCACCCTTAAGGGCCACAACGGCTGGGTGACCCAGATCGCCACCACCCCGCAGTTCCCGGACATGATCCTGTCCGCCTCGCGCGGTGAGCGCCGCGGGCCAGACCAACCGCCCCTCCGCGGGGGGGGGGGGTGGGAGAAACCATCTCGTAGCGGGTGCTGGGGTCAGGGTGCGCTCACGGTGCGAGGGAGAATGGAACCTAGGGAGCGCGCTGGCAGGTTCCAAGCGCGGGGTGGGGGAGAGACCATCTCGTAGCCCCCCGGGGGTGGGGGGAGGTGGGAAGAAGATCCCATCTGGCTGGAGGGAGGGGAAGAGACCATTTCTCATACCTGGGGGCAGGCAAGGGAGGGACCATCTCAGCCATTGAACGGGAGGGCTAATCCATTCCCGGGGGTGGGGGGAGAGCCAGTGTCATCCCTGGGGCAGGGGCAGGGCTGCACTATGTGACTGGGGGGAGGAGCACAGACTTGGGTACCTGGGGGGGAGGGGAGGTTACAGGAGTGTTGGGAGGGGTGATATGGGGGGGTTGGGGTGAACAACACGCTGTGGGGGGAGGGGTAATTCACTCACTCCTATTGGGGCACTTCCCATCCGGGGCTCTCCAATGACCTCTCGATCTTGGGAGCATCTCAGAAAATCAGGGCCGCCCCCCTCAGCCTCAGTTTCCCTGTCGGTGACGGGGGCAGGTGCTTACCTCATCTCGTGGGGGTGATTGAGAGGGTAGAACCCAGTGAGAGGCACCTGGATACCTGGCATGTAAGGTAGACAAATAGGAGGGGGACCCATTGCAGGAAGCCAGGAAGGGATCTCAGGCCTAAATACTATGGGGGAGGAGTAACTCAGTAGAAGAGAGGGGCAGACATGCCTGTGACAAGGCCACAAGGGCAATGTTGGGGCTTTCCAAGCTCGGCCCCCTCCGCCTTGAGCCGTAAGTAAGGACCCAGTTTGTTGGAAGCTCTACTCAGGCACATTTCCACCCACCCTGCGTGTGGGTCCCTGTGGGCATCCCTATCAGCATCAGCACCCATCTCTGGTACTGCCATTGAGCTGCTCGATGCCTCCTCTCCCCAGCCCTGATGATTAGACCTGGCTCGTCCACTGACCCTCCCGGGTTCTGATGACATGTCCTGCAATGATGAGGGGATGCCGAGAAGGAGCGTGAGCAAAGGCCTGGGCTGTGGAAGCCAGGGCTGGGCCCATGATTATATAAACGAGGACAGGACATTGGCTGGTTCAGGGTAGGGGCTGGGATGATGGGGTCTTTCTCCTGTAGTTGACACTCATCTGGTCATAAATGGGGAGAGGGCCAAGGAATGGGATACAGGACTGTCAGGCTCCAGGTTAGGGGGTGATTCGCTGTGTCGGGGATGAAGTGGGATACGAGGCCTTTCTCCTCTAAGCAGCAGCGGTTTGGATCTAGCCCCAGGCTGGGGGGACTGGCTGTCCGGCCAAGGGGCTGTGGTGTATTTAGCTCTGGGCGCTGGCCACAGAGACCAGTCTCCTGTGCAACAGCCCCTAGGGGCTAGGATGGCATGGAGGGGGGAATGGTCATAGGGCCATGCCAGGCCTGCGTGGGAATGGCAGGTTCCCCTTCCCAGGGCTGTCAGGCCACTCCCTGAGAGGAAATGGCCGTTAGGGAGGCGACTAGCCGACTTAGAGTCCCTGCTCCCTCCACGCAGACAAGACCATCATCATGTGGAAGTTGACACGGGATGAGACCAACTACGGAATCCCGCAGCGCGCCCTACGCGGCCACTCGCACTTTGTCAGTGACGTGGTCATCTCCTCCGATGGGCAGTTTGCCCTCTCAGGCTCCTGGGACGGCACCCTGCGGCTCTGGGACCTCACCACGTGAGTGATGGATCGGGGGAGGGGGGGTGCGCCACAGACATCAGATGGGCTTCCTTGGCAGAGTGAGAGCCTGTGCGAAGGAGGGTGGGAGGAGAGAGGGTTCCTATGGGTGACAGTGTCAGACGGGTTCCTCTCAGCCCCATGGCCTGTTTCTCCTGCCCATCGCAGCTCTCCTTAGTGGAGAGGGGTTGGCGTGCCAGGGAGGGGGACTGGATGCCTATCTTAGAGCCCCTTGGCTTGTTGTGGCACCCCTTAATGGTGCCCTAGGGCAGGCTTTCAGAAATGGGTGATCACAACCTCTGGTGGGGGTCATCAAAGGCAGTCGGGGGGTGTCATGAGGCATTGACACTTATAACCTAAAGCAAAACAAAAGATCGCTCCTCTACACACCCTTCCCCTTTCAAGTCAAGTGGTCTCTGTGGATCTCTGGAAACACATCAGTCATTTATACAGGCTTAGCCGTGTCATCATCTACCTTTTATTTATTCATTCGTAGTCAAAGTCAGGGAGGCTGCGAATGTTTTTGACACCAAATCAGGAGCCTTTCACCTGAAAAGGTTGAGAAGCTGCTGTGGGGAAATGGCCATCTAGGTTCTAAGACCACAAACGTGTGGGATAGTTTCCTGCTGGGCCCAGGATTGGATGTACCCAGTGGCCAATCACCCCTGATTCCAGCCATTGGGGCATCTGGATTTTTTGCGGCACCCTTCCCTTTCCTCTCAGTCCCAGTGATTAGATCTGACATGTGTCTGCTGATCCCTCAGGGGCGTGATGACATGTCCTGCAATTATGATGGGACCGTGGGAGAGACAGGGAAGTATTGCGCTGTCTCTTGGCTTTTATCCCCCGTGACATCACAATCCTTTGTCTTAATACCCTGTCTCGTTCTTCCTCGGATCCACCCCTTTTTTATCTAGCTGAGCTGCCTCCATTGCTGGATCTTGGGTCCCCCTTCGTGTTTAATGTCCTGGCTGGTTCCTGGCATGTGCTTCTATCTCAGTGGGATCCCCAGTCACTTGGCTGCCGCCCTCTGTGCTCCTCTCTGTGGAGGTTAAAGAGGATTTTTCTCTGGGTGGCTTGGGAACAGGACCTGCTCTTAGCTGGAGGGAGGCCGGCATAGCTGGCCTGGGAGTGATTACGGGGAGTCTATTACCTTGCAGAGGTACCACCACCCGCCGCTTTGTGGGCCACACCAAGGATGTGCTGAGCGTGGCCTTCTCGTCCGACAATCGCCAGATCGTCTCAGGCTCCCGGGACAAAACCATCAAGCTCTGGAACACCCTGGGTGTCTGCAAGTACACGGTGCAGGTGAGACGTAGGATGGGGTGGGCCAGACATCTGCCCTGGACCCCAGTCACCTCCCTGAGTCAGGGATAGAGAACCCAGGATTCCAGATACCCAGGCCCCTGCTCTAACTCATTAGATCCTGCTTCCATAGCAGAGCCGGGAATAGAACTCAGGAGTCCAGATTCTGAGCCCCACTCCACTCTAACCCACTAGGTCTCCCTCCTCCCAGAGTCAGGGACAGAACCAAGGTATCCTGATTTCCTGTCCTGTGCTCCTGACTGTTTCTCTTTGGATTTGGTAGTGGTAAAAACCCGCTTACATTTTGAATGTGAACCTGCTGTTCTGGTCATTGCAGGGACGAGAAGGGCCTCCGAAGTCTTGCAGAGCAGCAGGGGGTGGTTGGAAAACAGCAGGCTCAGAAGGGCTGGGGAATGGGATCTGGGGCCTTTCCTCTCTGCAGAAGGGGCCTTCGTGGAAGAGACGCTCACTGGGTCTTTGGGGAAACCCCTCTGAGTTAAGCTGGAGCAACAGTCCCTGGGCTCCCACGCATTAATTTAGAAGCATCTCTGCAATTGTCTCGTGTGTGTCCCCTGCTGGGAACTGGTCCTGCTCCCAGCTGGCAGAGGATCCAGGGCTCTGTGTTGCCCCCCCAGTCCCGATGATTAGATCTGACACGTCTGCTGACCCCCCTGGGGCCTGATGACATGTCCTGCAATTATGATGGGATGCAGGGAGGGCTGTCAGAGCCCTGGGCCAGGGGTTCGAGCAGTAGCTAACATGGTGGGAGTGGGGGTGTCAGCAGAGCCCTGGTGGTGAGAGGCTGTGAACCTCAGGCTGGTGGAGTGGAGCCCCCAAGGTGTGGGGAGATGAGTGGAGGGTTGAGAGCAAAGCTCTAGGTTGAGTGAGAGATCTCTGGTCTCCGATCTCTCTCCTCCAACTCCTTCCCCTCCTCTCCCCAGGATGAGAGCCACTCGGAGTGGGTGTCCTGTGTCCGCTTCTCCCCCAACAGCAGCAACCCCATCATTGTCTCCTGCGGCTGGGACAAGCTGGTGAAGGTGGGTTTGAGGCTGCGGTGCACTGCAGGGGGTCAGGGTCCCCCTGCTGAGCCGCGGCTGCTTGGAGTGGGGAAGGGCACAGACCATTGATGGGGTTTCAGCCTGGGCTGTTGATCATTTCTCTTCCTGCTCCCAGTGGTGCTGGGTCTGGGACAGGGAGCATCAGCATTTGCATTGTCCCACAATTCCTAGGTTTCCCTAGGGCCAGGGGATAGGCTGGGGGTAGATGAGCTCTTGGTTGCTTCTGGGTGGTAAAGGGGGCATTTCAGCGCTGGGAACTCGTGTCTCGTCTCCGCAACTTGTCCTGTCCTGGAGGCGCTGGCGACCTGCCCTCTGGGTGGCTTGGTCTCCGAAGAGGCAGGCACTCCATTGCTGTGCTGCTGGGTGCCGTAAAAACTTGGATGGCTGGGGAGGTTCCTAAAGTTCCATGCTTTGGGGGTTCGACTGGTTGCCTGCCTGGGAGATGCTGGAGCTCCGACTGGATGATCCGTGGATTTCTTTTTGGCTTGGAATGCTCTGCTGATCACGTGACATTCTTCTCCTGCCCCCAGGTGTGGAACTTGGCCAACTGTAAGCTGAAGACCAACCACATCGGGCACACCGGCTACCTGAACACCGTGACGGTCTCCCCCGACGGTTCCCTCTGTGCCTCCGGCGGCAAGGTCCGTCCCCAGCCTAGTTCCAGTGGGGATCCGGGACTGGGAAGCACAGGAGGTGGGGGGATGGACGGCAGGACTGGATCGAGGTCGGCTGAGCTACCCGGCAGGCTGGGGGACATTCTCTCTCAGCCTGTCAGAACGGTGCTGAGCTATGATGAAACCCACAGAGTTTCTGATTGCGTCTGCATGCGGAACCCAGAGGCTGTTTCTGAGCTGCCCCTGCCCAGCTCTCCCTGGGCTGACGGGGATTCACCCCAGCTCAGCTGGATACTAGTGCTGAGGCAGCTGCTGTGCTTAGATCGCTGCTTCCTTGTGCTCCTGTGTCTGTATCCGCCTGTCATCTCATGCCTTCTGCTGACATTATGAGCTTTTGGGGGGCAGAGGACTCCCTTGTCATTTACAGCAGCATCCTCTGTGCCCGCACAACCAGACACACGCTATTGATCCCTTCACCATGCTGCTACTAAACTCCCCTCTCCTCACCCTTTGGTCTGATCCATATTCTGGACCCTTCTTGACTCCCTGACCAACATTGGCTCCAACTCCAGTTTCTTGCAACCACCATCAAAACTCTTGTGTGATCAGCCACCCTGATCCTGCCTGTTCCCCTCCACCACTGCTTCCAATCTCATTCTACCCTGTCAGAGTCTCACAAAGCCACCGGACAGCCACTCTGAGCCCCTGCCCCAGTCCACATGGCCCCACCTCTGCCTAAGGGGAACCTTGTTGATTTTGAATCTGAGCAGTTTGTTACGCCACTTCTCCTCATCTCTGAGTCTCTCAGTGCAAGGCCTGTCCTTTGGCATCAGCGAAGTACGTAGCAGGCAGTAATAAATATTAGTTACCCTTTCTCTCGGTGCTGTCCTGCAGCAGGGAGTGCCACATGTTAAAGGTTTGCTGCCTGACCCCCAAGGTGTATTGTTTCCTTGGTACAAGTTGCAGGCTGCTGGCTGGTTGGTTGTCGGGTACGGTGGGGGAGGGACTCTCTCTGTCTGACACTCTCTCTTCCCCCAGGACGGCCAGGCCATGCTGTGGGACCTGAACGAGGGCAAGCACCTGTACACGCTGGACGGCGGTGACATCATCAACGCCTTGTGCTTCAGCCCCAACCGCTACTGGCTCTGCGCTGCCACTGGGCCTAGCATCAAGATCTGGGTGAGCAGGTGCCCCCTGCTGGGCGGGGGTGGGCCTTTCAGGGGACTTCACCCCCTCTGTGCTCCCTTCTATACAGAGTGCACAGCCTGGGGTTTCTAGGGGCCACTCCCCTGGAATTCCCTGTCTCCATGTCTCCTTTCCATAGGGACCGTGTGTGTGTAGAGACGGCACCTCTGGGAGTCTTGTCTGCTGTGCTTCCTTTATAAAGGGAACAGAGCTTGTGCTTTTCTATAGGGCATACCCAGAGAGTTGCCTTCCTTGCTGGTTTCTACAGGGGACCTGGCCTGGGGTTTCCGTGGGGGGGACACCCTTAGGGTTCACTTCAGCCCCAGGAAGTAGGTCTTGGGTTTTCCCATAGGGGAGACACCTCCACCGTAGTGATCTCTGGGCCCTGTCGGATCTGCAGTCCCCCATGGGGAGTGCGATGAGAGGCGGGGCTGTGCTCTGGTATCTGTAGGGGTGGAGCCCCCAGGAGATGTGGGGTGAGGCCATACTGTGGAGTCTGTGGGTCTGGAGCCCCCCAGGGACTGTTAGGGCCAAGAGGCCATGCTGTGATGAAACAACATGCCATCTGACTGCATCTTGGTGCTGAAACCCAGAGGCTGTTTCTGAGCCAGCTCCCAGCACCCACCCTGGCGTGGGCACAGCTGGGAAGGGGGTCCATGGCCCTCCCAGGGGGTGGGGGTACTTTCTCTGACTTTTCCCTTCTCCCCTGCAGGACCTGGAGGGGAAGATCATTGTGGACGAGCTGAAGCAGGAGGTGATCAGCACCAGCAGCAAAGCTGAGCCACCCCAGTGCACCTCGCTGGCCTGGTCCGCGGATGGACAGGTAACGGAGGAATGGGCCCTTTAACATCCCTCCTCCCTCACGTGGTGGTGCTGGTGCTGGTGCTGAATCAGCACCAGGGCAGAATCTTAAAGGGCCAGGGCCAATATTTCAGTGGGGGCAGAGGTGCCCTAGGCATCCCCACTGCTGGCCCCAGGGGGGCAGAGGCTGCCAGGGGACCTGCTCTCGGCTCAGCCTATGGGAAGATGATCCCGTTCTCATGCCCCATGGGAGGGCAGATGTGCCCATGAGCACCCAAGCCCCTCCTTGCACTGACAACAGCCCTGATACCTCCCGGGGCCTCGCCTTCGTCGTCCTCCCTACCAGGAGACCTGAGGCCTCTCTGCCTCTGTCCCTGCCACCATCCCGATCCTTCCCATGGTCCAGCCCCTCGTCCAGCATGGAGCCTAGCCTCCAGCCCTCTCCTAGCAAGAGATTCAGCCCCTCCAACATCACCTCTTTCTTGTCTCCACCAGCCTCCCTACCCTCCAGCACTGCTGCTTCTCTCCCCCGCAAGAGACCTGACCTCTTGCCTTCTGCCCCCTTCCCACCAAGATTCAACCCCTCCCAGTCTCCATACCCGCCAGCATCCTGGCTCTCCCCAGAGCCCCATCCCCCCGTGTCGCTGATCTGCTGAGGTCCGGCCCTTTCTCCCTGCCCCCTAACATACCCTGTCACCACTTTCCCAGCTGGGCACTGGCCTCAGGCAAGGGAGCATGAGCCCCTCCCAGATGCAGGCCCTCAGCTTGGCTGTTTTCCTGGGGGCTGATCTATCCCCAGGCCTGCTGTAGCTACCCCGTTACTGACACATCTTTTCTGGCTCCCCAGACCCTGTTTGCTGGGTACACAGATAACCTGGTCCGCGTCTGGCAGGTCACCATCGGGACCAGATGAGAGCTGCCCGCAGGACCCAGCCTGCCTTTGTGTAAAAAAAAAAAATCAATAAAAAGTACATTTTGGAAGTTGGGGATTGTTTGGGTGTCATCTTTGCCATACGGGGCCTGTGTGGGAGAGCTGGAACTTCCGAGGAAGCCTGGCCCAGTGCCTGTGGACCTAGCCCCATGTTAAAGTCCCGGGGGTCCAGTCTTTGCTCTGCCAGAGATCTTGAGCAAGTCCCGTAGGCCTGGATTTGTAAAGGTGTTTCGCCTGCGTTGCACTTAGCATTGTGAAGCCAAAGGGGAGAGGATTTTCAGGCATCTAAAATTGCAGCTAGACAACTGGCATGGGCAGTGGTAATGGAAGTTAGGGGAGGCTAAGTCTCCCCAAACCTCATGCCACCAAAGAGGTGGGGGCAGTGGTGGGTTGGGGGGCTGTTGAGGAAAAATCTCCCCAGGAGAGCACAGCTTTTCCAGTTTCAGGGCTGCAAGGGGGCGGTGCTTTGCAGGGAAGAGTTGGACCAGAGGAGGGGCTCAAAGCTCTCAGCCCTTCCTCCAACTACCCCGCCTGCCCCAACTGAACTCTCAGGTCCCCACCCTGGCTGGGCCACAGGAGGGAGGAGTCAGCAGTGAAAGGGGCGTGGCTTCAGCAGGAAGAGGCGAACCTGGGGTCTCCAGCAATTAAAGATGAATCTTTATTTCCCAGAAGCTGGGAATGGGTGACGGGATGGATCACTTGATCATTACCTGTTCTGTTCATTGCCCCTGGGGCACCTGGCACTGGCTGGGTTGGATGGATCATTGGTCTGACCCAGTCTGGCTGTTCTTCTGTTCTAATGCAAGTTTCTGTCCTATGATGAAATCTCCGGAAATCTGTCCAGCCAAAACTGGGAACCCTCCACCTAGTGGCATTTTCAAGTGTTGGACTCGTGCTGCTTTCACGTGGAATGAGGTGGACTTCAATCCTTGTCCCTCAATTACAGACCTCAAAATGGCAATTCTTCAACAAAAAAATGTCAAACAGACCCCAATGTGAAGCTGAAGAACTGGAATTAATTTGCAAACTGGACACTGTCAGATTAGGCCTGAATAAAGATGGAGTGGTTGGGTTATTACAAAACCTAAACTTAATTTCCCCTGATACTAATTTCTCCCTATTGTTACTCACATCTTGTCAGCTGTCGGTAATGGGCCACTCTCTTACCACTTTAGAAGTTATTTCTCCTCCCTTGGTATCCTGCTGTTAATTGATTTATCTTGTTAGACTGACCTCCCCGTTGGTAAAGCAAACCCCCATCCTTTCATGTATTTATACCTGCTGCTGTTACTTCTACTCCATACATCTGATGAATGATGTGGGTTCTAGCCCACGGATGCTTATGCCCAAATAAATTTGTTAATCTGAGGTGGCACAAGGACTCCTCTTTTTGTTTTTTTTCTGATACAAACTAACAGGGCTACCACTGAAAACTGCAATCTGTAATCCATTAATTCCCTTCCTGTCCTATGACTGGAGGGGCGTTAATGGGTCATTTCACCTTGAATGAGGTTTTAGATTGGGTGCTAACTACTTATGCTAACAATCTATTCCAACTCGTGTTCAGGCCTGGAAAAGGGAGTACTTTTTCCAGAGATGAAGAATAGCACAGTGTAAGCTTCAAAGCATGTCTCCCTCACCTGCCAAAGGTGATCCAATAAACGAGATCACCTCACCCACTTTGCCTGTAATTCCTGAGACCAGTTTGGCTGTAACACTGCAAGCATGAAATAGTTAAACAAGGTCTGTGGTTTGGTATGCAGAGACCACCCTGCTTAGCCCCCTGTCAGATACACCATTAAAATTCCTCAGAAAATGAGGGGAAAGCAGCTGAAAGGTAAAATATTGAACAAGGTTTTCATTATAACCACTCCCTTGTCTGGCAGCTTCCTAGGGCTTGGCTACACTTGCAGCTGCAGAGTGCCGGGAGTTAAACCAGCCTTCGGAGACCGCAGCAGGGAAAACCCTACTGTATGTTTACACTGTCAGCTGCCAGCGCAGTGGCGTGGCCACGTTAGCGGCCCTTGCAATGCCACAAAGAGCAGTGCATTGTAGCTATCCCAGTGTGCAAGTGGCTGCAATGTGCTATTTAAAGGGGGGGGAGCACGTCAGCATGTTGTCTTGTAAATTCAGACAGCAGCAGATCCCCCCTCCACATGCAAACTCACAAAAGCAGCATTCCACACTAATGGTTTGCTTTGTCCCAGAGCAGGTAAGCATGCTGGCTGTCAGAAATGGAGCTTTGAAAGGGGATAGCTACATTCCTGTAGCCGATTCCAAAAACAATGACAAGAGTGGCCACGTGACTTCAGGGGATCATGGGACCTTTCCAGAGGCCAATCACAACATGGTAATGCAACACTTCGTTCACACTGATGCTGCGGCGTTTCAGCCGGGGTGCAGCAAGCTTTATGCTTCTCATGGAGGTGGATCACCAGGAGAGCTCCACCTGCAGAGCCCAGGCGCTCTACGTGCCTTGCCAGTGTGGACACATTGGGACCCAGGGCTGCTTTAATGCACTGTAACTTGCAAGAGTAGCCAAGCCCTTTGATGGTATCAAATATGGTCATAACAGGGGATAAGAGAAATTAGGGAAGACAGCGTGGAGCTGTTGAGGTTAAATGTCCAGTCCTGTTTTCAGAGGAGACAAAACAAGAGCTGCATGCAAAGGGAGAGGAAAGGACAGCAAACACAGCGGCTGGGGCTGACTTTCACTTGCAGTCTCGCTGCTGAAAAAAAAATGGCACGGCCCAGAGTCTGGATCAGCCCCTCTGAGTCCGGCAAACTTGTATCAGCATTGGGCTGATTCAGGAAAGTACTTGAGCAAAATGTAAGATAACCACATGCTTCAATCTCATTGCCGTCAGGATGTGAGCAAATGTTTAAGCACTTTCCTGCATCGAGGACTGGCCTGGGGAGAGACCTGGGGTAGCTGAGCAAAGAGACAAGTTTGGTCATCACAGAGGGACATGAAGAGCAAAGGGTTAACACTAGAGGTGGGTTGGTATTTTTCACATGAAGACTTTGGCATACAGTGGCTTTCTTCTGTGCCCTCCCCACCACTCACTCTTTTGGTGACAATTTTTAACATTTCTTGTTGGATTTTTTCCATTATTTGGTTCAAAATATTTGCCCCCCAAACACAATTGAAAAATGGGATTTTCTACTGAACGAAAAAAATTGAGGACCAACCCTCCTGCCCTCCTTTTTGTTAAATCGGCGGCTCACTATATCCCTTTCAGGAGCCTGATTTCTCTTGTGTACCTCAAATGATACCTCACTTACAAACAACTTTCTTACAAAATCAGACATAAAAATGCAAAAGTGTCACAGCCCCACTATCACTGAAAAATTGCTGACTTTCTCATTGTTACCCTATAATTATAAATCAATTGAAATATAAATATTGTACTTGCATGTCAGTGTGTAATCTATAGAGCAGTATAAACGAGTCATTGTCTGACATTTTAGTTTGTACTGACTGTGCTAGTGCTTTTTATGTTGCCTGTTGTAAAACTAGGTAAATATCTAGAGGAGTTTTTGTACCCCCTGGAACCCCCAGGGGTACACGTACCCTTGGTTGAGAACCACTGTGTTAAATGTTAAGTATCTTCATAAGTAATTCAGGGCAGATCATTTCCTTTTAAAATATGGGTCCATTTCATTGTAGGATTGGAGAGGACTGATTCAGAGAACAGCGATGAGGCTCATCCGGCGTCCAGAAAACTCTCCTGAGAGACTGAAAAAAAAGGGCTTTAGAAAAGAGACATGATAAGAGTCTATACAATATGGGACTGGTTAGAGGAAGGATGGCAGGAATTTCTGTTCCGTCTCATAAGACAAGAGCAAAGGAGGCATTCAATGAAAATGAAAGGTGGCCAGTGAACAACTGGTAAAAAGGACACACTTTTCCCACACCATGTGGGATTAGCCTATGGAATTTGTTACCAGGTGGAGTGGTTGAAGCCAAGAATTCAGCAAGATTAAAAAAAAAAGTGGATATTTATGCAGATAACTTGAATATTCAGTTAGAACAGCTGATGCTCACTTCCACCGTTATTGAATTTGCTTGTTAGCACTGTCCCCCCAATTGGTAAAGAAACTCCCATATTTTCATGTGCTAGAATATATATTCTGCTTACTGTATTTTCACTCCATGCATCAGATTAAGTGGGTTTTAGCCCACGAAAGCTTATGCCCAAATAAATTAGTTAGTCTCTATGGTGCCACAAGGACACCTCGTTGTTTTTGCTGATACAGACTAACACGGCTACCACTCTGAAATGCTGGAAAAGAGGCTGCAGGCATTAAAACAATCTCTAATTACTACACAAAGACTGATGGTGGGGTAATCAGCCTCCCCCCCTGCCCCCACGACAAATGTGGACATCTTTGTGACATTGTTACGAACGATCTGTAGGACTGTGTACCTACCCACTTGTATTGGTACCCCTTGAAGGTAAAGAGTTCACCTTCTCCCTAGTTCTAGACCATCCCTGACAGGTGTTTATCCAGCCTGCTCTTAAACTCCAATGATGGAGATTAAACAACCAAGGCATTTTATTCCAGTGCTTAACTACCCTGACAGAGTTTTTCTTTATGTCCAACCTAAATCTCCCTTGCTGCAATTTAAGCCCATTGCTTCTTGTCCTATTCTCAGAGGTCAAGGAGAACAATTTTTCTCCCTCCTCTTTGTAACCTTTTACGTACATGAAAAGTGTTACGTCCCCCTTCAGTCTTCTCTTCTCCAAACTAAACCACCCCAATATTTTCAATCTACCCTCACAGGTCATGTTTTCCAGACCTTTAATAATTTTTGTTGCTCTTCTCTGGACTTTCTTCAATTTGTCCACATCATTCCTGAAATGTGGTGCCCAGAACAAGACATAATACTCCAGGTGAGGCCTTATCAGTACAGAGTAGAGCAGCAGAATTACTTTTGTGGCCTTTGAAACAAATTCGACATCCTTTCCAAACCCCCTTTTTGGATTTTACCCTTCCACCAGCTCAAGCCAAGGCGGGACTGAAGAGGCAGAGACTAAACTGTACAATCTTCTCTTTATTATTAATTATTATTATAACATTTCAAAAAACTAAATCTCCATTTAATTCTTGGTTTAGCCAAAAATATTTCAAACTAGCTTTGTAACATCAACAGAAAAACAACCAACCAAATCTCAACACACAGCATGTATGGGCAGTGTCTTTCCAGCGATGGGTTGCTGGAAACTGGACAGCGACCGGGAGGGTGGGGGACACAGCTCAGAGAACATTTAAAATAAATATCCAACTCTCAGAGAGTGCTGGAGGAGGCCTAGGACGCCCAGAACAGGGCTCACAATGAAAGCATCTCACATGATTCTTGGCACCTCCACATATTTTAGCCAGTGATTCTCTTGTAGCATCTCAGCTTAGGGAGGAAGTTGCCCCGTTTGCCTCGGTACCACAGGCTGTTTTGGATGTCCACGAATAAATGCAATGTCGAGGGCCACGAAGGGTGGTGACAACGTGGAAGAGAGATTCAGAAGCATGCGTGATGGTTCTGGAGACCAAGACTGGCAGACAAGAGGACCATTGTGGGGAAGAACTAGAGGACAGATGGACACTGGGACTGTTCTGGGTGGAAAGCACTGGGCTCTGAAGGCTGGACACAAAGGGGGGAAAGCAATATTTTGGGGCTGGATCTTGGTCTGAACACCAGCAGGGAAGGGAAGGCAGCATTATGGGACGGGATAGAGCAATCGGGTCTTGTGCCTGTGGAAGGAGAGAGAAGATGGTCTGGAGCTAGCTCCAAATGCCACCAGGAAGTGGGAGAGGGGGAAGTTGAATGGCTGGAATTCTTCCAGCAGGGCCAAAGGAAATTCAATGAGATATGGATGGCCAAGTCCCTTGGGAGCCTGAGTCATTATGGGACAGAGCAGGGGGCCAGCACTTCCGGGGATGCTCAGAGCTCCCTCCCCAGGTCTGGGGCCTAGATCTTCCATGAAGTCGCTCACCTCCGCCTGCTCAGTCCCCAGACACGAGTGAGGGTGTTGCAGGAGCACCAGGGCCCTACAGCATGATGGCAGAGGGACAGATTGGAGGGTGGTTACAGTGGTGCATCAAGAGCAATTCACACATTGTGTATCGGACAGGAGGGGGGATTGCCTGACAGCAGTGTGAAAACCCACGTGTCATCCCCAGAACCAAGCCCTCCCCTGCCCTCACACTTCAAAACAGAGTAACGCAAAGGGACAAGGCAGGCTTTGGAATGTCAGGCCGGCTGAGGCGGCCTCCCCTCAGGCCTCTGTGCGGTGCCGGATCCTGGGACAGGGTGGGGAGGATCCGTGCAAGGGTGGGAGGGACCCAGGAGGGGAGGAGGCCCGAGGTAGAGGGGAAGCGGGTCAGGTGCAGATCTTGATGCGTGTGCCCTTGGCCAGGATGCGGAAGAAGGGGAAGATGCGCTCGCGGAAGGTGGCATTGAAGGTATGGATGTGGGCCATGTTCTCGGCGTTGTAGAAGCACAGCTGTCCCCGCTCGTAGTCCAGGTAGACCCCAAAGCGCCGGAGCTTCTCCCCGGGGGGCAGCGCTGTCTGCTCCGTGGCCGTCAGTGCCTGGTACTTCTTTCCGTTGGCGCCCACGCACCAGATCTCCCGCTTCTGGTAGGGGCCGCCCGTTTTCTCCTTCCGCCGGGCCGTCTCCCGGGCCGCCCCCACCGCCCAGCCCCGCCGGCCCCCCACCTCCACCTCCCAGTAGTGGCGCCCTGTGCTGAAGCCCTGAGAGCCCAGCACGCAGTAGTCAGAGTCGAAGCGCTTGGGGTTGTCGGGTAGGTCCTGGCGACGTTCACCCAGCTTCACGCTCCGGCGATCCAGAGACAAGCTCAGGTGGGGATGGGCCGTGTCGGGGTCCAGGGTCACGTCAGCTAAGGAAAGAGACCCACACACAATCAGGAGAGTTAGGGGGGCAGCATGATTCAGTGAACTCAACTCTGTGGTGAGTGCCAGGATACCTGGGATCTATTCCCAACTGACTCTGGGCAAGATACGGCCTCTGTTTCCCTTCCCACCCTGTCTCATCTATTTAGACTGTGAGCACTGTCTCTCGCTGTGTGTCTGTGCAGCGCCCAGCACCATGGGGCAGTGATCTCAGCTGGGGCAGGGACCGTCTCTCGCTGTGTGTCTGTGCAGCACCCAGCACCATGAGAGCCCTGATCTCAGCTCAGGTCTCAGGCACTGAGATAATACAAACAAACGTAGGCCTGGTATTTGAGACTTCCCCCTGCTTTCCCTGCATGGAGAGCCAAGGCCTTACTTTATCATGTGACACTCCACAGGCCAATCAGCAAGCCCCGAGTGCTAGGTTTATATATATTACTACTGGCTGGGAGCTGCTCCTGGCACTGGTCGTCCAGTAGGGGGCATCCTCCTCCTGAGCAGCAAAGAGCTGCTGCAGACTCCCAGGGCCAGGAGCACAGTGAGCTCAGGGACAGGATAGCAGCAGGATGCAGGTCAGGATTGAGGGGCACCAGCAGAGCCAGGCAGGAGCCTAAGGCTGGCAGGATAGGGGGCTGTGGGTCAGGACTGCAATGCATTAGCAGAGCTGCATGGGAAACCAAGTGGCTGGGCACTGGCAGAGCCTGGAGTTTGGAGAGCAGAGCCCAGGGCTGGGACAGCAGGTGAGGGCTGTAGGTCGGGACAGAGGAGCACCAGCAATCGTGTGCACTGGGGGAGCCCAGGGCTGGGACAGCAGGGGGATGTAGGTCAGGACAGAGTTGTGGATGAGTGCTGATGCACATCAGCAGAAGCAACCTGTGAGAGAAACTTGTGCTACAGCTGCCTGCGCTGTTCAGCTCCACCACACACAGGACATCAGCGTAAACAGAGTCCTGGCTCTCCCTGGTCCGCTAACCAAGGGAAGAAAGCGCTGAGCTCCTTTACCTTGAGGGACTTTCCTGAAGACCTTCTCCATCTTCCTCATCACCACGTCCTGCAGGAAGTAATTGCGGTATTTCTTCCCCACGTCTACCGGCACCGTCTCCGGCTCCTGGAATTTGACGCTTTCGCACCTGGCAAAGGGAATACAGCAGTGAGTCAAGGGCTGTGTATGGTGGGAAGCGTGGCCTAGTAGGCAGAGCACTGAACAGGTCTCAGGCTCTGCCGCTGTCTCACTCGACGACCCTGGGCAAGTTAGTTTCCCTCCTCTGTCTCTTTGACTATAAGCTCCAGGGACAGAAAGTCTCTTGCTGTGGGGGCGGGCTGACAATCTTCTGTCAAAGCTCTTCTGCAACAGAAATGTAGGTTTTTGACTATGCAATTTTCTTGTCTCCTTTCTGCAGACGTTTCTGATTTTTTTCACCCAAAACCAGGACTACCCGCAAACTGAAATGTTCAACTTAGAATGCCACAGGGCCTCCTGGGAGCTGTAATTCGATTGCCTCATGTCTCCCTTCTCCTCTACTGGCTGGGCTCCCAGGCAGACTACATCCCCCATGATGCATTAGGAGAGTCCCTGAGCATGGTGTACCACCTCCCCTCTCCAAGAGGGTTGCGCATCATGGGAGATGAAGTGTGACCAGGAACTCCAGCCCATACAGGAGATGGGGAGCATGAGGCAGCTGAACTCAACTTCCATTACCCACTGGGGCAGCACTTCCAAATTGAGTTTTCTGGCGTTCAAATTTTCCATAAGAAAAACATTCCCACAAGAAAAAATATTGTCCAACCAGCTTTACTCATTACGCACGGCTACCACATCCAACATAGTGGGTCTCCAACTCTAACACAAATGACCTAACAGTACCTAAGACCAGAGAGTCTGCATAGAGACACAAGTAACATCTTTAACCACATGGACAGGTCTACAATGTTCAGACCACGTGACACCCGCTGGTAACAATGACCAAATCTGTTTGGAAGACTGCTCCTTGAAGCACCATAATTCGATTCCAGAGTTAATACAGCATGATGTAAATGAGGAGAGGTGGCCCCTGACCTGTTTCAGGCAGTCTGAGGCCATATCTACACTAGAAATTTTGGCTGGTATAGCAAGTTCAGTTAGGAATGTGATTTTTTGGATGACATTTCTCTATCGACAAAAGCCCTGGTGCAGACCAAGTCTCAGCATAAGAATCCTTGTGCTGGTATTTCATTTGGGGAACCAAAATAAGCTATAGTCTTTTGCCTGGAGAAACTGCATCTCCACTAGCCGGCTTTGTTCGTATAGCTATACTGGCAAACCCTTTGCTAGTAGTTCATGTTTGAGAGTTTCTCTTTGCAGCCACAACAGCTGGGATCCATT